>NW_028258294.1:34487932-34789984 GCF_053883595.1 Heterocephalus glaber | reverse complement strand
GATGCTGGACTGGGGATTTAGCTCAGTGGTTCCACTGCCTGTCTCCCAAGCACAAGGACCTGAGTTTGATCTCCGGTACAAAAACAAAAAAAACAAAAAAAACAGGGATGCTGGTTTACATCACCAGAAAATTATCAAAAATGTAACATCGATGCAAAACCATATTTAATGTATAGATCTTATTCTAATTTTACCAGTTATCCCACCTATGTTCTTCATATAACTTTTTAGTGGTCTAGGATCACCTTCAGATCATGTAGTGCATGTAACATCTATTTCTCTTCAGTTACTTTGGTTTCCTTTTACTCTTTTTGGAGCAACAGTTTCTTAGCCTTTGTAATCTTTCATAATATTGACCTTTGACTGCTGGGACCTGAATCCAGGCCTCCTGGTGGTAAGTATTGAGCTGCACCCCAGCCCACACTGTTACTTTTGTTTTTGTTTTGAGACAAATATTGCCTAAACTGGTCTTGAACTCCTGGGCTCAAGTAACATTTACATTTTTTTTCCAGTACTGGGAATTGAACTTGGGACTGGACACATACTAGGTCAGCGCTCTGGTGCTGAGCTACATCAGTCAGCCCAACACTGACATTTTTCAAGTGCAGAGGCTATTTATTTTATAGAATGCCCATCAGTTTGGGTTTGACTAGTGTTTCCTTGCAATTAGAGTTAGATTATGCAATTTGGGGGGCAAGAATGGCAGAAAAGTAATGCCTTTTCTTAGCATTTTGCTTCAAAAGCTGTCAGTTTTCTCATTAGTATGTCAACTTATATCATTTGGTTTAGGGGTATCCACCAGGTTTCTTTTTTTTTTTTTTGGTACCAGGGATTGAACTTGAGTCCTTGTGCTTTCGAGGCAGGCGGCAGAACCACTGAGCTAAATCCCCAGCCCACCACCAGGTTTCTTGATTATAAGGTTACCCCCTCCTCTTTTAAATTAGTAAGCAATCTGTGGGGAAATACATTGCAGTCACCTAATATTCCGGGTTTTTTGTTGTTTTTGTTTTTGTTTTTATTTTTAAGACAGAGTGTCACTATGTAGTTCAGGCTGACCTTGAACTCATTATAGCCCAGACTGGCCTCAAACTCTTAGCAATCCTGCCTCAGCCTCCCAAGTGCTGGGATTATAGGTGTGTGCCATCATGCCCCACTAATTACCTAATATTCTGATTCTGTTCATCAAATTTGAACCCACTAGCATTCATTTATAACTTGTCTGAATCAGTCATTACTTATGGTGGTTATAAAATTATAAGTTTTCTACATTTTTTTCAGGGCCTTCCCTCAGTTTTTCTTCTTTCTTCCTTCCTTCCTTCCTTTCTTTCTGTACTGGGGATTGAACTCGGGACCTGGCGCTTTTGAGGCAGGTGCCGGAACCACTGAGCTAAATCCCCGGCCCCCCTCACTTTTTCTTGATACAGGTGGTGGCTGATTTGCCCAAATTGGCCTTTAATTTTTGACCTTCTTGCTTCAGCCTCCAGAGTAGCTGGGATTACAGGTGTGTGCCTCCATCCCTGGCTAATTTTTTAAAAAGATTATCTTTTCTTCTTTATTTATTTAGCTGTTCTTCTATTAGGTTAATAAATTTTTTGTTTTGTTTTTTTGAGACAGGGTCTCACTTTGTATTTGAGCCTGACCCTGAACTCACTAAGTAGCCCACGCTAGCCTCAAACTCGAAGTGATCCTCCTGCTTGTGCCTCCCAAGTGCTGGGATTACAGGCCTGCACCACCACTCCCGGCAGTTAATACAATTTTGTAGGAGTGCCAGCTGCCTGCCTCTCAAGTGCAATGTCCCAAGTTCTATCCCTGGTACTAAAAAAAAAAAAAAATTGTAGGAGACCATTGAGTGGGCATCTACACTGGGCCCAAGAGACCAAACTAATATAGAGTTTAATCATAGCAGTTGAGTTTTACTTAATTTCAGGAGGCCCCATAACTGTAACCCAGTTTATGGCTCTAAGCTGTAGCCGATTAAGTTGTCTCTCTACCTCAATTCTTTCTATAAATGCTGTCAGATCATGTTGTCAATTGGACTTCTCAGAGCTTGCTTTAGTTCTGGGACCTTCTGGATTCCCAAATCATTTTTTTGTTGTTGTTCTGTTTTCCTTGTTCAGATAGACTCTCCTAAATGTAATTGGTTTAAATTTTTTTCCTTCTAGCCAGGCATGGTGGCACACACCTGTAAGCCCAGCACTTGGAAGGCTGAGGCAGGAGGATCACTGCAAGTTTGAGGCCAGCCTGGGCTACATAGTGAGTTCAAGACCAGCCTGACCTACATAGTGAGACCTTGTCTCAAAACTTTCTTTCTAATTATTGAAAAGAGGAGCTTTTCTCTGTTTTGTTTATTATCAATATGGACTTGGGGCCAGGGATTTAACTCAGTGGTTCCAGTGCCTGCCTCGAGCGCAAGGTCCCGAGTTCAATCCTTGGTACCAAAAACAAAAAACAAAAAACACAAAAAACCAATACGGACTTAATAGGTTCATTTTAATTTTTTTTTTTTTTTTTTTGATAACAGGGATCTAACTCGGGTCCTTGCGCTTGTGCAGCAAGCAGTGAAACCACTGAGCTAAATCCCGGCCTGTTTTTGTTTTTTAAGACAGGGTCTCACCATGTAGCCCAGGCAGGCCTCAAACTCATGGTGATCCTCCTCCCTCAGCCTCCTGAGTGCTGGGACTACAGGGGTGTACCACTATGACTGGCATATAGGTTCTTTTTTAAAGTGGATTGTAATTTTTTTTAAACAGGGTCTCACTCTGTAGTCCAGGATAGGCTTGAACTCGCTATGTGGCCCAGTTTACCCTCAAAGTCGTGGTGATTCTCCTGCCTCATCCTTACCAGTGGTGGGATTATGGGTGTTGGCCTATAGGCATCCACCACGCCCAGCCATTCATTTCTTTGTTCCCTTCTTTCTTTCTTTCTTTCTTTCTTTCTTTCTTTCTTTCTTTCTTTCTTTCTTTCTTTCTTTCTTTCTTTCTTTCTTTCTTTCTTTCTTTCTTATTCTTTCTTTCTTACTTTCCTCCCTTCCCCCGCCCTTCTCTCATCTCACTCTGTTGCCCAAGCTGCCTCAATCTCCTAAGTAGCGGGAACTACAGGTGTGCACTACTGCATTCATTATGTTTGTTTGCTTATGCCATACTGAGAGGATTGAACCCAGAGCCTTCTCATCAAGCTCCATCCCCAGCCCTATTGTGTTTATTTTGAGACAGGGCCTGGCTAAATTGATGAATTGCCCAGGCTGGGCTCAAAGTTTCCATCCTCCTGCCTCAGCCTCCCAGAGTGCTGGGATTATAGGTGCACCACACTGAGTTCAGCTTCATTATTTTCATCCTGAAATTATCTTGGATTTGGCCATTGGTTGAGATGTTCCCTGTGGTTCCTGTGGTGTCCTGGGTTCCCTATCAGAGCCCTGCCACTTTGTATTGTATTGCCTGTCGCTTGTCTGCCAGATCAGAAACTTGTGTTTTAGGATTTGATTTGAATGTGATCCCAGTCGCTAAATCTGATGATAGCTGGGATGGAAACCAAAGAGGAAAAATTTGAAGAGTAGAACCCAGGAGCCAGGTGTAGTGGTGGATTCCTGTAATCCCAGCCCTCTGGAGGTTGAAGCAGGAGGATTTGGAGTTCAAGGCCAGCCTGGGCTACCTGGCAAGACCCTGTCTCAAGGGGGAAAAAAAGAGTAGTACATAAAAATAAATTTTGGTGGGCTAGGGATTTAGCTCAGTGGCACCACCGCCTGCCTCCCAAGCACAAGGTCCTGAGTTAGATCCCCAGTACCAAAAAAAAATTTTTGGGGGGTAAATTTTGTTGTTTTTCTTGCTGGGGATTAAACCCAAAGCCTAGGCATACGCTAGGTGTGTACTTTAGCACTGAGCTACCCATCCAGCCACCAAATGTTTAAGTAAAGTGAAATCAACAGCTTCCTTTATTATTTTTTTTGAGACAAGGTCTCTGTGGAGTTCAGGCTGGCCTTGAACCCTCTATGTACCCCAGGCTGGTCTCAAACTTGTGATGATCCTCCTGCCTCAGCATTCCAAGTGCTGGGACTACAGGGGTGCACCACCACACGGGGTGTCAATAGCTTCCTTCTTAAAACTTTGTTAATTCTCTACCTGTAATACCAACAGCAATAATCATTTTAATGATAATTTCTCCAATTATAAAAACAATCATGTTTGATGTGGAAAATTTGCAATATTCAAATAGCATAAAGAGAGAAGCAATGAAACAAAAAACATTCTTTGTAGCACTCAGAGTTACAAGATTACTTTTTTATTTTTGACATTGCATTCTAATCAAGTAAACACTATCACTGAGCTATACCAAAATTGATTATATTTTGATAATTTTCTGAGTCATTTTCTTCATGGATGTTTTGGGGTGGTTTTTTTTTTTTTTGGTTGGTTAGTTAAAAATGCAGTAGCACATGCCTGTAATCCCAGCATTGGGGAGGATGAGGCCGGAGAAGCCTGAGCTGCCTAGCAAGGTCTTTTCTCAAATGAATGAGTAAAAGCTGGGCATAGTGGTGCACACCTATAATCTCAGCACTTGGGAGGCTGCTGAGGCAAGTTGAGGCCAGCCTGGGCCACACGATGTGTGTTCGATGTGTTCAAGACCAGCCTGAACTACGGAGTGAGACCCTGTCTCAAAAACCAAATAAACAAACAAACAAGAAACAATCGAATGAATGAAGTTTTTAATAGCCTTTTTCAAATTAGTCTACCATTAAAAAATGCTTATATTGGGCCAGGGATTTAGTTCAGTGGCACTGTGCCTGCCTTGCAAGTGCAAAGTCCTGAGTTTGATCCGTGGTACCCCCCAAAAAAGTTTATATCATGCAAATCATATTTCTACTAAAGGATTAACATGCAGAAAATATGAAGAATCCCTATAACTCAACAACAAAAAAGAACCAACCCAATTAAAAAGTGGACTGCTGCTGGGTTTGATGGCCCATGCCAGAGGCTGAGGCAAGAGGATCTCTGTGAGTGTGAGGCCAGCCTGGGCTGCATAATGAGTTCAAGACTAGCCTGAACCACATAGCAAGACCCTGTCTCAAAAAAAAAAAAAAAAAGGATTACTGGGCCAGGTGTAGTGGTGCACAATGCATACCTGGAATCATAGCACTTGGAGACTGGGACAGTTAAGGCTGGCCTGGGCTACATTGTGAGTTCAAGGCCAGCCTGGACTGTGAAATAAGACCTTATCTCAAAACAAACAAACAAAGCAGGAAAAAGTGGACTGCTGGGCATGGTGGTATGGTGCTGTGGTCTCAGCCACTCAGGAGTTGAGGTTGGAGGATCACTGGAGCCCCAGTATTTGAGACCAACCTGGGCAACATAGTGGGACCTTCTCATATCCACAATTAAAAGGCAAAGGACAAAAAAGAAAAGGCAAAGGACTGGAACAGACATTTCCTCCAAGAAGATGTGCAATGGCCAGAAAGCACTTGAAGAGATAGATGGTCAGCCCCAGAAATAATCAGAGAAATGCAAACTCCAAATACTCCTTGCTCATTGGAATGACCATTTTAAAGCAAGCAAATAGACATCGGTGAGGAAGTGGAGAAGTGGAAGCCTGTGTGTGACTGGCGGGAATGTAAAAGGTGCAGCTGCTATGGAAAACAGTATGGTAGTTCCGGAGGAAATGAAACATAGAATTACCATGTGAGCTCTTTAGGTTTACACCCAAAAGAATCGAGGAGAGACTTAAACAGTTGTGTGGATCACTGTTCATAGCAACATTATTCACAAGAGCCAGAAGATGGAGGTGACCTAGATGCTCACCAATGGGTGAATCCACGAGGAACATATGGTAAGTATATGCAGTAGAATATTATTCAACCTTAAAGAGGAGTAAAATTCCAATATATATCACAACATGGCTGAACTTTGAAGACATCATGCTAAGTGAAATAAGCCAGACACAAAATGACACATTTGGAATGATTGCACTTATACCTAGAACAGCCAGACTGATAGAGACAGAAAGCAAAATGCTTGCTTTCAGAGGCCAGTGGTGGAGGGGGTAGAGTTCTTATTTATGGGTGCGGATTTTCTGTTTGGGATGGTGAATATTTCTGCAAGCCGAGAGTGGTGATGGGTGCCCAGCAATGTTAATGCACTTAATGCCAAGGCTGGAGATGGAGCTCACAGGTAGAACCCTTGCCTGGTATGTGTGAGGCCCTGGGCTCATCCCCATCACACACACACACACACACACACACACACACACACACACACACGAGTACTTACTGCCACTGAAATGTGCCCTTAAAAATGGTAAATTTTATGATATATATCATATATATCATAATCATATATAATATTATATATATATCAGTAATTCCCAAGCTTTGGTGAACATTGGAATCTCCTGGGGGGGGGGTCCTTCAAAGCAGACTAATGCCTGCTCCCAGCCCCAGTTGTGTGGGGTGGGCTATGGGTGGGATCCTAAAGGCCTCTGAAAGCCTTACAATGGTAAGAGCTTGGCTGCCAGCTGATGGGAGTTGAGAAACTGGATGGATCCTGAGGGCTGTACCTTTATTAAGTGGATTAACCTATGATGATACCTAGCTCACTGGGCTGAGTGGGAGGTGGGGCCCAAGTAGATGAAAAGGGTCCCAGGGGGAGCCTCTGAAGGGCTCTCTGGAGCCAGGCCCCTTTGTCTCAGGCTCTTTCTTTGTCTCAGCTTCTTGACCACTGTGAGTGGGACAGCTTCCTTTGCTGTGCCTCTCTGCTGTGCTGTTTCTGCCTTGGAGTCAGTCAATCATGGACTGAACCCTCTGAAATGGTGAGCCCAAATACAGCTTTTCTTCTTTAAACTGTGTGTGTGTCATGTATTCTATCCCAGTATAGGAAAGGTGACTAATACGCTAATACATGTGACCTGGTCATCAGGAATTTCGCTTTTTTTTGTTGGTATTGGGGTCTTTGCACTGAGCTATATCTCCAGCCCTTTAAATTAAAAAAAAAAAAATTATTTTGAGATAGGTTCTTGCTATGTAGTTCAGGCTGGCTTTAACTCACTGTGTAGCCCAGGTTGGCTTCATACTCATGGTAATCCTCTTGCCTCAGCCTCCCAAGTGCTGGGATTACATGTGTGTGCCACCGCGCCCAGCATCAGAATCTTTTAAAGCCCCTTAGATGAAGTCAGTGTGCAGGATAGCTTGGTTCCCAGAGCAGTACTCCTCCACAGCACAGGCTAATTTGGCTCCCAACTCCCTGGGCTAGTGCTGGGAGGGCGGAGAAGAAATTCCAGGTCTATCTGTCTGCCGGGCACCCTCTTCCTGACCTTCAGACTTCAGACCTCAGCTCAGTTACGCCCACCTAGGCTGAAGGGCCCAAGCCAAGGTGGCAGTGTACGCCTGTAATCCTAGTACTCTGGTAGGCTGAGGCAGGAGGATTGCAATTTCAAGTCCAGCCCGAGTAACTTAGGGACTTAGTGAGATCCTGTCTCAAAATGAAAAAAAAAAAAAAAAAAATTTCAAAAGGCTAGGATGCAGCCAGTGTGAAGGTCCTGGATTCAATCCCCAGTAATATAAAAAATAAAAATAAAGAAGAGCCTGGTGTCACTCCACTACTCACAGCACAGCCACGTTTTTGTCTTTAATTGTTCACATTTTGGGTGCTCTGTCTCTCCTAAGTCCCACATTAATTCCATGAGGAAGGAATGATATCTTTTCACAGTTTAGGCCTACCATCTTCTGTGGCACCTGATACATAATAAACGCTCAGTCAGTACAGTAGTTGTAGACTGCAAAAGATGATTGTCCTTCTCTCCTGGGCTCTCAGCGTATTTTACTCTAGAAAAGGCTTATCAAGAGCATTGTTCCAGGACCTCGCAAGTGCAAGATCACAAGTTTGAACCCTGGTACCGCCAAAAAAAAAAAAAGAGCATTGTTTCAGCATCTCCTAACACCTCTGTTGAACCCAGATTGTTTTTTCAGAATGTTGGGCACTTTCAACCCCGCTTCTCTTTGGGGCTTATTCAGTCCTTTATTTTCTTATTCATTTAATGTCCCAGGCACTCTGGAGCAAAGGGACTGCAGGGCACAAGGAGCAAGGCAGTTACTATCAGAGAACTCAGTCTGATGGTGAGATAATCGAATAATTGCACAAACATGTAGTTATAAACCATGGTAACATGAGATGCCATAGAGGAAACTAACCTCATAGAGAGGAATCTCGGTCAGAGGTTTCCTTGGGCAAGGGACTATGAACTAACTACAACGAGGTGCGGAGAGAGGTGGGAGCAATCCCAGGAGTTCAGGGTATGGAACAGTCTGTGCAAAGGCCCTGAGGCAAGAGGGAACAAGGGCATTAGTGGGATACATAAGGCTTGGCCTTAAAAGCCAGTGTCTAAGTCACTTTCCTTGTTACTGGCACACAATACCGGACACCTATGATTTAAAGGAGAGAGGTGGCTCACATTTCAGCCTGTAGTTGCCTGGTTCCAAGGCAGGACAGCATGGCAGAGGGGCATAGCAGACAGGAAGCAGAGAGAGAGCAAAGGGAGGGGTCAGGGAGGGAGATAAACTTGTCTAGGCCACGTCCCCATGACCTTCTTCTGGCAAGACCTCATTTCCTAGCAGCAAGTCAGCTATAAAACTGGTAACCCAATCACCTAAAAGCCCCACCTATAAGCTCATGAGGCTTTGTGGGGACATCTAGATATAAACCATAACATTCACCTTAAAGATTTTGGTCCACCCTGAGAGCGATCCTTACAAGGAATATGTACTGCAGAAGACAAAAGTGAATGGGTGAGCACTCCTATTCTTCCCCCCTCTGTCACCACACTGTGACCCCTCCAGCCAGGCAGCTTCCATTTCTGTTCTCACCTCCTAGAGCCCCATTAGCCTGTTTACCACCTTTCCTCCAGTGCCCTGTCCTTGGGTCTCACGCTGGTTGGTGCCCCTGTCTTGCCTTTTCACAGATAGAGCCTCCACTCTTTCCCCTAGTGCTTCCCCTTGCTCTGTCAGGGCCTGCCTCAGGTTCTCAGGCCTCTAGGTCCCCACCTGGTGCCCTAGTCCCAGCTTCAGCCCTCAACGCATCCCAGATAGGTGGGTTTGCTGTGTGCTGTGCAGGATGCAAAAGAAAACTCTGGCTCCTGGCTGCCTCTCGTACAGGAAAAAGCCACTCTAGGGCTCGAGGCAGGAAGGGGACTGGTGTACCTGCTGCCTGGACATCAAGTCTAGAGGTTCATGCCCACAGGAAGCCCACTAAAGAGAAACACACAGCATACACGTTCAGCCTTTATTGAAAGGACCCAGGGAGAGGGGTGCATTGTTCTGTCCAGGGGTAGTGGTGAAATGGGAGGAAGGTGGACTCTGACAGGAGAGAGGTGAGGGGACTAACAGGGGGGACATTGGTAGGTGAGGCACTGGAGGGCAGGGTGAGGGACAGAAGGAGGAAGGGCTCCAGGGGGGAGGGGGCAGGGAGAGGGCGGTGAAGGCCTTGAAGGAACCAGAGGTGGTGAGCGAGGCCTGGAAGGGGGCATGCTGGAACATGTCCTGGAGAAGCCCATGGTGCAGGATAGACTTCCTCACTTCCGGGTGCCCAGTGCCAGGGTGATGATGAGGCCCACAACCAGAACGAACATGCTGATGGACAGCAGCACTGTGATGACCACCATGCCCCCTGTTCGGGCCATTCCCAGCCCAATGGACTCCATATTCCTTTCTGGCAGAAGAGAGAAAAGAGGAGCACTGTGGGCAGGAGGGAGACCCAGCCTCCCTAAGGCTCAGGGCATAGTGTCTCATTCAGCCATCCAGCGGCTACCCACGCATCCAGCTCTTCCTCCAACCAACCAGCCATGGACCCAAGCACTCCTCAAGCCCACATTTATGCACCACCTCTCATGTGAGTCACTGAGGATCCAGAAGTTAGAAGGACCCTGTCCCTAACCAGGAGCCTCAGGCTCAATGGTAGGACAGAGGCAAGCGGAGGTGCTGAGGGGACGTGGTGGGTGAGGGGCACAGCTAACTTGGACTGGAAGAGGAAGTGGGGGCTCAGGAAGGTCTGTGGACCCTGAGCTGTGAGAGGGAGGAGGAAGTGTTACTTACGAGGAAGCGTGGACATTGGGATCTCTTGGCTGGATTCAGTAGATGACCCCTTCTGCACTTGATAGGAAATGCTTTCCGGGGTAGGGTTTGGGAAACAGAAGCCTCGGTGAGTGGTGAGTATCGGGGACTGGAGAGAAGAGGAGCTGGGAGACAGCTGTTCCTCCATCTGTGACCTCCCCCAGGCTGTGTCCTCCTGCATGCTGACCAACCCCTCCCCAGCTTTTCTTCCTGCACCCCTACTGCACAGGTGCCCAGGCCTGGATCAGGTACCTACTAGTATTTGGTTCCTGGATGGAGGTTTGTCACCTGGTACGCACTCAGCCTAGTGACTGTGAAGCCGGCCCCACTGTCCATCACACTCACCAGCTCCCTGCGCCCTCGGCATGGAGGGACCACGAAGCTGGAGTTCACCACTGGGCAGGAAGTTGGGAGTAAAAGTCAGGGTCAAATTTCTGGAGGACCCACAGAGAAGGGGCAGCTGGAGGGGGTAAAAGGAGGTGTGGATTGGGGGAAAGATTCTGGGGGTGTTCTGAGAAGGGGTCTCTGGGATCCAGGGGGATGCTTGGGGGATGGAGTAGCAGACCTTTGCTGTCATTGGCTCTCCGGACCATCAGCGTGGCGTTGCCTCCTGTAAGGTGACAAGGGGGCAAGGCAACCAGCAGGCTCTCCGCTAGTGCTGGGGACAGCAGACCAGACAGGTTTGAGATGTTGAATTCTGCTGGGAGGCCAGGAGGAAGTTCAGACAAGACTCACCCGTCTCCCCAGCCATCAGATCTGGCCGAACCCGCCTTGAGCCACTGCTAAGGATGGAAGGTCCATCTGCCCTTCCCCTCTGCAGCCCCCGGGGCAGAACAGCCAGCCCTGTGCGAGTCTAGCCGCCAGGTGGCAGGTTTGGACTGTGGAACCTGACTGCTCCTCTGAGCTGCCCCAGAGCCAGATCTAGATGCCAGGAGCAAGGCAGTGCCCAGCCTCACTGCTCCCTGCAGCCTGGGACACTTCTCATACTTCTCTGCCTCCTGGGTCTGATGCCTGGACACTGCCATCCCCAGCCCCTGCCCTCAACCAGCTACAGCAAGTCCCTCTGGAAGCCCTGGAAGGCACAGTGCCCCTATCTAGACCTCTGAAGCCCTCCCTACTCCCACTGGAAACAGCAGAGACCTGCAGCCCCGGGGGCCAGGATAGCCAGCAGAATCAGCATCAAGGGCAAGGTGTGGACAGGCAGCAAGGAAGCCATACTGGGCTGGGCCAGAACCTGGAACAGCTGCTGACAGGCTGGGGCTCCCAAGGCAAGTGAGGCCCTGCCTCCTGGGTAGCTGGTTTTGACCTGGGGGTGGGAGGAGCTGGAGGGGAATCCAGTCCAACCTGCCCCTTGGGCCCCATAGCCTGAGGGAGGGGCCCCAGACAGGTTTTTCAGGACAGGGAGCTGGCCCTCAGGCCAGAAGGGGGATGCCCTGTGTGGTTCTAGAGGCTTGGCTGGTGTGGAGGGCAGGGTAACTCACCCTTCTTCTGGGCCTCCATGGGTGAGGCAGTGTCCCTGTGTATATGTGTGTGTCTGGACCCAGCTTGGTGGGGGTTGCTTCCCCAGGTGATGGGGGCCTTCCCTGGAGGACCGTTGACTTCTGCCACTTAACTTGTGGCATCCTGAGGGGTGTCTGTGACTGGCTCCTTTTTGTAGACACTGAAACTGGAGAAGTTGTAGAGACCTGTGCTCTACAGAGGGTGTCGCTGTAGGTCTTGTTGGTGTCGTTTCCAGTCCCAGAGAATGACCAGGGTTCTGGTAAGAAAGTGGGGGCCAGGAGGGGTTGTGTCTTTACCCAGCTGTGGGAGGGGTGGGCTCAAAGCCTAAGCATGGTGCTTGATGACAGTAAAGAGGACTCTCTGGCCGGGCAGAGGGTGGGAACATCTTGGGCCAGAGCTTCTCCAAATTTAATCTGTATATGAATCACAGGAACCTTGTTAAGATGCAGATTCTGATTCACTGGGTCTGAGCTAAGGCCTGAAATTCTGCATTTCTAACAATCTTTCAGGTAACAGGGATGGAACTGACCTGGAATTGCCAGAAAGTGGGTATTGGTGCCTCCCTGCCACACGTGTGTGCACACATGTACACACACACACAAACACGCACACACCCCATCTCTGATGGAGGTCAAGGCTGGCTGTTTTCCCCTACAATAGTCTGCCTTTAGGGGGAGAATTGAATTGCATTTCTGCTGTCCCTTGTCTTTTGTCCCTTTAGATCAGATCCAACCTGCCCCCCCCAACTGAAAGGTCTCTCCAACATGAAGGAGAACATGGGAGAGAGAGGAGACTAAATGGTGGAATGGCAGGGTGAGGGGCTTTTCTTGGGAATTCTCAAATCTGATCACCCACCAGCAGGATGTTTACCCTTGGGCTTCCCATATCAGTCATAACCAGGAAGCAGAAAGGAGAAAAGGTTGGGTTTATTCCAGGGCAGGTTGCACTGGATCCTCTCCTAAACCCTCATCACCGTCTGAAATTAGGAGTGAGACAGAGTGGGCTAAGGGAGAGCAGATCTCTGACAGAATTTAAAGGGATATGAGGGGCCTGTGCCTTTAAGCCCTCCCTTCTCCCTCCAACCTGCCCCCCCCCACCTTCCCCACCTCAACCCTCCCCAGGTTTCTGGAGGAGCAGAGAGTTGTGTCTTCTCCCTGCCCTGCCGAGCTGCTCACTGGCTGCTCTGGAGGCTGTGCTTTGTGGTCTCCATGGAAACCATTAGTTGCTAAGCAACTGGAGCATCATCTGTGCTGAGCTCTCGCATCTAATTATCCCATCACAGCAGCCGAGAAGGGTTTGGGGAGCTGAGAGGAGGGGGAGGCCAAGCGAAGGAGCAAGAGGATAACTCTTTTAGCAAAGCAGATTCATTGACAATGCTGAAGTCATTTAAAGCCACAGCACCTTGTTCCTCTGGAGGATTTACCAATGGCTTGGAGTAAGCAAAGCAGGGGCACCTAGCTGAAGTCTCTCTTCTGGACTTTTTTTTTTTTTTTTTTTTTTGGTGCCAGGGATCGAATTCGGGTCCTTGCGCTTGCTGTGGAATCACTGAGCTAAATCTCCGGCCCCTGGACTTCCTTTTTCTCAACTCTCTCCCCCTTGATTCTTGCTTCTAAACTCTCTCAAGTTCTCTCCTCTCTCCTTCCTCCCAAATCTCCAATTCAGCCAACAGACATTTATTGAGCACCAAGGATATCTCTGGAACTGTATTAGGCACCAAGGATATAGCAGTAAGCTAAGTTTCTGCTTTCAAAGAACTTCCCTAATTTCTCCATTTTACCCAGGCTAGAAAATGACCTCCTAAAATAGACCTCCTCTTTCTGGACCATGACACTTTTTCTCTCTCTCCCTTCAACTATAGCAGTTTTAGAACCCAAGCTTGTCTTCTACTCATGGTTCTCACACCACAGTACCACTCCTCTGCTGCCCACCAATCAGAAAAACATGACTACGTCTCCACAGGCATGCAGACCTCTGAGGGCAGCTATTGACCTTGTGTTGACAGCAGTGACACAGAGCTTTAGGAGAGTCACTTTGAACCTCAAGTTTTTCACCTTGAAAATTCTTCCTTTGCCTGAAGATCTAGCAAGATATGACAGTGTAAAGATGATTTAAAATAAAGATACAGGATGAATTCTGAAGATTATTGTCACAATCTGTAGGATTCTGTTCAAGGCTCTGGGTGTGTACAAGGGAACCCCGAGGGCCTGACCTTGGAGGTCAGCAGTACTCACCAAATGTCAGTCTGTTGGGAAGTGGTGAAACCTGTCTCCAGGATCTAAGGCTGGAGAGGCTGTGACAATGAGACAATCCTTATCATTCAGGGTGGATGAAACATGGTTACCCAGTGCCCACCCCCTTCTCTCTCCTTCTTTTTCTTTTTTTGACAAGGTCTTGTATAGCCCAGGCTGGTGGCCTGGAACTCATGATCTTCCTGCCTCAGCCTCCCAAGTGCTAGTATTACAGATGTGTGCCACCACACCAGCTACTGTGTCTCCTCCTCCTCTTCCTCCCCTTCCCCTTCCTCCTTCTCCTCTTCTTCCTCCTCCTCCTTCTTCTTCTCCTTCTCCTTTCTTTTTCTGCAGTACTGGGCACTGGAACCAGATCCTTTGCACTGACTACATCCCTAGACCTTTTCATTTTTGATTTTGATGCAGGGCTTGAATTTATGATTCTCCTGCTTCAGCCTCCCAGAGTGCAATGATTATTTATTTATTTTGTTTGTTTGTTTTTTGAGGCAGGGTCTCACTGTGTAGTTCAGGCTGGCTTTGAACTCACTATGTACCCAAGCTGGCCTTGAACTCATGGCGATTCTCCTGCCTCAGCCTCCGGAGTGCTGGGATTACCACTATGCCCAGCATCCTCTCCTTTTTATTAACCCTTATTACAAATGAAGACTAAAGGCACAGAGACAGTAAATGATGTTCCCAAGGGCACAGAGTAGATAGGCCATGAGGTTGGATGGTTGTTTCTCTAGCTGTGTCTGATGCAAAGGCATATGTTGGAGGGAGTTGCTAGTCCAAGGAGGGAGGGAACTGAGAGGTAGACCAGCTGTTCCCTGTACGCCAATCATGCCATCAGGACCAAGCACACAGGAATTGCTTGTCTGTCCATCCATCCATCCATCCATCCATCCAACATTTGTTGAACATCTCCTTCAGTGGGCACCTCGCTGGATGCTAAGGTACTGAGAGGATGAGATGCAGTTCCTGCTTTCAACCCTCTGAGTTGTGAAGAATGAACCAGAGTTGATCTTTGATATTTGGAAGGAGGGTGTATCCTACAAGAAGGCTCAGAGGCAAATGATCCTCACACCTGAGAACTTCACTGAGACACTGTGGCTAGGAAGAGGATTCAATGTGGAGCTTGTGAGAGCAACAGCCACTGGCTGGGTCATCAAAGGCTTTGTATCCGATGTCCAGGGACCCGGTTTTCACCCTAAAGAAAACAGAAAAGCTGTTGGGGGTTCAGCTGTGTGAAGATCATTCTGGCAACAGTGTGGAGGGGGGCTTAGCAGGTGAGACATCAGGCAAGGAGACTGGATGAGAAGCAAAGTGATCCAAAGGAAAAGAGCAACAACACGGCCAGGCGGTACTCTCGAGGGGACAGAGACAGAGACAGTGCAGGGATGTTAAGGAGAGGTTGACTGGAGTCAGTGACTGATTGCAGAATATGCTTAAGGAAGGAAGAATCAAGATTCCAGATGTATGGGTTGGAACAGATTGGAAAGTAGGGTGGGGAGAAGAAAGTTCCTTTGTGGATAGGTTAAGTCTGAGGTATTGTGATTGCCAGCCTCCAAGAAGACCCTAATGATCCCTACCTTCCATGTTTGTGCCCCTCTCTGTGTGGGTCCTTCCCCCAGTGTGTCAAGGCCAACAGAATACAGCAGAAGTAGCTCGGCATAATGGTGTACAACTGTACTGCCAGCACCCAGGAGGCTGAAGCAGGAGGATCCCTTGACCCAGGAATTCAAGACTAGCCTGTGGACCCTAGTGAGAGGCCATGGGGGCAGGGTAAAGCCAAAGGGACGCAATGGGAGCTCACTCCTGGAGGTGAGTACGAAAAGGCAGGCACAGTCTCCTCCGGAGGAGGAGGTGAGGTCCCCTGTGGGGCCCCAGGCAGCCATGTATGACTGTGCAAGCTTGGAAGCAGGGCTCCCGGCAAGGCCTCCTGTGGCTGGCCAGAATGGCACCTCCACCTCAGCTTTGTGAGATGCTCTGAGCTGGAACCACCCAAGTAAGGCTCTTCTGGATTCCCAAGCCTAGGAATAAAAGATTGCATTGCTAAGGTCACTAAGCGTGGGGCAATGTGCTATTCGGTGATAGAGAACTAATACAGGCGCCTCGGCAAATGTCCAGGAGGACAGAGTCATAGTGGAGTGGATGAGTCTGGAGCCCAGAGTGGAACAGAGAGGGAGTTGGGGGTGGTGATTCAAATCATGACAGAGGCTAAGCATGGCGGTGCACACCTATAGTCCCAACACTCGGGAGCCTGAGGCTGGAGGAATGCCACAAAGTTGAAGCCAGCCTGGGCTACATAGTGAGTTCAAGGCCAGCCTGAACTATATGCTACATAGCAAGCCCTGTCTTGAAAAACAAAACAAAACAAGAAAATTAGGAAAACCAGAAGGAGCTGGGTGGGTATGGTGGTACACACCTGTAATTCTTGCACTTGGGAGGCTGAGGCAGGATAATAAAGTTCCAGGGCAGACTGGACTATACGAGTACCTTTCTCAAAAAACAAAAGAAAAACCAAGTAGGAGCAGATAGAGTTCCAAAAAGGATGTGCCAAGGGAAGTGAATTTCAGGATTGAAGGGAAGGACTGAAAAATGTCCACTGGGCCTGGCAATTTGGGGCTTCCACATGGGGAGAGCAGCTTCCTGCAGGGGAGCATGGCAGAAGCCAGACTAAGAGGGCAGAGGTAACTGGGAGGTAAAGATCTAGAGTTAGAGCATTGGCCGGCTCTTTGATATTGTTGCTCTTTCCTTCCCCCACCTGCGGTGCTGGGGATGGAGCCCAGGGCCTTGCACAGCTAGGAACCACATGCACTCAGCCACTGAGCCACACTTGGGCCCCAAGACAGCTCTCTGCACAAGCTTGGCTAGCAAAGGAAAGAGACTGGTAAGAGAGAAGAGTTTGAGGTACAGGAAGGTCTTGCCTAACATGCCTGGCTTTGTTTGTTCTGTGTTTAAAGATATAGGAAAGAAATGGGTAAAAAAGTCCCGGCGATCCTCCTGCCTCAGCCTGCAAGCTGGGGTCACAGGTATGCGCCACCACGCCTGGTGAGCTGGGTAAAACTGATAAGGAAGAAGACAAGGTTCTGGTCAGGGGTGCAAAGGTGTTAGGATTGGGCTTTTGGAGTGGGGTGCGGGGGAGAGTGAAGCATAAGGAGGACAGGCGCTATGCTTTGGGGGGCTGGGTGGGAAAAGTCCCCAAAGAGGCGCATGTTAGGGGAGAGGCACATGTTAGGGGAGCTCCCTCCTGAATGCCCGTTTTTTGTTTTTTGGGTTTTCTTCCTGCAAAGTAAGAGTTTGGAGGCCAAAAAGGTCAAGAGTTTGAAATAGCTGTTGTTGGGGGTGGGAGCTGCAGCTGGAAGAGCCCTGAGGATGGCTGCTAGGTGGGGACAGCCCAGCTGACTTGGGGACCACTGGCCTTCGGGGGCTACTACTCTATTATTCAGGGTTCTCCTGAGAAATGGAACCATAAGGACGTGTGTGCAGAGGGGTTTACGTTAGGGAACTAGCTCACCTGGTTGTAAGCCTTGGCAGGTCCAAAGGCTGATGAGGGAGGCTGGCAGGCTGGGGGCTCCAAGGAGGCAGTCTGCTGGCAAAATTCCTTCTCTCTGGGGGAGGGCAGTCTTTATTCCCTTACAGCCTTCACCCAATGGGATGCAGCCCACCCACGTTGTGGAGGGTAACCTGCTTAAATCCCTCCACCGAAATGTTACATCAGCTAGGCATGTGTTGCTCGCCTGTAATCCCAGCACTCTGGGAGGCTGAGGCAGGAGGATTGCTAGGATTTCAAGGCCAGCCTGAATTACATAGAGAGACCCTGTCTCAAACAAAAACAAAAACAAAAATCCTGAAAGCAGGCTTTTATGGCTTTCCTCATGATAGCCTGCCATGTTTTTTTCAGTGTGTAGTTTTATCTTGTATCTCCTCTTTTACTTGGCCCAAACTCACTCTGCAAAGCCAGTTTCTCCCTCACTCTTCATTTTTTTGTTGTTTTTTTTTTTTTGAATCAGGGTCTCACTCTGTAGTTCAGGCTGGCCTCGAACTCACAGCAATCCTCCTGCCCCAGCCTCCTGAGTATGGGATTACAGGCATGATCCACCTTGTGCAGCTCTTACTCTTCACTTTTGCTTTTTCAAATAAATTTTGCCACTGAAAGCAAACAAGCAAAGACAAACAAACACAAGAATAAGATTCAAACCAGGCACAGTGGTGCACACCTGTAGTCCCAGCACTCTGGAGGCTGAGGCAGGAGGGTCACCACCAGTTCGAGGCAAGCCTGAGCTACATTGTGAGACCCTGTCTCAAAACACCAAAAAAAGTCAGGTGAAGACTAGTGGCAGACAGCAGTGGTAGGCATGAGGGGAAGGCACACAGCCATGGGGTCAGGTAGAAGAGGGGGTAAGAGAAGTGGAGAGCAGGGAGTGTAGACTTCGACGGGACATCGGGTAGTGACCAACTGGTGGCAGCTAAGGACAGGAAGTCCAGGTCCTCATTCCATTTGGGAGGATCAAAACCTTGGCAGGACAGGGTGGGGGCTGCAGAATGATCTGCTGTAGGGGCAAACAGACAACAGAAGTAGCAGCAGGAGGCCCGGAGCAGGGGTGTGGGGTATGGGGATGGGGTGGGGGGAGGAGCCACACCAGCTCTGCCTTCAGAGGCTCTGAAGAGTGGCCTTGAAGCGGGGAGCAGCCTAGTGTGACCAGCAAACCCACTTTTATTTATTTGTTTGTTTATTTAAGTGTGGGTTTTTTGGTGCTGGAATTGAACTCAGGGCCTTGAGCTTGCCAGGCAGGCACTATGCCACTGAGCTACATCCCCGGCCCTATTGAAGTGTTTGTGTTTATGTTTGTTTTGTTTTTACTATTTAAGTGTTTTTAAAGATAGTCTCAATATGATGTAGTCCAGGCAGGCCTTGAACTTGCTATGTAGCCCACCGTGGTCTTGAACTTGAGATCCTCCTGAGTATGTAATCATGGGCATGCCCTACCACATTTTGACTTTTTCTTTCTTTCTTTTTTTTGGTAAATGCTGGGGATTGAAGCTCTCCAGCTAATCAACTGCCCTAGCACTGAGCTACATCTCCATCCTTTTTTATTTTGGGGCAGGGTCTTGCTAAATTTCCCAGGTTGGCCTTAAACTTGCAATCTTCCTGCCTCAGCCTTCTGACCAGGTGGGGTTACAGGCTGACACCACCATGCCCAGCGAACAATGCATTCTTTTTTTTGAGACAAAGTCTCCCTATGCAGTTCAGGCTGGTTTTGAGCTCTCGGTTATCCTTGTGCCTTAGCCTCCCAAGTGCTGGGATTACATGGGTACACCACCATGCCCGGCTAACAATGTGTTCCTGAGAGAACTAATCCATTCCCAAGATACCTAAGCAATTCCTGTCAGACAGAGGATAATCTCTTCCTAAACATTTCACCCCCTTGATATAATCATGCCCTACTAGGCTTCACCTTTAAAAGCCCCCTCCCCCTCAGTATAGTTACACTGGAGACCAGGCTTCCAGCACACAAACCTTGGCAGTCAAACAGTATCCAACCATAAGAAGGATATTTGGGGCTACGGGGAGAGTAGCTGCAGGGTCCAAGAAGGAGTAAAGGGTTTAGTGCAGCAGCAAGCAGAGCCCTGCGAACAGGGATTGCAGAGGACTGGGATGGAAATGGAGGTGAAGAGTTGCTGTCGGGGAAGCCTGACCCATGCGCTTGCCGCACACAAGAGGAATCTCTGACAGGGATTGGCCAAGTTCAGTTGCAGAAAGGTTACTCTAAGGTTAGGTGGATGCCAGGAGTGGTGGTGTATACCTGTAATCCCAGCTACTCAAGAGGCTGAGGCAGAGGATTACAAGTTGGAGTCTAGCCTGAGCAGTTTACTGAGAGCCTGTCTCAAAAAATAAAGAGGGCTGGAGATGTAGCTCAGTGGTAGAGCACTTGTCTAGCATGTCTGAGAACTTATTCCCATTTTCTCAACAAAGAAACTAAACAGACAAGTTAAATAACTTGGCAAACAGGCTCTCTGTCCCATAGCTAATTTTGCAGCATCTTCTGTTAGTACGGTTGCAAATAATCTCTGATCAGGGGTTCCCTTGACCCCAACTATAGCTATAGATCCAGAGGAGGGTTTTCTAGAGAAGTAAGTCAAAACAGAATGAAGTAATTGAATTGGCTCACCCATGATGGCTAAGATTACCCAGGGTTCCTCAGAGGAGTTGGTGATGTCCGTGGACAGGGACATTGCAGGTTCTCCTAGGCCCCTTCAGTCACCAGAGCAGGAAATGAAGATTCTGGCTGGCCTAGCCCCTCTCTGGGAGCAGGACAGGCAAATCTCCAGTGCCAAGAGTCAGGCCCATTAGCTGTCTCACATCCACTGCAGGGCCCAGGTAGAGGCTTGGTGAAGTTGCATGCCCAGTTTGCAGTCTTCTTGCACTTGAAACAGGAACCTCTGTTGTCCTTGGATTTTTTTCCTAGATGAGCTGGGTAGGCTAAAAGCACTGCCAATTGTGACAGCTGTAATCTTTTTTTTGAGACAGGGTCTCTCTTTGTAGTTTAGGCTGGCCTTGAACTCACTATGTAGCCCAGGCTGACCTCAAACTTGTGGCAATCCTCCTGCCTCAGCCTCTCAAGTGCTAGAATTACAAGCGTGCGCCACCATACCTGGCAACATCTATAAACTTAGCCTTTTTCTTTTGTCCATCCTCTGGGTCCCAATTGTTGAACACAGAAAAGGCTGTGTCCAGCAAGTAGGCCATAGGTGTCTGTGGGCCCATCTAAAGTTTTTGTAGCTTATGCCGAATATCTGTGGCTGACTGACAGATGAAATGATGTCCCATTAGTGTTTCTCCCTCCCTGGAAGATGGCTCTATGTTAGTATATTTATGAAAGACTCAACACACCTCTTTATCTCTCTGGTAAGAGCAGCTAGCATATCAGACATCATTCTTAGTTCCCACTGGTATTACAGTTCCAGTTTGGTTCTGTTGAAGAGCGAATAACCTTTCCAGTGTGGTTTCTTTCCCTTTTTAAAGCACAATGTCCATTTACATAGTTCCTAGCCTCTTGTACATCTGTAACCGAAGAAAGGGCCTGATTCATTGGCGTGGGCACTATAAGGAGGAGATAGAAGAGACCTCCCCATCTGATGATCATATTTATGTTTTACAAAGGTGGCCTCTGCTGCAGTGTGGAGGTTGTGTTGATAAGCAGGTAGGAGACACTTTAAGGCCAAAGATAACAAAAGAGATTTGGAGGGAAGGCAAAACTGACAGGACCTGGTGATGGTGAGGCTGGGAGGGCTATGGAGGGGTGGAGAGCAGATGGAAGGAAGCCTCCCAGCACTTGGCTTGGGTGGCTGGGTAGAGGATGGCGCTGTCACTATCTGGGGAATAGACTTGTGGGGAGGCACTGGCGTGGGGAAGATTCAGTTTTGAACTTGCTCACGGAGATGCTGGAAGGACACTGAAATGGAAGATGTGCAAATGGCCGGATCTGTGGTCTGGAGTCCAGGAGAGAACGTCAGTGCAGGTGCTGACAGCTGAAGCCTTGGGGAGGAGTGTGTGCCAGTGAGAAGCCAAGGGCACGGACAGAGCTGGGAAGCCCCAACACTGTGGACAGAGGGAAAGTGGGGCCTACAAAGGAGATGGAGAGCTTCCATAAAAGAAAAGAGCCAGGAGAGTGCTGTCCCGGGTGTCCAAAGAGGAAACCATGCAGGTGCTCATGCAGGTGCTTGAGGACTGCAGGGACTCAGACAACTTTGAAAGCTTTTCCTTGGGCTTGGCAAAGGGCACTTTGGGAGAGCCCTCCAGGCTGGAGGGTGTGTGAGGGGGACTGGAGTGGGTAAGAGGACACTGAAGGATAGGAGGCTGTGGAGCTGGGTTTGGAATCCCATGAAAGGCTGAGGCCAGACAGTCTGGGCAGAGCAGGCAGGGGACAGGGAAGAGCTTTCCCTCCTGCTTCCCTCTTGCAGGTCTGAAGTCCCTCTTGGTCCCATGAGGGACCCCTCATGGACTGTCTGCAGGGACTTGTGATGGGCACAGAACAGAGGGTGGGGAAGGCTTCCTGGGAATGGGTGGACTGTGGAGGCTGGAATGACGCAACAGAGTTAAACTGATCCTGGAGCTCCCTTCCAGAGGATGCTGGGATGAGTCCTGGGTCAAGGGACCAAACTGTGACATTTTACCCCCTCTGGAGTTCAGCCAACCCCTCCCCCAGGCACCTCTGGGTTAGGGTGTGGCCTGAGCCAGTCCCCAGAGAGAACCAGGAGATGCTTTAAGGCAGCCACTAGCAGGAAAACAAGATGTGACGGGAAGGGGCTGGGGATGCCTTTGAGTCCCACCCCATCCTCCTGAGGGGCAGGCATGCTGTCCTGCCCTAAGGAGGGTGGTCTTGGCACAGCTGCCCAGGCCACAGCCAGGCTTCTCCCACCTCCCCAGGCCCTGCTTGATATGCACATCAGATACTGGTGCCCTTTGCAAAACTGTTATTTGTACAGAAGCCCTAGGGAGGGGGAGGGAGGAAAGGCTCTCACTGTGTTCTCTGCTCGCCTCCCTCTTGCCACTTCCACTTGCAGGGACCTGCATACCAGCCCCCAGTCCCTCCTCCTTTCGAGATCCCTAGCTGCAGACTGACGGGCAAACCAGAGCAAAGCACCTCCCCAGCATCCCACGTGGCCTGGCCTTGTCTGAGTTGCTCCTCCGCTCTGCTGGAAGGGGCCTGCCCTCTGAGCTTCTCACTATCCACTGCAGGGCCTCTCTACCCCAAACTCTCTTCCCTGGTTTCCCACCCCTGAGCTCAGAGATCCCTTCTGCCTCCCCACAAGCCCAGAGCCTTGATGGCTGTGACACATTTGACTCAGGTCTTCCCCATTCCATTTTCAAGAATGGAGGCAGAACCAAGAACCATTCTATCTCCCGGGCAGCTCCCACATGGTGGTCCTGCCCTAGGGGTGTAGGAGAAGCTAGGGTATGGCAAGCAGGCTGCCAAGGTGGGTAGAGGGCTGGTAGGAAAGTGAGTGGGTTTTGGACTCAGGGCTCCAGCCTGCAGGTCTACTCCCTTCCAGTTTGTGACCTTGATGGCAGTTTCCTGTCTAAATGGAGGCAGGAATCCTGACCTCACAGCACGGGAGTGAGGACGGACGACAGGAGTCATAAAGAGTCCAGCACAATGTCTGGCACATGGTAGGTGCTTAAAATAATTTCCTCTCCTCTCTCCTCTTTGGGGGTCTGAAGAAGAGGTGGAATGAGAAACCACAGTCTGAAGAGAGATCTCCAAGAGGCAAGGGGCAGCCACACATGGTGGCACACACCTGTAATCCCAGCACTGGAAGGCTGAGGCAGAGTTCAGGTCAATTCTGTCTCTCCAACAGGAAGGGGAGTGAGCATGTGTCAGAGCCCAGGGCCCCTAGCCTGGCCTGGGAGACCCCTGGGAACAGGATCCCTCACAGGTGGAGGGAGGTCTGGTGGGGAAATCCTGATGTAGTGGGGCTGCCTCTGAGTCTGCAACACCTCCCTCACACAGACTCCCCCAACTCATAATCCGATTTATATTCCTACTCCGCCTCTGGACCCATCACCATGGCAACAGTTTTCTCAGTTGCACTTCATCAGCTTCTTGGCAAATCTTTTTTTCTGCCCCCTCCTTCAATCCTTCTTTTCTCCTCTAGCTGACTGCTTTCCTACAGACTCACGTGCTCACCTGTTTCTCTAGCTCTTGGCTTCTCAGATTCTTCTCTCTTGCTTTCCCTGAAGGACTCCTGGCCTCCTCTGTCCATATCCTCTTTCTATAGCCTCCCTCTTGTCTCTCCCTTCTCAAGGCCATGATGGAAGCAACCAGCTGGAGTCTGTTGGTCAGATGGCAGCTTGCACCTCTTTTGGGATCAGGACAGGGAAGGAGGAGTTCTGGGGGGACAGGATTTGGGTCCTGGAAGGTCTGGCCCAAGGTCTATCTGCAGTGAGTGGCAAGCTGGTGGGAATCAGCTCTGGCTGATCTGACCAGGGAGCAGGCAATGGTGAGCAAGGACCTAGAACTGAGCAGGTTCTTCTCTGGCTCTAGTTGGAACCAGCATGGTTCTGGGGGTCCTGCAGGGCGTGTCCCAAGTCACACTTAGGGACGTCAGTCAATGCTTACAGCTACCACAGGTGTGGGTTCTTCCCGAAAACCTAACTTTTCACCACCTGCCTTGCAAGTGCAAGGTCCTGAGTTCGATCCTTGGTACCAAAAAAAAAAAAAAAGCAAAAACCTAACTTTGGCCTTGACTCTCTCTTAAAAGTCCCAGTCAAACCTTCCCACCTCCTTGATGGTCATATCCGCTGGAGTTCTCACCACCATGCTCAATCCAAGGGGCCTTGACATGAACCATCTTCCTCAGACCATCACTGGCCTTTGTGCTTCCCTGTCACTGCCCAGTGTAAAAGCTCAGTACTTACTACCTGTTAGTATTTGCATGCAGGGCCTCAGAATCTATTCAGCTTATGTTTCTGTTTCATAAGACCCAGAACAGTGCCAGGATGCCAGGAAGCAGATGCGTTTCTGCCACCTGCCACATCTAGCTAGACTCTCCTTGTGAAATGTCATTCATATCTGCTTCTGGCCCTTTGCCATTCCATATATGTAAACCTAGACCAAGTGCTCAGCAAGCCATTACTACAGTCCTAGAGGTGAATTTCTTACTTGGACCCATCACAAATGTAGTCCCCATTCAGAAATCAGGCCTGTTTTAAGTACACTATCTAGTTTTGTTTTGTTTTTTGCAGTACCAGGGATTGAACTCAGGACCTTGTGCTTGCAAGGCAGGTGCACTGCCGCTGAGCTAAATCCCCAGTCCTTAAGTATACTTTCTTTCCCTCCTCCTCACCCCCTTTTTCATTTTCTTCACGTATTGAGCACCTACTATGCTCTAGGCTCTTTAACATATGGGGTCTCAGCCAGGCATGGTGGCACACAAGTGTAATCCCAGTACTTGGGAAGTTGAGGCAGGAGGATTGCTTCAAGTTCAAGGCCAGCCTGAGCTAACCAGTCTTGAAAAACATATAGAGTCTCATTTAATCTTCATAATAAAGGAGACGTTGTTCCGTTTTACTGAAGAGGAAATTGGTTCTCAGAGTGGTTAATTTGTCCAAAGTTCTACACTAATAAGCATGGACCTAGACTTCCACAGAGCTCCAGAGCTAGGGCATTGTTTTGTTTTGTTGTACACCAGAGTGTCCCTGTGTGGCTGTTTTAGTCAAAAAAATTTTTTTGAGACTTTTTTTTTCCACCAGAGTTCATTGAAGCATTTTATGTGTGTATATGTTTTACATCCCTAGAAAAAGAATCACAGGATGTTCCCTCGTGCGTATTTTCATCTTGTGATGCGGTCCATGATGCCAGCTGAGGTTGTCAATACAATGAAACCAAACTGATGGGGATGGTAGATTATTCTGCCATTTTTCTAGGTCTTTCAGCTGCACATCGAATCTGGGGCTGATCAGTCCACACTCGTTTAACCTGTCTATGAGGTTCATGGCAATTTTTCCAGCCCTGTGATCATCAAAGATTTCAGATTCACCAGTGTAACCATGCTTCATCATCACAATTAGAAACTGCATGATGGGGCTAGGGATTTAGCTCAGTGGTTCCGGTGCCTGCAGCGCAAGTGCAAGTTCCCAAGTTTGATCCCTGGTACCAAAAAAATAAAAAAATAAAAGAAACTGCACGATGACTGTTTTGTTATTGTTGTTTTAGTAAATTTTATTTTATTTTATCCCATTCCCCCCTCAAGCTCCCTCCCCTCCCTATACAGAAGCTTTGTTTCCATTTTTTCCTTCTATTTTGACTTTTTCTCTTGTCTCTTCCTTCCTTTCTCCCTCCCTCCTCCCTTGTTCCCCTTCCCATTTAAACTCTTTCTTCCAATTTCCCAATATCCATTATACATCTCAGTCCTTATTTCCACTCTGTTTCTCATACCAGAGAAAAAATTCAGTATTTAAACAGATGTGTCTGATTTATTTCACTTAAGAGTATGGTCTCAAGGGACAGATTTAGCTCAGCAGCACTGCACCTGCCTCACAAGCGCAAGGTCCCGAGTATGATCCCCGGTACCAAAAAAAAAAAAAAAAGAATGATCTCAAAGTCCATCCATTTAGCTAGAAATGTATGCAGCTCATCCTTCTTTATGGCAGAGTAGCACTCCATTGTATATAAAAAAAACCCCTCATCTTCTTTAGCCACCTGTCAATTGATAGGCATTGGGACTGTTTCCAAGATTTAGCTATTACAATCTGTGCTGCTATAAATATGGGTGTGCATATATCACTGTGGTATGATGCTTTTCTTTCAGGAAGATACCAAGAAGGGGAATAGCTGGGTCAAATGGAACCTCTAGTTTTAGTTTCTTGAGAAATCTTCACACTGATTTTCACAGTGGTTGTACCAGTCTACACTCCCACCAACAGTGGAGAAGGGTTCCTTTTTCCCCATGGCCCCTCCAGCATTTGTTATTGGTTGATTTTTTGATAACAGCCATTCTTTCTGGAGTGGTTTTTTGTTTGTTTGTTTGTTTGTTTTGGCACCGGGGATCTAACTTGGGACCTTGTGCTTTAGAGGCAGGTGGCGGAACTACTGAGCTAAATCCTTGGCCCCTCAGTGTTGTTTTAACTTGCGTTTCTTGAATGACCAGTGATGCTGAACTTTTTTTCATATATTTATTTGCTGTTTCTACTTCATCTGAGAAGTGTCTATTCATTTCAGATGTCCATTTTTGGATTGGGTCTTTACATTTGGGGGGTCTGATTTTTTTGAGTTCTTTATATATTCTAGATAGTAGTCCTTTGTCCAAGGAATAGCTGGTAAAAAACTTTTCCCATGCTGTTGGTTGTCTCTTCACTCTGTTGGTGGTTTCTCTTGCTATGCAAAAGCTTTTTAATAAGATGAGGTCCCAGTTGTTGATTCTTTTTTTTTTTTTTAATGGTATGGGGAATCAAACTTGGGACCTTGCGCTTATGAGGCAAATGGCAGCACCACTGAGCTAAATCCCCGGCCCTGTGTTGTTGATTCTTTATAGTATTTCCCAAGCAGTCTAGGTTTTGTTCATGAAGCTTTTTCCTATTCCTACGTCCTCAAGCATTCTACCTATTCTATCTATTCTACTGTTATGTGAAAAATTATTTCTGATTTCTTTTTTCCAGATCCTCTTTTGTTGCCAGTTCAGGGAGTCCAGGTGGTTGAGTATCAGATTGTTCCATCTCGTTTTCCTTTGGGGTTGCTTTAGGTGATCTGGGAGTCTGGTTTTGAGACTTGTTTACGTTTCTTCTCATTTCAACATGTGTGTGTGTGTGTGTGTGTGTGTGTGTGTGCGCGCGCTGCTGGCGCCCATGCAGCTCACCTCCTTGGCACTGGGGGGGGGGTGGTGGTCCCTTGTAAGAGCTTTTTTTTTTTGGTACCATGGATCGAACTCAGGTCCTTGTGCTTGTGAGGCAGGCAGCAGAACCACTGAGCTAAATCTCTGGCCCCCTTTGTACAAGCTTTGGGCTTGACTTGCTCTTCTTTTTCTAGAAGCCTGAGGTTCAATATTAGATTGTTTATTGAGCCCACTCTGTTTTCCAGTGAATGGGAATTCACTGCTACAAATTTCCCCTCACAGGACTGCTTCATTGCATCCTGTAAATTCTGGTATGTTGTATTGTCATTATTATTTAATTGTAGAAATTGTCTGATTTCTTATTTAATTTCATTTGTTCATCTGTGACCCATTGGTTGTTCAAGAGGGTGTTATTTAGTTTCCATGTGTTTATGAAGTTCTTGTGGTTTCTTTCTTTCTTTTATTTTTGGTACTGGGGATCGAACTCAGGACCTTGCGTTTACAAGGCAGGCAGCAGCACCACTGAGCTAAATCCCTGCCCCTCTTGTGGTTTCTTTTGCCATTGAGTTCCAGTTTCATTGCATTACGGTCTGATAATATACATGGGATTATTTCAATTCCTTTGCATTTACTTAAGCATGTTCTATGAGCTAGTATATGGTCTATTTTGAAGAAAGTCCCATGTGCAGCTGAGAAGAATGTGTACTCTGATGTTGTGGGGTGGAACACTCTGTAGACATCTATTAAGTCCATTTGTTCAAAAGTTTGGTTTAATCCTAACATTTTATTGTTGATTTTTTGTCTAGTTGATCTGTCTATTTGTTAGTGGGGTATTGAGGTCCCTCATCACAACTGTACTAGTGCTTATATGATTTTTTTCATGTCTGTTAATATTTGTTCTGTATAGTTGGGTGTGTTGCTATTTGGTGCGTATATATTTAGGATTGTTATCTCTTCCTCTTGGATTGTTCCCTTTGCCAGGATGTAGTGACCTTCTTTGTATCTCTTAATCAGTCTTGGCTTAAAATCTACTTTGTCTGCAAATAGAATAGCTACCCCTGCTTTTTTCTGGTTTTCTGTCACATGGAATATTGTTTTCCATTCCTTGACTTTCAGTCTGTGAATTTTTTTTCTTTTTTTGAAACAGGGTCTTGTTATATGGTTCAGGCTGGCCTTGAACTCACTATGTATTCCAGGCTGGCCTCAAACTCATGGCGATCCTCCTGCCTAACCCCCCGCCCCCAAGTGCTAGGATTACAGTCATGTGCCACCACACCCAGGTGTGAATTTGTTTTTGAATTAAATCTGTTTCTTGTATGCAGCATATTGTTGGATCTTGCTTCTTGATCCATTCTGCCAATCTGTTTATTTTGATTGGTGAATTGAGACCATTAACATGGATGGCTAAAACTGATATGTATTGTCTTTTCTCTGTCATGTTATTTTCCTGCTATTGACTTCCTTCTTTCCTTTTGTGTTTAATTTCTTGCCTTGGACAGTGGATTCATTCTACTGGGGTTTATGGAGTTGTAATCCTTATTGTCTCTTTCTAGAATATTCTTCAGAACACTTTGGAGTGCTGGTTTGGTGGTCATGAATTTCTTCAGGTGTTTTTTGCCATGGAAGTATCTTATTTCTCCATCAGTTTTGAAGGATAGTTTTGCAGGGTACATCAATCTGGGTTGGAGGTTGTTTTCCTTTAGGATTTGAAATACTTCACTCCAAGCTCTCCTTAACTTGCAAGTTTGTGTTGAGAAGTCTGTTGTGATTCTGATGGGCTTTCCTTTATAGGTGATTTGTTTCTTTTCTCTAACAGCTTTTAATATTCTGTCCTTGAGTTGAATTTCTGGAATATTGACTATTATATGCTTAGGAGAAGATTTTTTTATGTGTCATGGCTAATTGGAGTCCTATATGCCTCACTTATGTGTATGTCAAATTCTTTGTCCCTGTTTGGGAAGTTTTCTGCCATTACTTCTGAGAACAGGTTTTTTATGTTATTTGTGCTATTTCCTGCTTTTTCATTGGCTCCAATCAATCTTATGTTATTTTCCTTTGTATCATCTAGCAGCTGTTGGATTGATTTCTCATGGTCCCTTGCTATTTTTAAGAAATCTCTCTTTTCCTGATCACTAACTGCAATTCTGTCTTCTGCATCTGATATTCTGTCCTCACATTGGCTCATTCTGCTGAATGTATTTTCAATGGAGTTTTTCATCTCCTATATATCTGTCTGAATGTATTTCATGGATTCTATTTTTTTTCCTTTGCTGGGTGTTCATGGCTTCCATCATGTTCCTGAGCACCTCTATTTTTTTTATCTGTATCTTTCATTTGGGTCACCATCTCTGTAGTTATCTGTGAAATTATTTCTTCTTTGATTTTTTTCTAGAGCCTGGTTCATCTGCTTTGTTACTTCTGCTGTTACCACTTCAGGGTCCAGGTGGGTGGCTTTCAGATTGTTCCACTTCATTGCCCCTGGGGTTTGCTTTTGGTGAGCTGAAAGTCTGTGGGGGTTGCATGTTGTTTAAGTATCTTCTCATTTTCTATTTAAATTTGATTCCTGAGTTGATGCTTGTAAATTGCTTACGGTGAGTACCTTTATTGTCAGTATTCAGAACCCTTAGGAAATGACTACTTCTCAGAAGTATCTTTCAGGTGTACCTGGCTTTTGGGCTTTGAGTCTGTTACAGAATTCTACCTCTTCAATTTATTGGGGATGAGAAGTTTCTGCCTACTTGGCCCAGCTTCCAGTTCTTTGACACTGCCCTGTAGTTCTTTTTTTTTTTTTTTTTTTTTTTTGAGACAGGGCCTTTTTTTTTTTTTTTAACCATTGAAGATCATTTTTAGTCTCCAAAAGGAAAAAGAAATCTATCAGAAGGGATATGCCATTTAATGGGAACCTATTATGTGACAGAATTTGTGCCAGGGGCTTTATAGATACATTCACGTTGCATTCTGATGACATGATAATCAACGCTGCCTCCTGCCCTGTGCAGCAGGAGGGGTTGAGTCTCAGAGGGTAGCTGAAGACCCTGCCCAGGTTCCTGTCTATGATGAGTATGTGTGGAGCTGTGGTTTGAGACAGAGTCTTGCTGTGTAGCTCAGGCTGGCCTTGACTTCACTATGTAGCCCAGGCTAGCCTCAAACTTGTAGTGATCCTCCTGGCTCAGCCTCCCAAGTGCTAGGATTACAGGCATGTACCACCATGCCTGGCCCAGAGGATGACTCTAGAGGATGGCCTAATAAGGACCTGGCATTTTCCTCTCTCTTCAGCATTGTTGATGCTTTTGAAAGCATCAGCCAGGACACTCCTGTGCATCATTATGGCTCAGCTGCTAAAGGGAGGTCTGAGGCAGGGCTGCTGGGGCTACACCCTCTGGGAGCTGTTGGAAGCAGCCTGCATCTCTAGAGCCAGGCTCCCAGAGTACAGTGGGATGCCTGGGCATGGTTCTCCTTTGAGCCTTCCCAGGCCTCCACAAGGCCAGGATTCCCAGCACAGGAGGGTCCCCAGTCCTTGCAGGGCCCCGAGGCTAAGCCTTAGACTCTGAGCCTTATTTTCTTATTCTTACACTTTGCTTCTTGGGGCTCATGATGATCTGCTCCTATGCCATCAACAAACACTTCTACCCACATATACCTTGCTGCTTCTCAGTGTGACATGACTTGGTATTGACCAGAAGGACATATTATGCTTTATGGTTTGGTCCTGTTAGATATTTTTGTTAACAGCTTATATGAAGATCCAATATAACACACAAGCCTGGAGGAATCCAAAATCACATACAATCCTTAAAAGGTGGGGTAAGGATCAGAAAAATCAGTCCCTAACAAAGCAAAATGATGAGAGGTCTTTGTAGGACCTTAGCAGCATGCAATAGCTCAGGCATGGCTCAGAAACACTTCTAGTGAAAAAGAATCAGGTGTTAGTAAGTTCAGCCTGAGTCATCAGCATGATGTGGTTGCCAAAAGCAAATTCAATTTTAAGTTATATTAGAGGAGTTCTGATGTTTGGAATAAAGGAAAGGATAGATCCTCCTGCCTAACTCTGAGTTGGTCAGGTGTTATCACAGGACCAACTACTTAGTGAACTGGAAATCTTTCAACCAAAGAAAAGAAGAGTCAGTTGTCACCAGAGTGCCAGTAGGTGATGGGTTATGATGAGGAAGAATCAAACTTACACTGTGTGACCCCCATGATGCAGTATGTGGGCCACAGGGTGAGAGAATTCAGCTCAGAGCAAGGAAAAGTGGATGTTCCTAACCGGAACAAGTTGCCTTGGGAAGCAGTCAGCTCCCTGTGGCTGGAGGTCTTCATGATTACTCTGGGACACTGCCTGCCCGAGATGTTGTCAGGGAGTTCAGCATCACAAGGATTTTGAACTGGATAGTTGGTTTTGGAGGTCCACTCCCACCAAGATCTGTGATTGCTCCGCCTTTGCACTTCTGGTGCCCCTCACCTAGCCCTCTCTGCTCCCCTGCCCCTACCTGACCTGTCTTTCCAGATCCAGGCCAGTTTTTCCATTCTCTACCATGTCTAAGGACACAACCTACACTGACTGCATAGACTGCATCCTTTCATCATTTAGCATACTTTGTTCTTTCATTGTTCCCATTTGATATGCTCCTTGAGGGCAGGTACTGATGTTATCTGTTACAGGATAAAAGCTTACTAATCATTGACTGCTCCAGCCTTCCTCCACCCTGCCTCCCCACCCCCCAAGATAATTTTATCCCTCAGCTGTTGTTGAAATCATGTCTCAGTCTGTTCCTTTCAGGACTTTTGTAACACAGAACTGGGAGGACAGGAGAAAGAGATAGGATTAAGGAGGGAGGAGGAAGGCAACTTTCTCTGGAGAATGTCGGTAATGGGGGAAGAAAAGAGGAAAAGAGCAGAATTTGAGAGGCTGTATCAATCCACTGCACAGGGAGATGGCAGTGGGCAAGGAAGACAGAAAAGCTCTATTGACTACAGAAGACAGAGGGCCTGGTTTGAGGTTCACAGAGTGACTTTAACTGCTTGCTACTAGGTGAATCAAAGAAGCAGGGGAAGGGAATTTGAAAAGGTGTGTCTGTGGGTTCTGAAATGAACTACCTTCTAGATAGAGATAGAAGGAAAAACTGACAGATTCTCGTTATATGGTTCAGGCTGGCCTTAAACTCACTATGTAGGCCAGGCTGGCCTCAAACTCGCAGCGATCCTCCTGCCTCAGCCTCCCAAGTGCTGGGATTACAGGCTTGTGCCACCATGCCTGACTACTTTTGGTATTTGGATTGTAGGGGTCCAGAATATATTTAGCCCACATGTTCTGTCACTTTCACAGGACCTAGTATGGTGCCAGGGACTGGGAGCCCCAAGAAGCAGCATGTTAGTCACTGTAGATGGAGCACACAAGGTCTTGAGGCAGTGGGATCCTGCAGAGTCAGAAACGTTAGGCCTATGCCCTTCATCAGAGCTGTACCTTTAAACATGCTTTATAACCTGGGATTTCAAGTTGCAAATGCCCTAGGAGTTAGAATAGGTTTGGGGTCTTGACAGATGAAGAATGGGAGGCCTAGGGAGGTGAATCAGTTTGCTCAAAATCACTAGCAGCTTTTAGGCCAGGCTGGGACTTTGACTCTGCCTGGCCCAAGGCTTCATCCACAACACAGGGATGCCTTTTCAGGGTGATCCAGAGAGCGACATGGATATAAATAGGGGTGTGCAGAGAGAAAGGGCGGCCCAGGAGCCTGGGAGTTCCCAGCCACCCTCTGGCTCTGGGGGATGTCCAGACAAGGAGGCCAAGCCCGCCTTTCTCCATCTTTCGGCCTCATGGGGAAATGAGCCAGAAACAGGAAGAAGTCCAATGGAAAGTTGGAAACAAGCGCTGCAGCGGTATCGTGGTAAGAGTGGATGGGGGATTAGAAGGCTTGGGTCCTTCTTCCAGCTATCACTCCCCAGCCACGTGATTTTAAGCAAGGCCTTTCACCACCATGTTAATCTTCCATCTCTTAAAAATAACAGTCCCATAGTGCTACGTGTAAGAGCATATTGGTGGGGTAACTAAATCCATTCTGTGAGTGCTGTCTCCCAGTGCTCCCTGCTCAGCATGATTTCAGATAGGCTCATGCTTTTAGTACAAGAATTAAATGGAAAGAAGCCAGGTGTGGTAGTACTCTTCAATAATCCCAGCCTATGGGAAGCTGAGGCAAGAGGATCACAAGTTCAAGGCCAGCTTGAGCTACATAGTGAGAGCCTGTTTCAGAAAACAAAACAAACAAAAACAAAGCAATTAAATGGCAAGAATTAGATGCCCCCAGGACTCAACTATCTTGGACCAACCTGGTAGGTGACTGACTGGCTGTGACTTTTTATGGGGCCCTGCCTCTGACAGCTTCTCCTTGGTTTTTGTCCATTTAATGGCAGTGGGAATCAAAGCCAGGACCTTGCACATGCTAAGAATGTGGTCTACCACTGAGCTCTATCCCAGCCCCTCTTCTGGGTTTAAGAACTCTGTACTCCTCATGCAGATCAGAGCTCAGGGAATATTTTTCTCTCAACGAGCCCATTCTTTCTATCTTCTGGATAAAGAAGATCTTGGAGCTAAATGTATCCAATTCTCCCTTCTAACACTTGAAGAAATTGAGGCCCACAGAGCAGGAGCCACACATTCTGGACTCTCAGACCAGTCTTCTTTTCTTTGTGTCTTGGAGAACTCATTAGAAGGGTTGTACAGGAACTCAGCCTTAAAGATGTCTTACAACATCTGCTTGTGCTCTCTCGCTGGGATCCTGTTCTATCTTTAGACTTCCAGGGAGATGTATCTTCTCAAGGTATCTGGTATGAGCTTTGCACTCATATATCTGGAGAGAACTACTCCCAAGATGGCAGAAGCCTCAGTTCAGATGCTGGTCCCTGTTGCAGACTCCAATTCCAGAGTCAGATCTCTCCTAAGTGTTCCCCAAGCCCTCATCACACTGAATCAAAGTCCTATTTACGTGTCTGTTCCCAACTAGGCTGTCAGCTCTGTAAAGAGGATCATAATTATCATGTCCTCAATATATACCTAGTGGTTAGTCCAGTGTATGGCACATAATAGGTCCACAATAAATATTTGTGGAATGAACAAGTAGGTGAAATTAGTCAGAGAAGTGTCCCGGAAGTCAAGGCAAGTGGTGAGTTAGGTAGAGTGTGTAAGGAACAGAGTCTCCTGTCAGTGAACGGCCTGTGCAAAGGGAAATCTTAGAAAGGAGTGGAGAGGAGGAGGGGAAGGAAGTAAGGCAATGGGAGGTGGAGGGGCTCTTCTAGCTTATCTTCTTTGCTGACCAGGGAGGGCTTGTGAGTAGATGGCAAGAGGGGTTTCAGTTATGTTGGGAATAAGAGGAAGTGACTATGATTTCCTAGACTTTCAAGCAATTTATTCTGATGGGGAGAAACAGCTTGACTAGAGGGGTGGGAAGGTGAAGGGACAAGGTAGCCGGCCAGAGCTTTGAACCTCATTAGAAGAATGTATTTGCTGCGGGTCCAGCTGGAATGGGAGCCTGAGAAGGCCTGGAGCACAAAGGGCAGGGGGAGATCCAGCTACCCCTATGGACCCTTTCTGTTAGGTGGAGACCCGGGGAGGACAGGCCCTGAATCTTCTGCTTTTTTCCAGACTCCTCCAGGTGCCTGGGCACTTAAGACCCATAAGCAGAGGATCTGGAAACGGCTGAGGCACCCTGCTGAGTGGGGATGACGTGGCAGGGATCGTGGGGCTCCCACTTTGCCTCTAGAGGAATTCTCCCCCTCGGAAGGTGTTGTTCCCCGGGAGGAGCACTCTGCGGTCTCCAACGTCCTTCTTCCGCGAACCTCTATGTGAGCATACAGCCTGCAGTTGCTAAGCCATATCTGACCACCAGGGGGCAAAAAAAAAAAGCAGCCCTTAAGGTCAGTGTCCCTCCTTCCCCACCCACTCGCACCTGAGGCCAAGATGGGCGGTGCCTCACCTGACTCCCACCTAGAGCCCGTGGCTCTGTTAACCCCTTCCTGGCGAGTCTAAAGTGCCTTCCTGGGCAGTCATTCACAGCGGAACTGAGGGGCAAATCTGCCAGGGGCGGGGGTGTCTCCCACCGGAGGGGCTAGGGTAGAGGTTAAGTCGGGGTTTCCAGGGACTCAGGTCCTGGTCCTAGCGGGATCTGGATAGCATTTCTCTGAGATTGGGTGGCAGCCCCTCTGGATGCAAGAAAGGCAAAGGCTGCGGTCACCTGCGCTGGGGCCTCAGAGGCTGCACGCTGAGGAGGCGCTCAGGGAGAGCCCAGCCTCCTGGCTTCCCGCATCCGTCAGGGCCTCCGCCCAGTCTAGAAGGTGGTGGGAGGGTAGCAGAGTGCAGGAGAGGCACAGAGTGTGGGAGCGGGGAGGAGGACAGTGACCTTGGGCAGGAGAGCAGACTGGATTCCGCCGCTGCCAGGTGCGGGCTTTGTGGGTCGCTCCCGCAGGGCCCCGCAGCCTTTCAGGGCTCTGACCAGTCAAAGTTCCGGGACTGCGTTCCGGGCCTCAAGGTGTTAAACTGTGGGTGTGAGTGGGGTCTGAAGTCCCTCCTTCCCTCCCTCCTCTCCTCGAGGCGTCACCACCTCGGAGTCCACCGGGCTGGCACGGAAGGAGTTAAGTCTGCCCGCAATCTGCAAGACCGGAGCCGGGCGAGAGGAGGAGGGGAGACGCTGGGGAGCGGGCGGCGAAGGGGGAAGCAGACTGCAGGGAGACAGCGCCAGGAACCTCCTCCCCAGGGACCTGGCCCCTGGGCCCCCAGCCCCAAAAGAGGCCCTGCCCTCCCGGGGGTCGTGCTCTCTTCCTCCGCCTTGCCCCCGCCCTCCAGCTTTGTGTCCCCAGGAGGGTGGGCTGCAGGATTTCCAGCCAAGCCTTGGCTGCCTGCTCAGTTTTTCCAAACCCTCTAGTCGGGGAAGGCGGGAGCCCTGTCAGGATAAGAGTCCCTCCCCCCTGCCCCGGTCGGCCCCCTCTCCCAGCCTCTGGTTTCCAGCCCCTGCACCTTTTCCAAACTCCTTTCCCTTTCCGACCCTGGCCTCTGCACCCCCTAGCCCCACCTCTGTTGGCTCCAGGGTTCCAAGTTCAGGTTGGAGGGGGGCCAGGACCATCCCACAATCTTAGACCAGCACTGGTAGAGCCACACACCGCAGGCCGACCCGGAGACCTGCGGGGCGCCAGCGCGACTCCCGGCCCGGCGCCCGCCCAGTCCCTGGACGCTGCCTCGGGCCCCCAGGGAAGGTGGCTCTGGGTTCTCTTCCCAGAGGAGGTGGTGGGGGCGCCAGCAGAGCCGGCAGCAGGCTCTGTGCGGCAGGTGCCAGGCCCTAGGGCAGGCTTCGAGGAGGGGGCAAACTGTTCCCAGGGTTGGCACGGTTCTGTCCAGCAAGTCTATTATATAATAATCACCATCTATCAGGAAGCCAGACAGCTGGAGTGAGAGGGGAAGCCTAGATGCCCAGATCCGCTCCTCCTCCAGGGCCCGGGCAGGAGTCTCCACCAGGATGGGGGTGTGGGCGCAGCAGTGAAATGATGTGGGGGGTCGAGGGGCAAGTGAGGGGCGCTGGGCAACCGACTGGGGCCTGGCAAGCCCCGCCCCCAGAACGCTGACTGACAATTCCCTGAACCAATGATTGAAGTCACTGTGGGGCTCCAGGTTAACCCGTTCCTAGGTCCCAGCTGCCTTACGGGATAGAAGGGACTCAGGGCCAGAACCGCTCAGAACTTCTCTGGCTAGGGCGCGAGCTGGTGAAGAGCACCAGCCAGAAGATCTGTTCTAGTCACCCCATAAACAGGAGGATGCTGAAGTCTCGGGTAATAAGCAGCCCTAGGGCCGCCCGCACCCCCCAGCCCCGAGGTAAATCTCAAGACAAGATGCGGTTGTGTGCACCTACTGTGTTTTCAGAAAAAGCCCCGCGTGGCTCTGGCACACCCACTGTGAGACACAAACAGCCGTCTTCACACACCCATACCCACGCCGGCACTTCCACCGACAAACGCCGACCCTGAGCCCGCTGACACACCTGTGACAACCCTGTGACACAGTGACACACAGATACCCGGAAACACACGGAGCTTCTCCGAGTTTGCCAGTAGAGGGAGCCGCTCCATTCCCGCAAAGGGCCGCTCGCCTTTCTCCTTTCCTCCGCTCTCGCTCCAGGGTCCCACCCAGAACTCGTGGCTGCCCAGAGCTCCAGCTCGTCGTCCCGACCTGGAACCTACGCTAGGGGAGTGAGTCACAGCCCCGCCCAGGGGAGCGCTCAACAGGACACACCGAACACTCCTAAACTTCCCTGTGGAACACATTTGCGATCCCTTGCCACCCAGCCACCACTCGCCCTTACAAACGTTGCTTCCTGGACCTACTATGAATGGGGCTTGTTCCAAAGGGATCGTGCGGCTTGATATCTACGTGTCCGAGCCGCACAGATGGAGTGGACCCTTCTAACAAACACCCTCTTTGAGAGCTAGCCTTCTGCCTAGGGGCCTGTTCGATACCTTGGACTCGGGAGAGAGAAGTCAAACGCTGTTTTCCTGGGTCCTAGCACTAGCATTTCACAACACGAGTTCAGCCTCTGGGCTTCAGTTCCTTCCCTTTAACTGAAGATAAGACCTGTTTCAAGGAACTGATGATTCAACCCCCTAACCTCACAGAGGCCTTGGCCCAGCACTTAGCAGGTACTGTACTTGGGGAAGTTTGTTGATTGGATTAAAGCATGCTCAAGAGACACTGTACATGAAGTGCTTTGTAAACCTGGTGTGTCAGGCCCACACAAAGGTTACAGTGTTTTCTTTCTGTGATGTTACCTTTATGTTGTCCCTCCCCCCACTTGGGCCTCACCAGACCTTACCCAGTGCCCAGTCTCTGGCACCATCGGCCCATCAAGCCAGCACTGACTGAAGTCCTTCTATGAATGCAACCAGCTGTTGAATCAATCTTGTGGGGAACCCAGAGGACAGAAGCACGGTCTGGGCCCTCAGGAAACTTTTGGGGTCCATTAGGTGCACACACAGGAGAAACAAGATAAAATGTGTAAGCAAGTGCGGAGGTGGTTGGTACAGAAGTGATAAATGGTTGGAAGAGGGAGGTCACTAGGGTGGGAAGTGTCTGCAGTTCTACCAGTGAGATGGGGGTACAGGAAACAGAAAGGAGTCCTCCTTTCCGAAGTAGTCAATGCTTGTCACTTGTTGGAGCAGCGACATAGAAGGACTGTGCCCTGGCATGGGAGACCAAATTGTATCCTGGGCTTAGCACTTTAGCCAGGTAACCTGAGTATGGCTTAGGTAATGCAAGCCTCAGTTTCCTCACCTGTGTAATGGGACCATAATAGCTTTCTTGCAGATTTGTGGGAAATACTGAAATAACACACGAGATGCTTTTTTAAAATTATAATTCTTTTTTACAATTTCTTTTTCCGTGCACCTACTACTGCCCAAAGAGGTGGGGAGCGTGTGTGTGTGTGTGTGTGTGTGTGTGTGTGTGTGTGTAACTTTTTTGAGGTTAAGAGAGGGTTCTTTTGAGAAGAAAAGGTTTCACTTCCAGAAATATTTTCTAAGCATCTGCTGGAGCTGCTCAGGATTGAGATGAAAAAATTCTGTCTGTGTCCTGAAGGACCTCATGGTCTAAGAGGAGAGAAAGATGAATAAAGAGATGCTCAGGGCATAAGTGCATAATGGATGCGGGTGGTTACAATGAAGAGGGGTCCCAGTGCTGTGTGTGTGTGTGTGTGTGTGTGTGTGTGTGTGTGTGTGTGTGTGTGTGTGTAACTCCCACTCCTTCCAATTCCTGCAGATTGGAGGGTAGGTTTGTCAGACTTCTCTAGCCTGTGATGCGGCTGGCACGTCTCCTCCCCAGTCCTCAGGAATGGGGAAAAGAGCAGGATAGAAGCTCCCCTCCCCGCCCCCGGGCCAACCTGCCTCCCACCAGCCGGCCGGCGCCTTACCGAGTCAGACCACTGGGAGGCTGGGGGAGCCGGGTTGGGCTAGGAGTCGAGCGAGATGGGGGAGCTCTTATTTTGACAGGGGCCTCTCCGGGCTCTGGTATGAAGGCAGAAGGAGGCAGCCAGAGAGCCCCGATGCTTATTCAGGCTGGGGAGAGGAGCCGAGTGGAGGGGCGCGCGAGGCTCCGGCAGCGCAGGGGACCCCGGGGAGGCGGCGGCGCGCGGCGGAGCCAGTGGCCGGACATGCCCCAGACTCGGGGCCGCTGCACCACCGCAGCCGCCCGGAGCCAGCCGGCCGGACGCCCGCACGCCTGGGTCCCCCGGCGCTGCGCCGCGCGGGGGCTGCGACCCGGACCCTCGGCGTCCGAGCGACAATAAGCACCCGACAGCTCCCTCCCGCCCCGCGCCCGCCGTCCCCGCGGGCTTCGGGGAAAGTGAAAGGAGGAGGCGAAGGAAGGAAGGAAGGGAGGAGGAGCGGGAGCCGGAGCCGTGCGGTCCGGGGCCGAGACCCCCAGCCCCGAGCCCCGGCCCCCGGGTTGCGCGCGCTCTCCCGCCGCGGCCCGGTGCCCACGACCATGCTCCACAGTGGGGAGGCAGGAACCCAGGCGCCCAGCGACCCCCGGATACCCTCTCCCGGGCCGGGCTGGTGTTGAGATCAAGGCGTCCAGGATCAAAAGATCACCACCTGCCCGCCCTCTCCGCACCTCCAGCTGACGAGCAGGAGGACCTCAATCCACCCGCCGACCCTGACCTGGTCATGGCGTCCAGCTCCGGCCTGGCGTGAGGACCCCCGACCCGCGCGAGGTGAGGGGTGGGCTGGGGGTGAGGGCGAAAGTCATGTCAGGCCAGCAGGAGCACGAGAAGGGAGATCCAGTTTGAACTGGGGAGGGGAAACACAGTCTGATTGTCTCTTGCCCTCTGGCTCGAACCCCCGGGCTGTTTAGGGGGCGAGGGATGCCCGCAGGGTCAGTGGAGGCTACATATAGGCCCCCAGTCTGGTTGGCAGCCCCAGAGCACAGGCAGAAGGGCTTAGGGGCAGCCAGGGGACCCTGCCACCCTAGCGCAGAGAACAAGGCCGGCCTTGGGCCAGCTGGAGCAGCGAACCCTGCCCTGGGGGCTTCTGGGAGCTGTAGTCTCCTTCCCAGGCTCACCCGAACAGTGGGTGCCAGTACCCCAGCACTTCTTCCTCGGCTGATGGGACCTCCAGAAGGAGGTGGATAGGGACTGGGGAGAGCTGGGGTCACTCTCTGCCCGCAGGCACTGCTTTTGAGCAGTAGGAGTGTGAGTGGAGGAGCCTCTCCTGCCAAGGCTTCTGGTGTTGTGGGCTTGGCCGGCTTGGGAGGGGGGTCAGCCACACAGTTCCTTGGAGGTGTCCCTGCAAGAGGGGAGGTGGCTCCTGTCTTGGTCCAAAGGAACCCTTGTGGGAAGTATGTGAGGCAGAGAAGTGCAGTGAGGCCTCTTGTCTGCCCGGGCTATATGCTACCCCAGGCTACTGGAATTTGTTTTCAGGAGAGATGGAAGTCTGTTCTCTCCTTCTTCCTTTTGGGCCTGAGAAGGAGAATGTCCCTAAAAGCCTGGGAGTCTGGAGGGTGTTTGTTTCTTGAGCAGTGAAGTTGGGATCAGCTTCAGTCTGTCTGTCCAGCTTCCTTCCTTCCGGGTTTTTCTGACACCCCCTGCCTCCCTCCTCCTTCTGTCTGTCTGTCTGTCTGCTGCTTGGGGGGTGTGTCTTTGTCCCCTGGAGGTGGGGGGCTCTGCTACAGGAGGAAAAGTGTTGTTCTGAGAGGTGAGCTGGGCCCCTGTCTGAGCCCTGGGAAAGGAGCTCCACTGTCCCTTGATCTTTTGCCCGCCTTTCCTTCCTCCCAGCTTCGGGTACTACCTTACCCGGGAAGGCTGCCTGTACTATCTATACCCAAGGTACCTCTGAGCAGCTTTTCTGAAGGAGACCTCTGGAGGGGTCTTCCATTCAACCCCTCTCCTCATCCTCTCCAGGGAGCAGCTACTTCCTCAGGGCAGGGGTTCTTCTATTGCTCCCAGCACAGGCTTGGCTGCCTTCTCTGGGTCAGGACCATGATTTCATGGCCCCAGGGGATGAGCATGCTCAGGCTCTGTCTTCCTGGTGTCAGCTATGGGGCCCTGCTGACAGAAGCCTTAGGACAAGGGGAGAATGGAAGCTGAGGGGCAGGGAGGGAGGCCAGGATCTGGTACCAGAAAGGAAGGCACTCCCCCCCCCATGATCTGCCTCCTTGGCTTCAGAGGACCAGGCCTGGAAGGCCAGTGTCCTGTGTATCTCCCTCTAGGGGTTTCTCTGCCAATTGTGTTGCTCTTCACTGAGGTGAGGTAGGAGTTCATGTTAGGAGGGATGAGAGGTAGAATGTAATCTTGCATCCAGAGTGACTCTTGTACCCCAGGGGTAGCAGGATCTCTGGGCTAGAGATGGGTTCTGGAGGCCCACAGGGAGGTTCAGAATGAGTTTATACTAGAGTGGAGAGTCCAGGGAAGGGTCAGATTATTTTAGGGTTCTAGAGAACAATTGGCGGGCCACAGAAATCTGGGATAGGCCCATCATTGGTAATTTGGAACCTATTGATCTTACCTGTTGAAAATGCACTGGGGACCTATGATTCCACTTCAGACTCCTGGCTTATGCAGGAGCAGAGGCTGGGGGCTGAACTTCTTGGTTTTTTTTGGTACCGGGGATCGAACTCGGAACCTTGCGCTTCCGAGGCAGGTTCCTGAACCACTGAGCTAAATCCCCGGCCCTGAACTTCTTTAACCAGGCAGGGTAGTAGTCCTCTGGGCAGAGGCCTAGCGGGTGGCAGTGTCAACTCAGCAAGGGCTGGAATGCCTGGCACCTGCTTTAGATTAAAGGAGATGCCATGCAAAGGGAGGCTGCCTGTCCATGTGGGGACCCATGGCTGGGGTGGAGCTCCAGGGAGTCCAGGAGCTTGGTGAGAGGCAAGCAGTAGAGTTGTGAGTGGCAGCAGCTCTGGCAAGACTGGAGGGAAACAACCGTCACCCAGACCTGAAGCCTTTCCTCCAGGGAGTCTTAAGAGGAGGAGCTGGGGGCGCCTCCATACTGCCTCTGGCGCCAGCACTGCAGGCTGAAGTTCTGTCCCAGAGCCTTAGGGAAGCTCAAGGGAGCCAGGGTGTCTGTGTCCAGTTTTCCCAGGATCAAAAGAGGCCTGCAAGGAGGTGGGAGCACTTTGGAGTTCCTGCTGCCCTGATGTCACCATTGTTCTTCCTGGGGCCCTTTGGTGGCAGATAGTGAGGTACCTCAAGAGCCTGGGCACCCAAGGGTAACAGGGAAATGGCATCCTTTGCTTCCTTGTAACAGAGCCCTGGGCACTGCCCAGGTGTTGACCTGGGGGGAGGAGACAGAGGGGGCATGGCACTGTGGGAAAGTGGGCAGCCGTGGGAGCAAAGTGGGTACAGGTTGGGTGCCTTGGGCAGGGAGCCTCTGCCAGGTCTGCTTTCCCTGGGGTGGGGCCGCTGTTCCAGGGACTGGCTCAACCTGTTGAGCACCTGGCTGCTCTAGTTTGGCATTTGTGCCCCTGCCTCCCAGCCCCAACAGCTGCCCACCCATAGCCACATGGGGTGGAGGGCTTTGCTCCCAGAGATCTGGGGAAGAAGGCTCAGATTGGCCTGAAAGACCAGGTAGGGGCTCCTGGTGGGGGTGAAGATTTCTTCCCTGCAGTGCTAAGTTCCCCAAGTCCTGTCTAGAGCTGGGGCTGGAGGGCTGGGGTGACCAGGGCCAGGAGCTGAGGGACTAGGTGAAGAAGGCTGCATCCCTGGAGCTCTGTGCTGCTGCATGTCACTTGGATGGGCAGCCCTGAAGGCAGCCTGGCATCTCCTCTGCTGGGTGCCAGGGCCAGGCCTCCAGAGTCCAACCTCCAGCCTGGGCTGACCTCCCCTTCCACCCCTCCCTGGGTGCTCTTGGTCATCCTTGGTGGGTGGAGGAGGGGAGTAAGGGCATTCCAGCTGCCATGGGAGGGGTGACTTCCTGGGTGTGGGGGTATGTTGTGTGTATTGCCTCAGGGTCCCCCTCCTTCTGGAGGAAAAACAAGCCCTGAGTTCCCTGGGAGATGTTTGTTCACTGTGTACTGAATGTGGGGTGCCTGGGAAGACCACAGACTCTGCCGGTCTTTGCTGCCCCCTACCTCTCTGATCCCTTAGCTTGGGGGTCTGCTAGTTGGCAAGGAAGCAGAGCCAAGGTAGTACTCTGGAGGGGAGAAAGGGCTCACCACTGCCTTTGAGTAGGGAGGGGGCACAGGTAGGTTCCCCTTTACTCTGAGAGCTGAGGAGGAGTGGAGGGCTCCTCCTACCTCCTCATTTTTCCTGTCAGTGGCAAAAGCCAAAACTTCTCCTTCTTTGCCTCCTTTCAGCAGCCCTGCGTACTTGGCCCTGGGCTGGCTGCCTCTCCTAAGCTTGGCACTTCTTTCAGGGCCCCCTTCCCCACAGGCTGGGACTCCCTCTGTACAGTCCCTCTCCTCCTCCCATGTGGTGGTTGCTCTGGGCTGGCCTGTCTCCCCCCGCCACCCCCCTTTAACTGGGTATGGCCCTGAATCCAGCATTTCCAGCATTTCGAAACTTGGATTGTTTTGAAATCCCTGAGAACTTCTCCAGCCCCCTCCAGATTCCCTCCCCACTAGGAGAGGGACATTGTCCTCTAATCTGACTTCACACTGTATACTTGGAGGTGGTATATTTGAGTTTGTGTGCTAGCACATGGCCAGGTAGTACATGTGTGTAGTGGGTGTGTATCCCCAAGTGGGTGTACCTTCTGGCGGCAGCTTTGTGTGACTGGCTGATGTGAACATTTCCTGGGCTCTCCTGGGCTGTCTCTCAATGTGCAAGTCTCTAGGGGTCTTAAGGGGTCACTGTTTGGAGCTAGGAGTTATTTTTAGAAGTACCTTGAATTTGTGTTGTCCCTTGGCCACATGTGTGTGCATTATCTCTGAGGAGTGTGCTGGGGGTGTGTCTCTGCTGTGTGCATGTGCGTATGTGCGCGTACACGCGTGCGCTTTGTCTTTCCCCGCCTCCTGCTCCCTGGGAACATATCTGGGGTGTGTAGTCACAGGTCTCCTGTGGCCCTGGGACGTGGAGTCCTCTGCTCTTTGATAGGGAGGTTTCCTGGAGTGGGGCCAAGGCTTCTGGCAGCTCTGTGGTCCTTGGAGAGAGAGTGGCAGAGTGGGAGACTTTGAGATAAACTGTCGCTGAGGGCTGGGTCCTCCCCTTTGCTCCTCATGGGTCCTCAGCACCGTGAGGGGTCCTGCACCACCAGCCCACCTTCTTGTCCTGAGGATACAATGGTGGCTGCTAAGGGAGGTTCAGTGCCCTAAAGGAATGGGCTGGGGGAAAAGAAAGTGACTCCTCCTCCATCCCTGGGGTCACTTGCTTCATTGAGGACAAGGAACAGCCAATCACATCACATGTGGGTGCTTGGTGACAAATTGAAGGTTCAGAAAAGTTGACTTCTCTGGCTAGGGGCAAAAAACAGAACAAGACACTTATATTTTCAGCCTGAGGAGAAGACCAAGAGCCTGGAGTTCAGGCATTTGGGGTGGGGCCAGCTGCCATTGTAGCCTTGATCCAGGGAAGTCCTTCCTGATGTTTAATCTTGTTCCTTACCCACTGCAGTTAGACAGTATTCTGTGGGAGGAGAGGTTCCAAGCATTTTATTTTTTGCTTCTTTTGGTCAAAATGAGGATAGTGATGGTTTGGGATTCAGGCACTGGAATCCCTGATACTGTGCATTGACTCAGTTTCCCTTCCTGGGATCTCAGGCTATAATTGAATGCTTTCTTCTAGGAGGACATGTGGCAAGTCTGAGAGAAAGAAGAGGGCTGAGTCAGGGCCTGTGGTATAAGTCAAGAGCTGCAGATGGCAGCAGGAGGTGGACATGAGGATAGGCTGTCCCTTTTACACCCCCCCCCCCAGTGGCCTCTGGTCTCACCAGGCACAGTGGGAAGAAGGGAGGGGTAGAGGCACAGGTTGGTACAGCGCTCAGTGACCCAGCTGGGGGAGGGCCTTGGCAAGGAGTTTTCAGCTTGTTTCTCAATCGAGGTCTCTGAGACACGTACACACACGTCACTGCAGACACCTTCAGGAGATGAGCCCTGAAAAGTCAACCAGGTGGCGGTAGGGCAGGGTGGTGCCAGATGGGGCTGTGTGGAGCCAGGTTCAGGTTTCGTTCAGGTGGGTGCCCTATATCACCCACCCCCTAGCTTTGGAAGTGGGGCTCAGCCAGAGGACCCCTCCCCAAATCCTGTCCTGGGTTTAGGACTATCGAGGGTTAAGTCTGGTTGGCAGGGACACCCCCCCACCCAGTGCAGTGAGAGAGAGGGAGGGGTGGTTAGCAGCTTGCTCTTGTTGGCGCCTCTCCCAGAATTCTTCGGAAAAGAACTCCCCTTTGACCCCCAGTACAAACTGAGCCCAGCCACCAGCCTCCCTCCTGCCTGCTGTGGGAGCTTCACGCAGCCCCTTCTACTGAAATGCTGAAGTGGACTCCCTCACCCTGGGCCCTCCCACCCGGACCAGGTCCCCAGGACTTTGTTTCCTGGGACAGGGCTGTAGCCAAGAGACCACACAGGGACATGGGACTCACAGCTGCACTTTTCCCTGATAGTATAACCTGGGGGTAAATGTTGCTGGAAGCGGGGGGTGGGGGAGTTGGGGGTCCTCAGCCTCCCGTGCACTTACACACACACACACACACACACACACACACACACACACACACACACACACACACACACACACACACACACACACACACCCCCGCTCAGGTCCTCAGGCCAGGTCGTGGGAGTTGCCCCTCCTCTCTCCCTGTGAGGCCAAGCTCTCAGGGAACTCTGAGGTCTTCCAGTGCCTTCTCCTTTCCTCTTCCAGGAGGGGGAGTGGCGTTGTGGGGCAGCTGGGTCAGGCCTGGCTCCCAGCCAGTCCACAGAAGGGGGGTGGGGGGGCCGAGCAGCTCAGACACTTCCTGGAGCTGCAGGCTGTGTGAGTGTGTACATGTTTATTGGGGGGGCGTTCTGGGAGGAGAGGGGCATATATTATGGTCTGGGGTTTCTAGCTGTGACCCTCTCTCCACAGGGAGCCCCCATCCCAGACCACACCCTTGAGCCTGAGCCCAGCACACACTATTCCAGAGGTGAGAGGTCCATGTGCTTGTGTGTGTCCTCCTCAGCCTTCCTGATCTCTGTCTGAAGTGGCCGTGGTGGCATCATCCTGGCTTAGCCTCCTGCCTGGCTTTTGTCTTTTGGTCCCTCCTCCTGGCTTTCTGCCCCCACTTTTTCTTGCATTCTCTCCCCCTAGAGGAGGGAGGCCTCCTTTAGCTCCTAGGGTACTAACAGCCTTCAACTTAGGACCCAGGGAGGGAGTGGGGCGGGGCTGCAATGGGAAGGGTTAATGCCGTTTTCTAAATGGGGTCTCTGCCTGGGTGGGAACTGGGGAGATGGAGCTCAGTCGCTCACCCTGGAGAGCAAGGTAGATTTCTTGGTTGGCCCATTAATGGCTTTGGCCTCTACTAGCTTTGTCAAAGCCAGAGTGGCTACCAGCCACAGTAGTGTGGTTCTTGCTGCCCGGGCCCCATAGACATAGCTCACACACACACTCACACAGACACACAAACATACAGCCTCCCTCCCTCCCCTTCTTCCTTACTTAGCAACAACTCCCTGAATTCACAACAAACACTCCTTTGGGCTCCTGTCTGACTAGAGAAAACTGGAAGAAGCCAGGGACAGGGAGGAGGTGCTTCTCCTGGGTTGTCCCTGAGGGAGGGGCTTTTAGTTCCTTCATCTAATGTCCCCACCCTCCCAGCTGGAGGCCACTGCCCCCTGAGGGGCAGGGAGGAAGTGGACCTACTTACAACTCTGCAATGAAAAAAGTGGGGAGCAGTGGGCTGGTGTGGTTGAGCCAGGTGGGTGGGGAGCAGGGATTGGACTCCACCCTTTCCTGGCAAGTCCCACTTGACCTTTGACCCCCACCTAGGGGAAAGAGGGCAGCTGACTCCTCTCTAGCCTAGGGCATCTCTCAGCAGGGGTTCTGTGCTGTTATCCTGGAAACTTGCCTGGTGACCTTGTTGACTGTTAGGGACCTGGATGGGTGAGGAGGTGATGGACTGGGCCCTCCGTGGTGGATGGAGTGGGGGAGGCCCAGGAACTTTGCTCTCTGGAGCTCTGGCCAGGAACAGCACCTGTGTAGAGGGGGTTGGGAGCGGTGCTGTCTCTTTGATCTCTTCCAGGCGGGAACTGTGGCCTCCAGTGTGGGACATGGTACCCATCAGGCACTGAGGGCAGATATGGGCAATGAGGGCATGAGGCTGACATTTGACATTCTTTCACCATAGCAGGGCTGTGGCCATGGTGCATCTGCATTGTGCAAGAGTTAAGAACCCAACTGCTGGCTGGAATGTCTGGGTTCAAATCCTGGTGCTTCTAATTATAGGCTGTGCGTCTTGGGCAAGTTACTTAACTCCCCTGTTCCTTTTCTTAACTGTAAAGTGGGAACAATAAAAGCACTTCCCAGGGCTGGTCATGGTGGCAGATAACTGTAGTCCCAACTACTCTGGAGGCTGAAGCAGGAGGATTGTTTGAGTTCAGGGGTTCAAGGCCAGCCTGGGTAACACAGAGAGAGACCCTGGCTCAAAATAAATACATAAATAAAAGTGCTTTTTAGTAGAGATGGTCTGAAGATTAAATCAGAAAATGCTGGGCCGGGGATTTAGCTCATTAGCTCAGTGGTTCCGCCACCTGCCCTGCAAGTGCAAGGACCCGAGTTCGATCCCCAGTGCAAAAAAAAAAAAAAAAAAAAAAGGAAAATGCCCATGAAGGGTTTGAGTAAATGCTCAGTAAGTATTAGAGGCCTTTCTCACTGTTACTAGTCAGAGCTCTTCCCAGGAACTGCCAGCCCCCCCAGGGGCTTTAGCAGGGCAACGATTGGTAGCAGTGTGGGCATGGAAAAGAGATAGCCTTTTTAGCACTTTGGACTCCTAGATTCTAATACCTTTCCAGACCCAGCTTTTGCTGCCTCAGTTTCCCCACTGCTGGTGCCAGCTGACACCTTGATTGCAAGTTTTCCAGATAGCCATGGGCCTGGAGAAGGACCTGGGAGCTGAGGATACATTTCCCTCCCTATCTCCCCACGGATCCCACCACCATCCCGAGTTTGCTCCTTCAGCTTTAGCACTCCTCCCACCCCCCTACCCCCAATTTCTGTGCTGTTCAGTGGCCTCTTCTCCTTCCTGGTCTAGGGCTCAGGGACCTTCCTTGAGAAGAAAAGTGGCCGTGCAGAGCTGTACTGTGGATGGCAGCTGTTAGGCCTGCCTCAGGTCTCAGGGTCCCTTGGATTCCCTGCCTCGGCATTTCCCTGAGTGTGGAGGGGCGGTGCTCGGGCCTATGATAGATGGAGAAGCCCAGGTGGGCATGCCTGGCACTTTGGGCAGGGAGGGAGCACCCCCAGAGTGGATGAAGCGCAGTCATGTCAGTATCTGTGGTGTCCAAGGGCACCCCTGAGACCCTCCCTGGGGCTGCATGGTGAGTTGGGCAGTGCTGCAGAGTCCTGCCTCAGCCCTGTGTGCCCGGGGCGGGGAGACTGCAAGTGCCACTGGGAGGGAGTGGGATAGTAGGAGGGCTGAAGAGTTCCAGAGTGGACTGCAGGGATGGGGTGTGCCCACAGTGAGGGAGCCAGGCAGACAGGTGGTTGGGATCTTCTGGGGATTAAGATGTAGTAGAAGTGCCTGGATACCAGGGCTCCTGGGTCTGAGGCCTGAGCCTAATGAGCAGATGACCTCTCCCACCTGGTACAGGGAGTGATGGATCAGAGCCCCTGGCTCTGCTCCCCACCTTTCAGGGACAGAGAGGACACTCTTCCATGGGCCTGGGGAGTGAGGGTTCACCATCTGCCTGGGTTTGCCTGGGCATACCTCACGGCTGGGCTGACCATACCTCCCATGCCCAGCCACTGGGGCTGGTTCCTTAGGCAGGCTGGGGCTATTTTTGGGATTGGGCTGGGGCTCTGGGGCTGGTTTCAGATGTTCTAGTATGAACAGGAGAAAATGGGAACAGATGGCTGGAGGGTTCTGATCAGCGGGTCCTGCTGGGAACAGGTTATTTTTAGGGCCTTGTTAACCCTTTGGGGGCTTGTGGGGCCACCCCAAGAGGTACAGTCCTCTCTATTCGAAAAGAGAACAAGTCTTCTCCCTAAACTTCCTACTTTCCAAAACCGCTTGTCAGTTGCCCTTCTTTCTCTTCCAGACCTGCCACTCTTTTTCTTTTTTTTTTGGTACCTGGTATCGAACTCGGGACCTTGTGCTTTCGAGGCAGGTGCTGGAACCACTGAGCTAAATCCCCAGCCCCAGACTCGCCACTCTTTAAAGAGGTCCATGGCAAGAGGTAGGCACAAGCCTCCTCCTAGTCCAGTTCTGCAAAGTGACTGCTGAAGGTTGGGTGGCAGATGGGTGTCTGACGGAAGGGATACAGGCCATGTGGAAGGGGAATCCCCTTCCCTTGTCTCCTGGGATCTTGAGACATAGACCTGAAGCTAAGAGGTGGACAGCCTCTCTGTGTTAATACTCTGGGTGTGAATGTGTCAGGGAGCCCAGGGATGCCCAGGGTGAGCTAACAGCCAGAGCTGGCCTCAAGGAGGGCAGAGGACAGCCATGTCTTTGTATTTGCTAATACAAATATGACCTGGGTACTGAGGGGGCAAATAGCTGGATGATGCCTACATTCACCAAATGCACCTTCACCACATGCCCACGTATTTGGATGCCATGGCAAGGGATTAAAAAAAGGGGACGTCAAGGCCAGAGGTGGGGTTCTGAGAGCTAGTACATCTTAAGCATTGTTAGTTTCACTACAGTTATCTGACTCTGTAAAATTATCCTTTCTTTTTTTTTTTTTAGACAGAGTTCAGGCTGGCCTTGAACTCACTATGTAGACCAGGCTGGCCTTCAACTTGCAGTTATCCTCTTGCCTCAGCCTCCCAAGTGCAGGGATTACAGGCGTGCACCATCATGCCCAGCTAATCATCTTCATTTTGCAGATGTGGAAACTGAGGCTGAGAGGGACAAAGGGTGGACAGGGTTCCATAGCTCAGAAGGAGCAGTGTGATAGGCACCCTGTCCGCCTGGCTGAAAGCCAGTTCTTATTCCACTACAATGCAGTGTCTGCCAGGTCCCAAACCCAGTCTCTAGGAGGCTTCCCTGGGCAGTAGTGCTCTTTAGGGAGCCCCTCCACTGGATGGGTGTGAAAAAGGCCTGGAGGCAGGGGACCCTGCCTGACACTGCCCTCAAAATCCCCTAAGCCCTCCTTGTCTGAGGGTGCCAAGACTGACACCAGAAACCCCATTTGGCCTTCCTGTCTCTCCTGCAGGAGGATCACAGGCACACATCCTGTCTCATCACCCCCACCCTGTCCTGGCCTACTTGCCCCTGCTTCCTGGAGGGCCATGGCAGTCTGGATGTCAATGTGGGCAGAGCGCCATGGCCCCCAGTTGCTGCTGGTGCCAAGAGTTTGGGCCAGGCAGACAAGGCGAGGGGGTTTAGAAGGATGGGTCTGTTCTGGCCATACCTGGGAGAGAGAGCAGAGTGCGCAGGCAGGCAGGCAGGCAGGCAGGCACTGGGTGAGGTCCCGCCCCGTGGTGCACAGGCTGTGCCAGCAGCCTGCCCGCACTCCACTCCTTCCACAATGGCCCCATTGTTCCCAGCAGCCAGGCAGTTTGGAGGAGGTTCCTTGGCCACCCCTGCCCCCCTAAACTGGGGCCAGATTAACCCCTTGGAGGACCAAGGCCAGGTGATGGCCCACCAGGAGCGCTGCCCTTCTCATTTCTTCCTGCTCTGGGAATCCAGGCTTGGGAAGTAACCTCCTACCCACATGCATGCAGGAACAGGCTACCTCCTAAGATAGGGGTCTCCCACAGAGTATAAGTAGCACCTAGACCCTCTCCCACCCCCACTCTGGTGCAGGTGCCAGGGGGCAGGAAGTGCCAGTGGGGTGGCAGGCAGAGACCAGATATATTTGGGCCGGTGGGGCTAATTCCAGCCACCACCGCCTGCCCTACTGGCTCCGGAGCTCCTTTCCTTCCTGTGAAACCAGAGCTGGGTTGGGCCTAGCTCAGGATTTCGGTGGATTTAAAGAGGCAGCGCCATCCCTGCCAGCCAGGCTTCCTCTCCCCCTCCTCAGGTAGTGTCTGGGACTGAGAGAGAGAGCTCAGAGTTTCAAGCTCCTCCCTCCCTTCCCCTGGGCTAACCCCTGGCCCTGGCTTCTGTTGGGGTACCAAGCTTTTGGCACTCCTTTCTCCCAGAGCCTTGGGTGGGTGGGGTGGGCGGGGGTGGGCTGTGGTTTCCTGTGTTGGCTGTTTGTGCCTGGCCCAGAGTGCCCGACGCCTGCCTGGGCTTCCTGCCCTGTCTTGTTTCCTTGTGCCCCCCACCCCCTCCTAAGCCCTCCCCAATGGGGGAGGGAGCAGCCAGGGATTGGGTAGCAGTCTTTGGGGGCACCCTACTGCCAGAGCATGGTTATTTCCCAAGGGCTGGCCACACTGGTAATGACTGAAGGAACCAAGAGGAGTGAGGTGGCCTCAGGTCTGTCCAGGCAATGCCACTTGTGCCCTTGGGCTCCAGGAAGGACAGTGGGCCATAATGGACAGACCTCCCCCAACCAGCCCCTCAGAGATCCTATAGTACAAGGGTCTAGGACCAGAAATTTCTTTGTCCTGTAAGGTTGGCTTTGAGTGACCTTACCCTGGGGCTACAGGTGGGCTGGGACTGGAAACTCCCAGGCAAAACCTCCCCAGCAAAAATGGATGATTTGCATGGTCTCCTTTGGCAATGGGTGGGGGAGGTGGAGAGAACTGCTAGCTGCTTGGAACCCAGGCAGGGGAAGGCCCTCTGAGCCCGGAAGTCCCCACATCATCGAGGGTCCCAAAGCAACACCTTTGTCCTTGAGCAGATTTCCTGCTGGGCTATGAATCCTTGACCTCACTGACTGTCTGAGTCATCACCTCAGGAAGAGGAAGTGACCTGAGTGGTAGAGGAGAGCATCTAAGGACCAGGGTCCTGACAGCCAAGAGAAAGAGGACTTGGGACCTTGTTTTCTTGGGAACTCTCTCTGAGCCAGAGGCCAAGGATCTTATCTCTGTCTTCCCCAGTAGGGGTCCTAGCTGCACTTTTTCCTCTCCTAGAGGTGCCAGGTGCCTGCTCACTGCATGTGGGGACATGGACCCTCCAAAGCACTTTTGCAGTATTAGAGGTTGAACTCAGGTTTTTCCACTGAGCTACATCCCTAGCCCCCCCCCCCCCCCCTTTGAGATAGGATCTCACTAAGTTCCCCAGGTTGGGCTTGAACTTGTGATTCTCCTGGTTTAGCCTTCTAGAGTGCTGGGATTATGGGAATGTATTGCTGCTCTTGACTTCCAAAGCATTTTTCTTACTGCCTCTTTGGTTTATTTTTTTCAGTGGTGGGAATGGATCCCAGGGTCTCACTCAAGTCCAAGTTCTCTATCAATGAGCTATATTCCCAGCCTTGGGGTGGTTTTGACCAGTGCAATGAGACATATGGGCCAGTTGGTCGACCAACCAGGGGCTCCCAACTTGGAAACAGGTGTGGGAATGTCTGCCCTACCGGTGGCAGCAGGGGTGACCAGAGCTGGTGCATCATGCTGGAGGCTCTGGCACAGGAGCCTTCCTGTCTCTTTCCTCCAGGATGGCTCAAGCTCACCTTAACCTGTAGGCTGCGGCTGAGTTTGGGCTCCCTGCTCAGGTGTTGCACAGCAGGGGGCAAGTGATCTCAGGCTCTGCCTCAGCCATCTTGCCTCAGGGCACATTCTCTTGGGTCTGGTCCTGGCCTTTCACTCAGGTGACTTGCACCTGCTCCCTGTTTGTGATCACAGTCAGTTCTCCCCACCCCACCTCCTAAGAGCACCATGTTCCAAGTCCCAGGCCTGTCCTTCCAGCACAGGGGCTTCTGGCCTGGTGCCAGGAAGGCCCCTTCATCACTTTAAAAACTTCCCTGCCATGAATCAGCCCTCCTTCCCCTGGTGGCCAGACCGCCAGACCGTCCTGGTGCCTTCTGTGACTGAGTAGAGGGGGAGGGGTCTTTGGGAGCAGGGGATTCCTGAGGGGCAGAGGGGGAGGTGTGAGATGGGAAAGTCCTGACTCATCCGTGCTTGACTCAGCTTGCCCTGCGCCCTGCGGCTGGGCGGGAGCAGGGGTGGAGTCCTGGAGGGGAGAAGACTCCAATTCTTCTGAGAAGCCTTGGCCTCACTGGGGCCACTAACGGGACTAATTTTCTAATACCCTCTCTCCAAATTATTATAGGTCCTTTTTTTTTCCTGTACCGGGGATTGAACCTAGTGCAATTGTACTGAGCACATCCTCAGCACCCCCTCTTTTCTTATTTGTGGATTTGCACAAATGCCTTAGCCTCCTGAGTGCTGGGATTACAGGATATGAGCCACCTTGCCTGTTAAGGTCCTCAGCCTTTGAGGTTGTAAACAGAAGACAGTGGCCTTTCCCCTGCACCCCCTCTCCTTGCATCAGCTGGAATATGAGAAGCCCACCTATCTAGTGTAGGCTCAAGTGAGCAGTCATGGCTCGCAGGTGATACTGCAGTGCCTGAAGTGGGCGTGCTGGCATTACCACATGCTGTCAAGTGACCCAAGGGTACATTACTTCCTTTCTCTAGACCTCCGTTTCCTCACAGTGAAGTGGGGTACTTTTTTGGGGAAGGGGGTTGAGACAAGGTCTCACTTTGTAGTTCGGGCTGGTCCTGAACTCACTATGTAGCTCAGGCCGGCCTTGAACTGGAGCAATCCTCCTGCCTCCTGCCTCAGCCTCCCAGAGTGCTGGGATTACAGGTATGTGCCACCACACCTGGCTGTGGGGTACTTTTGAGAATCAGCCAGGGGTTGAAAGTGACAGCCATAGACCCACTCTAAGCCTGGTGTCCCTGGCAGCTCCTACCTTCTTCCTTGCTCTTTCCTGGTTGTGAAGCAGGAGGTGGGGTCAGCAAGCCAGGCCCTGGACTTTGGAACCTTCCTTGAGCAGCCTTCCTCTCCCAGGTCTGAGCGGCAGTAGGAAAGGCCTATGTGCTCTTGGGTTAAGTTAGGGTTAGACTCCCACAGGGTGGCAGGTGGGGCTCCTTCACCCCGAGGTCCCAGTGTAGCCTCCAGGTGTGTCTGGACGGACCTGTCACCTGAGGCAGCTCCTGGACCCAGTACTCCTCCCCTCCACCTTTTACCGGGATCGGTTACTGGGGGGTGGTGAGCAGAGGGTGGTTGGTCGAGGCGTCTCTGTGTAAGTCTGTCTGTCGGCGCACCTACGGCCCAGTGTGGTTTCTTTGTGACTGTCAGGCTCATCAACTTTCTATGGCTCCCTTGTGGCCAGGACTCAGTCTTCCCTTCTGCTCCACGCCGGGGCCGGCGCCGCCCCGGCCTCCGCACCCCTCCGCGGGCTGTCTCTAGTTTCCTGGGCGCCCTGCGTGTCTTTTGTCTCCCTGTCCACGTATGAGCTGTGAGTGTGTGTGAGTCAGTGCGAGTACTTGTGGGTCTCTGCACCCCGACCCCGCAACGCCCGGGGGCCGTCGAGCCTCTGCCTGGCGTGTCTGTCCCGCACTCGGGCCCAGGAGCCACGCTGTAGTCCTGCCGGCCTCGTTCCTCCCTCGCCGCCTTGCTTGGCTCTGTCGCTGCTCGCTCGCTCGCGCTGCCTCTTGCTTGGGCTCTGCCGAGGGGGGCGGGGTGGGGTGCAGGGCGGAGGTTGAGGGGTGGGAGGCTCCTGCATTCTTGCGGTCGAGGAGGAATCTGAGCCAGCGTTACTGGTCTCCAGAAGAGCCCAGCTGCAGCCCCGGGGCCCCGCCAGGCCTCTCTCTGCCCGCCCGGGCCTGCTGGGATGGGCACGGGCTAGGCCTAGAGCTGGGGGCGGGGCGGGCCAGGGCGAGCCAGCCCCCCCCCCCCCCCCGCGGCTGGAGAGCCCCGGGGCTGGGCTCCGCGAGAGGCGGGGCCGACAGGGATTCCCGAGGCCGGGGGTAGGGGGCGTGTCGGGAGCTGGAGTCGCCCCGGGGCCCGAGCGGACCTCGCGGCCGCCCCGTGCGGCACCTTAGCGGCCCAGCCTATTAGTGACCTCTGCGTCTGCAGCCCCTGGGGGGCGGGGAGGGGCTTGCTGCAGACTGCAAGCTCCCCGAGGGCAAGGTGCGGGAGGCATGGGGATTAGACCGGCCACGGGGATCCAGACCCCATCTCCTAGTCTTCCCTTTCCAGTCCCATCCTACCCTATCCAGTTCCCTAGTCTCAGGGCTGTTGGGCCTTCCCTTCTCCCACCCCCTCCCCCAGTCACAAGTTTTCTCTTTGGGGCTTGTTGCTGCAGTCCGTGCTCCAGTACCGAGTACCTGGCTGGGCCCGGGGCACGCACAGGGGCCGTAGCCCCACTGTGTGTGGGAGCCATGAGGATCCTGGCTAACAAGACAAGGTGTGTGGGTGTCGTGGAGGGCGGGACGTGCGTGCGTGCGTGCGTGTGTGTGTGTGTGTGTGTGTGTGTGTGTGTGTGTGTGCGCGCGCGCGCGCGGAGAGAGCGGGGAAGGGGAAGGGCCCAGCGGTGGATGGGACCAAGTGGTGCTGGCCTGGATACCGAGCCCCCTCCCCAGGCACCTGGCTCCCACTCTATCTGGCTAAAGGGGGTACGGTGGGACTGTCTGGCCCAGGCAGGAGCCGCAGCCAGCCTTAGTGCTGGACACAGGAGGCAGCGAAGGCTGCTGTCTCTTTTCCCTTCCAGCGCTTCCCTCTTAAAACGGTTGAGCAGACCCCCACCCACCCTACTGTGGGGTCCGATGGTGCCCTCTGGCCTCGCTCTAGCTGAGGGTGGGAGCTGGTGTGTGTGTGTGTGTATGTGGGTGCCTGCCTCCCTCCTCCTCCCCAGGAGAAGCCGGCAAACATGGCCAGGCGGCAGCAGCAGGACAGCAGAGCTGAAATAAATCTGAGCTGGTGTGGAATGAGGGGGGATAAATATCCTCTCCCGTGATGTGATCTTTCCAGCGGCTATTAATAGGTCTCCGGGGAGGGGGAGGCTGTGGGGGAAGCGGGCTGGAGCTTAAAGGGCCCGCAGCCTAGGCTGCAGGAATCCTTGGCTTCGAGCTGCGCTTCAGTCTGTCTGACACGCCGCTCCCCTCCCCCTCCTGCTCCTGCCTGCCTCCGGCCTGCCGCCCCACCCTCCTCTACCCTGCCCCTCTGGCTCTAGGGAGCTGTGGGGACCAGTGGGTGTCTTTCTCGGCTGTGCGTTTCCCCAAGTTCCCTGGGGAATGGGGCTGGGCCATGAGCAGTGACTCACGGTCCTGTGGCCCGTCTTACTGGTGTGGGGACAAATGAGAATTGAGGTTTGGGACCTTGAAAGAAGTGTGAAGGAAGCAAACCCTAGAAGAGAGGGTGCTTAAGTACCGGACAGGTGCTAGAGGAGAGGGATTGCCGGGGAATCTTGCAGTTTGATGGAAATTGGGGGCCAGAGGTGGGAGGATTCTGCCAACTCAAGGCCCTGATTTCTGTTTGAACTGAGTTGGAAGTACGGAGGAGGTTGCCCTATCCCTACTCCCCAAGGTGTCAGGAGGCATCCAGTCTTGTCTGCAGGTTCATGGAGGGTGGTGGGGAATAGCAGGTGGTTTTGAGATGCCGCTCAGCCCCCTCCCCCCAGGTGAGACAGGATGGGGTAAAGTCCCAGCATACCCAGCCCCTAGTATTAACTTTTCACATTTCTCCCACCTTCTCTCAGGTTACCCCACCCCAGGAGGAGAGAAGCTCCAGGGAGCCCGCCGCTGTCCCCCCGCGGCCACTGCCCCCCTGCCCCAGCCAAGCCAATGCACCCAGAAAATAAATTGACCAATCATGGCAAGACAGGGAATGGCGGGGCCCAATCCCAGCATCAGAATGTGAACCAAGGACCCACCTGCAACCTGGGCTCCAAGGGCGTGGGGGCGGGTAGCCATGGGGCCAAGGCCAACCAGATCTCACCTAGCAACTCAAGTCTGAAGAACCCGCAGGCAGGGGTGCCCCCCTTCAGCTCTCTCAAGGGCAAAGTGAAGCGGGAGCGGAGCGTGTCTGTGGACTCTGGAGAGCAGCGGGAGGCTGGGACCCCATCCCTGGATTCAGAGGCCAAAGGTACCCCCTTTTCTTATCCCTGACAGGCATAACATCTTCCACAGTCCAAGATGCAAACTAGCTAGGGGATCATCTCTGACCTCCTTGCCTAATCTCCCATGATCCTCTTCAGCATTTATGCTGGGGCACCTCTCTCTCAGCCTCCTGCCACCCATGAAGGCCACACAGAGAGATGGGCTTCTGGACTCACTGCCCCTCTGCCCTCCCACCACAGTCCCAGAGCAGGAAAGGGAGGTGCCCTGGGGTGAGGAGAAGACCCACACACCTCCTGGAGCTCCTGGTATCCCCCTGGTGGGAGCCTTTTGGGAACAGGCATGGGGCCTGAAGAGACACAGCGGTTCCCCCTCCCCCCAAGCCCTAATTAGAACCAGTTGTGGTTGGGGATTATGCTGTGCTTGGTGTTGGGGGGGGGAGGGGATACAGGCAGCCAGGGCTGCAGAGAAAAATCAGAAACAAATGGTGGTGTGGTGGGGGCCAAAGACTGGCAAAGTGTCCACCATGGCTTGGGCAGTGCCCTCTGGGGTGAGGCATTTTGGAGAAGAGACCCAGGGTTCGAGAGTTCAGGGCCTCTGGGTACTCACTCTCTTACCCTTGCCTGCATCCTGCCTGGGCAGAAGTGGCACCCCGGAGTAAGCGGCGGTGTGTGCTGGAGCGGAAGCAGCCATATAGTGGGGACGAATGGTGCTCTGGACCCGACAGCGAGGAGGATGACAAGCCCATTGGGGCCAGTCACAGTGAGTACCCATTGATGCCAGAATGCTGTTGGCCTATGCTGCCCTTGGGGTGTGGTGACCTGAGGAAGCTTCCCTCACCTAGGGCTTCAGAGGACTGAGACTGGGCAATAAATGGCGAGTGTTAGGAGCCTAGGTTCCTACTGTTTCACCTCTCACACTGTCCCTCCCTGTACCGTGACAGCCCAGTCCCTGCTTTCTAGATGCTCAGTGCCACTTCCTAGGAACTTAGCTGGGGTGGGTTTCTCAGGTGGCTACTTTCCTGGCCACCTCGCTTACACCTCTACCATGAATTCCTGGCCTTATGCTGCCACCTACTGGTCATCATAGGGAGGGCAGTGAAGGTACAGCCTCCCTGAGCTGAAAAGTTGGCTCCCCTGTGTGAAGCTGTGCTCAGCCTGGGTGTGAGCTGACACTTGGCCGTGTCTCTGGTGCTCTTCCTAACCTCTGATTGACTCCCAGCAAGTGCCCTGGGTTCATCACCAGCCCAGGGAGTGGGCATGTTTAGATGCGCGCTCTCCTCATTCTTTTAGTGATCATTGTGTGTCCGGGCCTTCCACGAGTGATGGCGGAGAACCAGATGCAACTTTGCCCTGGAAGCCTGTAAACATTTATTTGGTGTTTCCACTCAAAGCTTACACCTGTTTTGGGGGAGAGGGAGACAACTTGAATGCATAAGAAAGTAGCTGGAGAATGTTAAATTGTGAGTTTCTTGAAGGCAAGGAGAGAAAACAACAACAACAACAACAACAACAATATGCTCCATTTAATCTTTGTAACAGCCCTGGGAGGTAAGTATTCTGATGCTGTTACAGTGGAGGAAACAGTCAGCAAATGCTGGGGAGGGTCAAATGCAGAAGGCTGTACAGCTGGCTGGGAGTCAAAGGCCATCTGGTGCCAGGTCCCCCTTGCCACCATGGAACAACCTTTGGCAGAACCCTTCAGTGGGAGAACTGCTTCCCGGATCAGGACTCCCCATGGCACCTCACCACCCCAAATTCATTTTCGTAACATTAGGCTACACCACTGTAGGACACTCGGAAGACACAGGGAGATACGAAGAAGACATTGCTAAGATCCCATACCCAGCAACTGACTATTTTAGCTGAACTGCTGTTCCATTCCTGAAGAGCTCTTAATGAAGGCGCAGTGTAACATAGACGTTGATGGCCCAGGCTCAGAGATCAGTCTGCCTGGATTTGCATCCCAGGGACTTCATCTGTTATTTGTGTAAATTGGGGAAAGGACTTCAGTTTTCTCTTCCATAAGAATAATCTTTACCCCCTAGGGTTGGTAGAGGAATAAATGAGCTTATATTATTATTGTACAGGAAAGTTCCTTTCTGTAATAACCCCTGCTTGCCTTTCTGTGGCTGGCATCCAGAAGCCTGTTGCATACACTCTCTTCTGGGGCAGTCTCATACACTGTCAGTTGTCAAGTTCCCCCCAACTTCTGGCTCTGTTTTTCTGACAGGGTCCAGAGCAGGGCTCTTGTGGGGTGGTGAGCTAGGAGCCTGCTGCTGGGCCTGCTCAGCAAGGCGGCTTCCCTCAGTGGTCTTGTTGGTCTTGTATCATGTATGCTATTACTTACTGTCTGCCCACCAAGCACTTTGACTTGTTCTTCTTGGCATGGCGATGGGTCAGCCCTCTCACCTGACTTATTGATAACCAGCTGTGGATCTTTTCTAGGCCAGAACTGAGTAAGAGTCAAGTTTGTGATCATGGAACAAATCTCTTCTTAGTGCTGATCTATTCTGGGAGTGTTCCCAGTATGTCAGCCTGGGATGTTGTGAAATATATATTTGGTCTTGTCCTGCTTCCTGGCATTCAGCTCCTAAAATCCTTGGAATCTCCAAAGTGGTATGTGTCTTGTATGCTACAGGAGTGATAAGAGCTGTATGGCTGGCTGCTCTGAAGGAGCTTCTGGATGGGGACTGATTCCTGGAAAGAGCAATGCAGGAATGGAGGGTTGAGACTTTCAGTCTCTCTCCACCCCTGATTTCTGGGGAGGGGAGAGGGGTTAAAGGTTGAGTTTGGTCACTTGTGGCCAATAATTGTCAATTATGCCTAACGAAGTCTCAAAAAAGAAAAAAAACCCAAAATGACTGGTTTTGAGGAGTTTCCAGATAGTTGAACATCTGTGTCTTTTGTAATAGCCTTTATGATAAGCTGGTAATTGGAAGTGTTTCCTGGGTTCTGTGAACTGTTCCAGCAAGTGAGTAGAATCTAAGCAGTGGGCCCTGGAGTCCCGATTTACAGGTCATTCACAGACAAAACAACCTGGGGCTGTGACTGGCAATGGAAATGGGAGACAGCGATTGGGCCTTAGTCTTAACCGTTGAGATCAGGCACTTTCTCTAGTGGATAATGTCACAATTGAATTGGAGAACACTCAGCTGGTGTTCTCTGCTGCAGTGCTGATTGATTGGTTGCTGGCAGGGAGAAATCCCCACGCACTTGTAGGTGGCCACAGGTCACAGACATTTGTGTTAGTAGGGAACACCTGTCATTCTAGCACTCAGAGAATGAAACAGGAGGATTGTAAATTCGAGCTCAGCTTGGGCAACTTAGTGGTTTAACAAGACTGTTTCAAAATAAAAAATAGGAGTGAGTATGTAGCTCAGTGTGAAGACCCTGGGTTCAATCCTTAGGACCAAACAAAACAAAACTGAGAAGTCACTAGGCATGCAGGCACATGCCTGTGACCCCAGCACTCTAGATGACTCAGGCAGGAGGATTGAGGTGAATTTGAGCCCAGCCTGGGTTACATAGTAAGTTCAAGGTCAGCTTGAGCTACACTTCGAGACCCCCGTCTCAAAAAAAGCAAAACCCCAAGAAGTCTTCTGTGTTGATTGTTGTGTGAGAGTCCTTTTTTTCCTATGTAGACTTTCTAATTTGATGATGATGATGATGATTGATGATGATCACAGCGATGATGAATGATGATAGTCCTAGGGAATTGAACCCAAGGAGGACAGAGCTACATCCTTAGGCCTTTTTATGCTTTTTGGAGATGGACTGGCCTTGAACTTTCTTTCTTTTTTTTTTTTTTTTGTACTGGGATCGAACTGGGGACCTTGCGCTTGCGAGGCAGGTGCTGGAACCACTGAGCTACATCTCCAGCCCTTGAACTTTCAATCTTCCTGCCTTAGACTCCTGAGTACCTGGGATTACAGATGCACACCAACAATCCCCCCCGCCCTTTTCCCAAATATTTTGCTTTGTGACCTAGTAAATATTTCTTTGATCTGTCTCCTGTGTGGGGCAGGGAGCCAGCACTTCCATTTTGTAGATGAAGAAATGGAGGCTTAGTGAGATGATGTGACTTGTTCATAAAATCGCAAAGTCAATTGGTGGGGTTAGGATGAGAAACCTCTCATTGTATGAATCACTAGTTTATGCAACCTCTTTGCCCCTCCCTGCCTGGGTCGCTAGGCGCTTTGCACATGCACACACACACATGCCATGGTGGGAGCGGTCAGTAGATCTGAGGAGGCTTTGTATGGCCACCATGGGTTCAAATCCTACACTTGATCTTAGCCAAAAGGCCGAGAAGTGATGCATGGGTTCAAATCCCAATTCTATACTAGCTTTGTGTGTAAAGGTAGGTGAGCTGCCTTGTCTCATTTCCTCCTCTGTAAACTGGAGCATGATACGATCCTCCCGGTGGTGTGTTGATTATACACACTCACACTTGTAAATATCCCATGGCATACCAGGCACATGGGGGCACCTGGAGTTGTAGTGAGGGCTGAGCTTTGGTTCCTCTCCTCTCCACTGGCCATCACTCTTGCCATTCTGGGCAAAGACTGGGTTGGGGCAACTCAGCGTGAAAACCAGACTGGTGGAGACACAGGATTGCAACAACAAATGACCAGGGGCCACTGCCTGTGAGGCGGTGAGCATCCCTGGGCAGAGGTGCCTGAGGATTCTCCTGCATCTGGGCTGCTCACGCCCTTTTTCTCTCCTCTCTCTTCCTGCAGATTGTAATGTAGCAGACCCCGCTATGGCGGCCCCACAGCTGGGTCCCAGCCAAACTGCCCAACTGCCACTCAGTGAGAGCAGTGCACCGGGCCCCCCACATGGGCCCCCACCAGGGCTTCGGCCCGATGCCTCTGGGGCTGGGGGTGTCCCTGGAAAGCCTCCCTCGCAGTTTGTGTATGTCTTCACCACCCACCTGGCCAACACGTAAGTGCCTCGGGAGAGTCCAGGTCACTCTGTCTACCCAGTGTCCCTTGGGGGTGAACATGAGTAGGGGACAGGATGGAGCGGGTGAGGCTGGGGGCTCCTTCCTGCCCACCTCTCTGAGCTGTCCACTCCTGATACTCTGATGCAGGGCTGCAGATGCAGTGCTGCAGGGCCGGGCAGACTCCATCCTTGCCTATCACCAGCAGAATGTGCCCCGGGCCAAGCTGGACCAGGTGAGTGTGATGCCCCATCTGGCTCTGAGATGGGTTTGGAAGTCCCCTTAGCTGTCTCAGGCTCTGCCTTTCTTTCTGCAGGCTCCCAAAGTGCCACCCACCCCAGAACCGCTATCCCTGAGCACGCCATCAGCAGGAACCCCGCAGTCCCAGCCACCTCCACTGCCACCACCGCCACCCCCTGCCCCTGGCAGCGCCCCCCCTGCACTTCCCCCCGAGGGGCCTCCTGAGGATACCAGTCAGGACCTGGCCCCCAACTCGGTGGGCGCTGCCAGCACGGGTGGTGGGACTGGGGGCACCCACCCTAACACCCCGACGGCTGCCACTGCTAACAACCCTCTGCCTCCTGGAGGAGACCCTGGCAGTGCTCCTGGCCCTGCACTGTTGGGAGAGGCCACCCCCACAGGAAATGGACAGCGCAGCCTAGTGGGCTCTGAGGGCCTGTCCAAAGAACAGCTGGAGCATCGGGAGCGTTCCCTCCAGACCTTGCGAGACATTGAACGGCTGCTGCTCCGTAGTGGAGAGACAGAGCCTTTCCTCAAGGGGCCCCCTGGTGGAGCAGGTGAGGGGGGTCCACCAGCACAAGCTCCTTCTGCCGCTCAGCAGCCTCTCACGGCCCCTCCCAGTGGGCTGAAGAAGTATGAGGAGCCCTTGCAGTCCATGATTTCACAGACACAGAGCCTAGGGGCCCCCCCACTGGAGCATGAAGTGCCTGGGCACCCCCCCGGCGGGGACATGGGACAGCAGATGAACATGATGATGCAAAGGCTGGGCCAGGACAGCCTGACTCCCGAGCAGGTGGCCTGGCGCAAGCTGCAGGAGGAGTACTACGAGGAGAAGCGGCGGAAGGAGGAGCAGATTGGGCTGCACGGGGGCCGCCCTCTGCAGGACATGATGGGTATGGGTGGCATGATGGTGAGGGGTCCTCCACCTCCCTACCACAGCAAGCCTGGGGATCAGTGGCCGCCTGGAATGGGTACACAGCTGCGTGGGCCCATGGATGTCCAAGATCCCATGCAGCTCCGGGGTGGATCTCCCTTCCCCGGCCCCCGTTTCCCAGGGAACCAAATGCAACGGGTGCCTGGGTTTGGGGCCATGCAGAGTATGCCTATGGAGGTGCCCATGAATGCCATGCAGAGGCCTGTGAGGCCAGGCATGGGCTGGACGGAGGACTTGCCCCCTATGGGGGGACCCAGCAATTTTGCCCAGAATGCTGTGCCCTACCCAGGTGGGCAGGGTGAGGTGGAGCGATTCATGACCCCTCGGGTCCGGGAGGAGCTGCTGCGGCACCAGCTGCTAGAGAAGCGATCGATGGGCATGCAGCGCCCCCTGGGCATGGCAGGCAGTGGCATGGGGCAGAGCATGGAGATGGAGCGGATGATGCAGGCACACCGGCAGATGGATCCCACCATGTTCCCTGGGCAGATGGCTGGTGGCGAAGGCCTGGCAGGCACTCCCATGGGCATGGAGTTTGGTGGTGGCCGAGGCCTCCTGAGCCCTCCCATGGGGCAGTCTGGGCTGAGGGAGGTGGACCCGCCCATGGGGCCAGGCAACCTCAACATGAACATGAATGTGAACATGAACATGAACATGAACTTGAATGTGCAGATGACCCCGCAGCAACAGATGCTGATGTCACAGAAGATGCGGGGCCCTGGAGACATGATGGGACCCCAAGGCCTCAGTCCTGAGGAGATAGCCCGGGTTCGGGCCCAGAATAGCAGCAGCATGATGGGTGGCCCACAGAAGATGCTTATGCCTTCTCAGTTTCCCAACCAGGGCCAGCAGGGATTCTCTGGGGGCCAGGGACCCTACCAAGCCATGCCACAGGACATGGGCAACACCCAAGACATGTTCAGTCCTGACCAGGGCTCGATGCCCATGGGCACCGTGGGCACCACCCGGCTCAGCCACATGCCTCTGGCAGCTGCATCCAATCCTCCTGGGTCTGTGCATTCAGCCCCAAACCGGGGGCTGGGGAGACGGCCTTCAGACCTCACCATCAGTATTAATCAGATGGGCTCGCCGGGCATGGGGCACCTAAAGTCACCCACCCTTAGCCAGGTGCACTCACCCCTGGTCACCTCACCCTCTGCCAACCTGAAGTCACCCCAGACTCCCTCGCAGATGGTGCCCTTGGCCTCTGCCAACCCTCCAGGACCTCTCAAGTCACCCCAGGTTCTCAGCTCCTCTCTCAATGTCCGCTCACCCACTGGCTCACCCAGCAGACTCAAGTCTCCCTCCATGGCGGTGCCTTCTCCAGGCTGGGTTTCCTCACCCAAGACAGCCATGCCCAGTCCGGGGGTCTCCCAGAATAAGCAGCCGCCTCTCAACATGAACTCTTCCTCCACCCTGACCAACATGGAACAGGGTGAGTCAGTGGGAAGGCACCGCCATGGTGCATAGGACTGGGCTGGAGTTGGGAGCGCAACTGTGTTGGGCTATCTTAGGGGTGCCAAGTGGGTGGGTGCGTAGGGCTGCATCCGTCCCATACCCGGGACTTGGTATCTCCCCTCTGCCTAAGGCCCTGAGTCTTCGGGAATTGCTTGAAGATGGTGGGGCATGGTGAACGTGGGTTGGAGGGCTGTGTTCTGTGGGGTGTGGGTGTTCCTGGAGGAGTCAGTAGGAGATCTGGGGAGCTGACCTCTTCCTAAATTTCCCAATATGAGCAGCCAAACTCCCTCCCATCACCGCCCTGCTCTCTTTCTATCTCCTTGGCTTCTGTAGGTGCCCTCCCACCTAGTGGCCCCCGGAGCAGCTCCTCAGCGCCTCCTGCCAACCCTCCCAGCAGCCTCATGAACCCCAGCCTACCATTCACTTCTTCTCCAGACCCCACACCTTCCCAGAACCCCCTGTCACTGATGATGTCCCAGATGTCCAAGTATGCCATGCCCAGCTCCACCCCGCTCTACCACAATGCCATCAAGACCATCGCCACCTCAGACGACGAGCTGCTGCCTGACCGGCCCCTGCTGCCCCCTCCTCCGCCACCACAGGGCTCTGGGCCAGGTGTGAGGATGGGCCAGGGGCACTGGAAATGGGGAGGAGGGTACATGCATGGCCAACAGTTGCCCTGCAGTCATGCTGGCTTTTCCATGCTTTCCCAGGGCATTGGATATAGGGTATGAGGTCTAGGACTTGTTCCCACTCCTGAAAGTCATTTAGCAAAATCCACCCCAGAGCACCCCAGTGGTCTTTTCAATGCCCCTTAACACATCCGTGGCAAAAGGCCAGCACGTGGGCTCTTGGCTTTTAGCTCAGATGCTTATAGTCCCTTCCCTTGTGGTGCAGCTGAGGGTGGCTATGTTGAGAGCTGGTGCTCTAGCACCACCTAACTGGGGAGTAGGGAGGGACTGGGTTCCCACTTCCCCCAGCTAGATGCACACAGCCCCTGACCCCTCTGTCCTCTCCTCACAGGCATCAGCAACAACCAGCCCAACCAGATGCACCTGAACTCCACGGCTGCCCAAAGCCCCATGGCCATGAACCTGCCAGGCCAGCAGCCCCTGTCCCATGAGCCCCCACCTACCATGCTGCCCTCCCCCACCCCTCTGGGATCCAACATTCCACTACACCCCAACGCACAGGGGGCAGGAGGGCCCCCTCAGAACTCGATGATGATGGCCCCTGGGGGCCCAGACTCCCTGAATGCCCCCTGTGGCCCTGTGCCCAGCTCCTCCCAGATGATGCCCTTTCCCCCTCGGCTGCAGCAGCCCCATGGTGCCATGGCTCCTGCTGGGGGTGGTGGCGGGGGACCTGGCCTGCAGCAGCACTACCCTTCGGGCATGCCCCTGCCCCCAGAGGACATGCCGAGCCAGCCAGCGGGCCCCATGCCCCCCCAGCATCACCTGATGGGCAAAGGCATGGCTGGGCGCATGGGTGACGCGTACCCACCGGGGGTGCTCCCAGGGGTGGCATCAGTGCTGAACGACCCAGAGCTGAGCGAGGTGATCAGACCTACCCCGACTGGGATCCCTGAGTTTGACTTGTCAAGGATCATCCCCTCTGAGAAGCCAAGCAGCACCCTCCAGTACTTCCCCAAGAGTGAGAACCAGCCCGCCAAGGCCCAGCCCCCCAATCTGCATCTCATGAACCTGCAGAACATGATGGCGGAGCAGACCCCCTCTCGGCCCCCCAACCTCCCAGGCCAGCAGGGCGTCCAGCGGGGGCTCAACATGTCCATGTGCCACCCCGGACAGATGTCCTTGCTGGGCAGGACAGGTGTGCCCCCACAGCAGGGCATGGTGCCCCACGGCCTGCAACAGGGGGTCATGTCCCCACCACAAGGCCTCATGACCCAGCAGAATTTCATGCTGATGAAGCAGCGAGGTGTGGGGGGTGAAGTCTACACCCAGCCCCCCCACATGCTCTCCCCACAGGGCTCCCTCATGGGCCCCCCACCCCAGCAGAACCTGATGGTGTCTCACCCGCTGCGGCAGCGCAGCGTGTCTCTGGACAGCCAGATCGGCTACCTCCCGGCGCCGGGCAGCATGGCCAACCTGCCCTTCTAGCAGCCCCTGCGGGGCTCAAGCGGGCACGGTTGCAAACATGCTGACCTTAAAAGAGTTTCTTCCTTACAGTGTTGGGATGACCTGGGTCCAGGGGTGGGTTGGAGGGGGTGGGAGGGGTCTGGTGCGGGAGTGGCATTTGTGGAAACCAGATGTGCCGGCAGCTTAGGGGAAGTGGCAGAGTGGGGTGGGGGGTTCGGGATTGGGGTTTGCTCCATTTTAACCACCAGGATGCCCCTTCCTTGCCATCCTGATTCCTACAGAGCCTCTCTTTCCCCTCTTTCTCTGCAGCCCCTGCCCCTCAGCTATGCTTTGGGTCCTTGGAGGAGAGAGGGTGTCCCCTCTCTGACTCTTTCTGCTGCTGTCTCATTGCTCAAGCTCTGAGCTGTTTTTCTCCTCTTGTTCCTCTGCTCCTACCCATTTTCCCTTCTGTTTTTTCCTGCTTCATTCCCTTTCCCCGCTGACATGGCTGACTCCCGTTCCCAACACCCCTTGCAGGGGGCTGGCCAGGTGGGCAGGTGCCAGCTGGAGCTGTAAATAGAGCGCTGCGCTTTTGTGCCGGTTTGTGTGTGTGTTGTATTTCTGTGTTTTGATAGTCATACAAAAAAAAAAAAAGGATAAAAGAAACCCCCCTCTTCAGATGATTGTCCTCTTCATTCCCCTGGACCCAGGACATGTAATCCTACACACCCACCCACTGTGCAGTGTCTCTGGGTCCCTAAAGGACACCATTTCTGTCCCTTCTCCAAGTGGTAAGATGACATAGGTGCCCCACACCTAAACTGAGGTCAGACCACCAAGGCTTCCACCTGGTGAGCCCCAGCAGGGCTGAGGCCCCCCAGGACAGCAGTCTATCTGCTGCTGAGTGATTCGTGGAGAATGTGTGTGTACACTATGCCAGTCACACAGGGCTGTGGCTTCCCGCTGTGGAGGTCTGGGTGCCCTTGCTGCTACATCTTAGCCAGAACTTGAAGCCCTTTGTCTCCAGTCTGAGATGAAGGAAAAGAGGAAGGGGCAGTGTCTGAGTGGCCCCTTAAGTGGAGCCAGGAAAGGCCTAATCCTGCTGGAGTCTGGCTGCCCTAGCCCTGGGCCAGGTAATGCCCAGGAGCTCCAATTCTTCCAGAGGTGGCCACCTACTTCTTATCAAAGAAGGAAGGAACAGGGTTTGGCTGAGTTAGTCTGCCTTGCCTCCAGCCTCCAGCCCGCAGGTTGGAGTGGAAGGAGCCCTGGAGGGGCTGGGAATATCCTGCCACCTCCTCTCTGCTTGCCCACTCACAGGCAAGGTCCCTCTGCCCAGGGCTCAGGGCTGTGTGTGCCAGATCTGTCTATATTCACCCACTGCCTCCCCCTCAGTCCCCTCCTTCCTTCCCAGGAGAGCTCCTCACCCACCAATGGTCAGAGCTGAAGCCATACGGGACTTTTGACCCATTGGACCCAGGAGTTAGAAACCTCTTTTTCTCACTTCCTTCCCTGCCCCATGAGGTGGTGGGGCAGTTCCCTGGCCAAGCCCTTTTGTGCCCCACACCTGCAGGGCCAAGGGCCATTCTAGACAGGGTGTCTTCTACCAGAGCCCTACCCCCAGCCTTCCTGACCTGCAGGGCCTGGTCTCACCTTGGCAGCTGTAATACAAAGGGAATTTGTGCCCACTTCTCCCAGTCTGGTGCTGTCCTCTTGGTCCACCATCAGCCAGGTCAAGCGCCACTTCCTCCACTCGGGCTGGCTGTGGGCTCCTGACTCTCCCAGCACCTCCCAGAGCCGTGGCCAGCTCTGTGTCGGGGGGCTAGCCTTCCATCCTGCCAGGCATGCTGCCTACCTGCCCTGCCTCTGCCCCTGCCCGGGGCCCTGTGCCCCCGAACCCCACCCTGTCCCAAGACTGCCCAATCTGTCTTACTAAGTGTTTCCTGCCCCAGGAGAGGGCTTAGACCACAAGGGGCCTACACCCTCTTGGTCCCCTCTGCTCCACCTCCACCACCAGCTTCCCCAGGTGAGCTCTACCGGCCAGCCTTTCTCCTCCATCCATGGCCATACCCCCAGCCATTTTGTACCATTATATAAATATATATATAAATATAAATATATAAATACAATATGTGAAGACATCTTCTTGGTTTTTATTTTGAAACAATTTTTAGGCTTGTTCCGGGGGTCTCTGTGCTGCCTGTACTGTATTGACCTGTTTTATAGGTGCCTTTTTATTAAAAAGAAAACTCAAAATCCAACCTGTTGCCTTTTTGCTTTTGTGTCTGTTTCCTCCACTGCCCAGCTTGCTGTTGAATGCTAGGAGAAAAAAGGGGACTCCAGGGGTTCCCCATAATTTCACGGTAAAGTCACACCCCTGCTTTCCCCAGTTAGGGCCTCGCAGGGAACTTGGCTGGTGGGCTTGAGAACTGGGGACCCAGATGGGCCCTCAGCAGGTGCTTGGCCCATGTCAAGGCTGAGAAGGGGAAGGAGAGCCCGGAACTGGCTAACAGGCCTCCCTAAGCATGGAGCAGCTTCCTCTGGTTCCATCTGAGTGGTATCCTCTCAGGGCCAGGGCAGGCTTCTTGGCATCTGGGGACTTCCCTGCCCAGGTCTGGTTGTCACACTACCCTACTTAAGGTGACATGGGGGCTGGGGCTGAATGAGATGACTTCCAGAGGTCCCCTTTAATCTGTCTTTCTCCCCAGGGCGTCTCTACACCATTCTGACCTTTAGCTAAGTCCTTCTGCTATGGTCCAAGGCCCTCTGCTGTTCTAGTTTTTATAGACCTTGTAGACTGTGGAAATGGGGACTAAGTCTGTCTTCTTCTCAATCAGTACCCAGAACTGGGGCCTTGGATCCTGTCTCTTCATGTCCACACTGGGAGATCTCCACCCACCTCCATCTGGTCCCTGGGCAGAGATGACAGCTGGGTTGGATTCATATTTGTCCCCTTTGGGGGCTGGGGAAGGAGATTTTCCATTTCTCCACTAGATTCCTCTCCTGGCTCTCCCTTAGTTCCTGATTAGGGCACTCTGTGGGCACCTGAAAGTCTGTTCTCAGTCTGCAGTCAAGGGTCAGCCCCAATGACATGGGGCTGACCTGGTGCTGTTTTGGTCACTTAAAGTGAATCAATGCAACCTTCCCACTTGGTCAAGATGGCCAAAGGGCTCAGGTCCTGGCAGAATTTCTCAGTTTAGGGGTCTGAGAAACATAAAGGCCATCCTGCTGCCAGCTGGATGACCCTCAGCCTTAACCTCAACTCATCCTCTGGTGCCCAGATTCTTCTGATTTCACTCAGCAAGTGGCATCAGAGGTGAGATGGGTAGCTGTGGCAGTGAGCAGCCCTAAGATGATGGAGTATATTCTGGGAGGGGACTGACTTTCCTTACTGGCCAGGGTAGAAGTAAAAGTTGGTTCTTGTGTCTTGGCTGGTGAGGATGGGAGGAGGTGTGTAGGGTCCTCTAAGCTCAGGGTGATGCAGATGGGTACAGACAGTCCTTGCTTTGCCTTTCGGCTGCTTTCCCCTCCGTGGGGTTCAGCCTAGCCCTGGGGCTTGTGGAGGCGCTGCAGGGACATCCTCAAGGGGGGCTGGTTCATCTCACTGCCCCATGAGATGCTGACCACTCTAGCTTTTAGGACACCAGCTCCTGTTGGAAGAGGCTCCAGCATCCCCGAATACCCCAAGGAGAGCAGAAATAAAGCAGGGCATTGGAGCCTAGAAGGTGGTGAGAGAGGTGGCATTCTCTGACTCAGAGAGACTGCTCTTACGCCAGCTTGGGAGGAGCTGGCACAGGGAGGCAGGGCCAGCACAGCCCAGCTTGGTCAGAAGCCGAGACAGGTCACTGCGAAACTTCACGCCAGCGAAGGTGTAGAGCATGGGGTTGAGGCAGCAGTGGGCCAGGCCCAGGAACTCACACATGGTGATGGCCACAGGGAGATAGCCATTCAGCTCGCAGCTATTGTCCACAGCCTTCAGCCTTGCCAGGGTGTCCAGGAAGATGACAATATGGTACGGTGACCAGCATAGAAAGAAGATGCTGGTCACCAGGATTGCTACCCTGACGGCCTTCTGTCGTTGAGGGCGCCTCTGGGCCTGGCAAAGTCTGTGCACCACCCCTACATAGCACCAGCCCATCACTAGCATTGGCAGCAGGAAGCCCGCAACATGGTAGAGGAAGCGGGAAGTGAACCAGGCGTTGGTTTCGGCTTGGTTCTCTTGGGAGAAGGTGCAGCGTGGCAGGGAGTCATTGTGATAGGATTGGCTGACCTTGGCAAAGAGAATCTCTGGCAAAGTGAAGAGGAAGCCCATCAGCCAGATGGCTGCGCAGGTGATGTGGATGGAGAAGAGGCGGCGATGCCGGTAGGCGTGGACAGCATGGACAATGGCCAAGTAGCGGTCCACAGCGATGCAGGCCAGGAGCAGGCTGCTGCAGTAGAAGTTGATCTTGTGCAGGGCAATCACAGTTTTGCAGAGGAAGGTCCCCAGGACCCAGCCCACAGAGCCCTCAGCCACAGCAAAGGGCAGGATGAAGACCAGCAGGAGGTCAGCCACCGCCAAGTGGAACAGGAAGGTCTCGGTGGAGCTTCGAGTCTGCCGATGCCGCTCCAGGATCACCAGCACCAGGATGTTGCCCATCATCCCCAGAAGGAAGATGAAGCTGTAGGCCACCGGCATGAACACGGCCTTGAAGGAGGTCAGAAGGGGCCCCTCAGCTGTGGAGCAGAAGTGGCTCTCCAGGAGAGGGCTCTCTGTGCTGTCATTATAGTTGGCCAGTTCCTTGTACTGCAGGGACAGAAGACAGGAGTGAGAACTGAGGGCCCCGTCTGTCCTCTCTGAGAGGAACCCTACCGCCTGTCTAGATTTTTCTTCCCCCTCCCCCCAGGCTAACTGCACTCCAGTATGTCCCACTCACCATATTCCAAATTTCCTTGGGGTTCCCTTTTCCAATTTTCTTTTTCTTTTTGGGGGGTGCTGAGGCCTCTCCGAAGCCTTCAGAAGCCCAGGGCCCCACACATGCTAGGAAAGTACTCTACATCTCAGCCTATAACTTCAGTTTTTCCTCTGTAAAAGGTATTAATCCTTCACTGGGAAGCAATGAGGATGAAAGGAGATGCATAGTGTGACATGCTTCGCAAACTGACAGGCTGTGCACCTGTGTCTTACGTGTTTATGTGTCCAGAGCTATGAAAGACTGCTACTGGGGACTGGATGTGGTTGGGACAAGGGAAATATGCTCTAATTCTGAAGAGTAGCACTAAAACCTAGGAGCCTGTTGGGGCCAGGGATTTAGCTTAGTGGCTCCATGCCTCTTGCAAGTGCAAGGTCCTGAGTTCGATCCCCAGTAGCCAAATAAATAAATCAATCCTGAAAACCTAGGAGCCTGCTGTGGGGAAGGGGCAGGTGGGTGCTGCCATAGCCTGCAGGCTTCCTCTTTATTTGTCTCCCTATTCCTGAAATTGTGGTCATGGCCTCTCACCTGCTGTGACCCACTCAACAAGCTCAAGACACAGAACAGCACTCTTCCAGTCGTGTCTTTGTGAAGATCATGTTCACCTCCCTCCAGAACCAACACTCCCTCCACTGAACAGCACTGCCTAGGCTTCTAAAGGCTTTGGGGAGGGCAGCAGATGTAGCACCTCTGGCTACTTCCCATCCCTTGCAGATTCTCCAGGGGAGCCGGGAGGCAGAAAGCCCAGAAAGAGAGAGGCAGAGGAAGTGATAGAGACCAGGCAAAGGGAAGGGAGGGAGGCAGTTGTGAGCAAAGGGGGCGTGTCTGCTGTGGCTCCGGAAGTTCGCACCTCCCCATCCTCCTCTCCTCTATCACCTCCCACCATCACCCAGGGCTCAGGTTGTTTACCGCTAACCACAGAGGAAGACATGGTGCCTGTTTTCATACCTTTCACTCACAGCTGCTCGTGCACCTGCTCTTCACCTCCCAGCTCTGCTCACCCCTCCCACCAGCCCCCTTCCCGTGCAATGCAAAACTCAGTGTAACCAACCTCTGTGGGTTCACAAGGCAACTCTGTAAATGATGAGCCCCAAGGAGGCAGGTATTCTGCCCCCTCTACCCTTTCAGGAGCCTGAGGGTCTCCCCCAAGCAGTATATGGTTCACTGGGTAAAACAGGGCTTTCTTGCAACCAGGGGCCCCAGTTTTGGGTCACACAGTGACTCACAATGGTGGGCAAGCCCGCTGCCTACCTGAGTCTTCCCTTCTGGACCCTGGAGCAGGTGACTGCGTGAGAAGGGTGTGGGAGGATGCATTGGTGCAGTGGCAAAGCCATTTACCACCCCTCCGGCACTGTCCCCTCCACATTGCTTGCTCTAGCCCTTCACCTTAATGCTCAAGGCTGCTCTTTCTCCACAGGTCCCTTTCCTGACAACTATTCTGCTCCTGTCCACTTCCTACATGGAAAATTGTCCTTGTAGTAGCTAGTTTTCTCACCACAAATCCCAGCTGGGCATAGTGAGAAGCACCTATAGAAGCACCTATACTTGGCAGGCTGAGGCAGGGCATTCAGTCAAGTGAGTCCACAATTTGAGATCAGCCTGGGCAACATAATGAGGCCTCATCTCAAACAAAAACAAAAACAAAACAACACAACACACACACACTATCATATAAGTGTCCTGTTTAATGTCCTTTACTGTTTCCTATCACCAGCAGACAGTGATTTTCTTTCTTCTTTTTTGGTACTGGGGATAGAACTCAGGACCTTGCACTTTCGAGGCAGGTGCAGTGCCACTGAGCTAAATCCCTGATCCGATTTTCTTTTTCTTTTAATCTTTTGTTTGTTTTGTTCTTTGAGACAAGGTCTCACTATGTCTTGAACTCACGATGTAGCTCAAGATGGCTACAAATTCACAGTGATCCTCCTACCTCAGCCTCCCAAGTACTGGTATTACTGGTGTATACCACCATACCAACTCTTTTTTAAAAAAACTTTATCTCCTCTTAATAACAAAGCCTTTTTGAGAAAAACTCATTTTTATGCTACTGTTCATCAGTGGAAGGCTGGAATGAGCTAAACTGCTTGTGTTCACACAGCAGCACACAGTGCCATGTGTGGCATGTTGTTGGTGTGTCCTCTTAGGGGAGATGTTTAACACAGTGCTGGCTTTCAGAACCAGTTGCAGGACATCCTATACAGCATGATTCTATAACCTTCATGAATGCCCATGATTGTGTCTATATCACAGGGTTCCCTAGGACTAGGGCTAAGGCTTCCCTTCTTGTCTTTAAACAGCTCTTCATTTTGTGTGGTCAGTAACACATAGGCTTGTGTTTAAGAAAATGGCTCTAGTCAGGCATGGTGGCATTTGCCTGTAATCCTAGCACTTGGGAAGCTGAAGGATTGCCTGGAGTTTGAGGCCAGCCTGGGCTCCACAGTGGGTTCAAGGCCAGCCTGAACTACAGTGAGACCCTGTCTCAAAAAACCAGAAAAAAATCTATTTTCATGTGAAAACTATGGGCCTATAGGTGTACATTGGAACTATAGGGTACATTGTAAACTCTAAAGAGGACCTTTAAATTTCTCAAAAATACATATTCCTCTGAGCTGTCCGATCTTATTTTCTTTATTTTTTGTAGTACTGGGGACTGAACCCTGAGCTATATCTCCACTTCCTTTTTAATTTTTTTTTTTTTTTGAGATTGGGTCTTGCTAAGTCACTAAATTGTCCAGGCTGGACTCAAACTTGTGATCCCCCTGCCTCAGCCACCCAGAGTGCTGGGATTACAGATGTGGGCCATCACACCCAGCTTTATCTTCTAGGTTACTGGTTTAGGCACCCTGTCTTCCAGGTACACCATCCTATCAGCTTCCTGCTCCAACATCCAACACAATCCTGTCACCCAGCCTTTGCTAAAACTCTTCCTTTGGCCTGCCAGGCCTTTCTTCTCAAGTTTGCCTCTCCATTTCTGCCCTTCCTTCAAGGACCAACTCAAGCTCAGCTTCCTTCCACTGGGAATTACAGCTTCTCGGGCTCAGCAGGGACACAGACCCCCCTTTGGATCCTTCCCAAGTCCCTGCCTCTGTTGCTCATTTTGGGTTCCTGCTCCCAATGGGGAGCTATTTCCGAGTCATTGGACCTTACCATTTGACTCTTACTGCAATTCAGCAGGAGGTAAAGAAGAAACTGAGGTAAGCAGTCTACCTGCAGAGCACAGGCTTCAGACAGAAGGAGGAGAGGTGCAAGGCCTGGGCAGAGGTTGGAGCCCGGCTGTTCCACTGCTCAGGGGCGGCCTTAGGTCCAGCCAGACTGTTTGGCCAAGAGGCCTTTTGTGAGACTGCCCCAGTTCTCACCCTCCAAAGCACTCAGGGTGAGCGTGGTGCCATACACCTCTAAGTATAGCACTTGGGCAGCTGAGGCAGGAGGATTGCCATGAGTTCAAGGCCAGCCTGAACTACATAGCAAGACTCTGTCTCAAAAAACCAAACCAAACCAAAAACCAAAGCATCCAGGGTGATTGGCTTATTGCCCATTTAAAGTCATTACACTGGGACACCTCTCTAGGGACTTCTCCCAGAACTCAGGTTTAGAGGAGGGCAACTGTCTTTTCCTCCTTGCCAAGAGGTATTGGTTTGGCATAGTACTTAGAGAGGGGAAGACAGGCGGAAGCTCGTTTGAGGGGTGCTGGGAGTTGGAATACATACTAGCAGGGGTGTTAAACAGACGTTTCGGGGGCTCAGGAGTGGTGTGTGTCAAAGCCACTTTCCCAGCCAGGGGCTCTGTCCCCCTCCTACCCCAAACCATGGGGTGAGAGGCAGTAAAGCAAGGCTGGTCCTGGCCTGGAGGGAAGGAGAGGAGTCAGGTCATGTAGTACTGAAGGGAACTCTCCTAGGCTCACACCAGAGGGAGCACAGTGCTGGCACTGAGATCAGCAGCTTATTACCCATTGCCACAAAAAGCAGCGGAGTTGGTCGTGGTGGTACAGGCCTGTAATCCCAGCGCCTGAAGAGGCTGAGGCAAGAGGGCCACAAGTTCAAGCCCAGCTTGGACAATTTATTGAGACCCTGTCTAAAAAAATAAAACAACAACAACAACAACAAAACTCAAAACAAAGTAGAAAGGGGCTGGGCATATAGCTCAGTGGTAGGACACCTCTGGGTTCAGTTCACACACACACACACACACACACACACACACACACACACACACATACACATACACACAGAGCAGCAGCAGCATAAACCCAAAGCCCTTGTGTGTACAACTCTGGTGACAACATTCAACCTGTGTAAACTCAGTAGACACAGACTTGTGCATACACCAGATGGGCTACACTAGCACGTAACATAGGCAGGTACCCAGCAGACCACAACCAATACACAGGCCAGGGATTCGTGTCCCAGAGGCCAGAAAAGGCGATGAGGGGAAGGATGCTGGAACAGAGTGAGGAATCTAGTTAGAAAGCAGCTTCAAGCCCTGGGCAGGGGCAGGGTGGAGCTCAGCATCCTGGCTTTGGGGGTGGGGGAAGCAGGGTGCCAAGAAGCAAAGTGCTCAACTCAGAGTAGGATCTGCTAATGTCTTTCTTTTCCTTCCTTTCACTTAGGCCTGGAGCCCATCCCTGGACAATTAAGGTCATCAAGCCCCATGTGACTTCTCCAATGAGGAGACTCCACTGGCATCTGTAGACTGAGAGTCTGGCAGCAGGTGTGTATGGGGGCATCTAGGGAATTCTTTGGAGATCCACCCCTATTCCTTCCTCCTTAGCTCTCAGCCCTGCCTTGCATGGGGCTATGCCTGGTTTGTTTCAAACAGAAGAGAGTTTATCCAGGTGTGGTGGTGAACGCCTGTAATCCCAGCGCTCTGGCAGGATGAGGCAAGAAGATCACAAGTTCGAGCTCAGCCTGGATAACTTAGTGACTTTATGAGACTCTGTCTCAAAATTAAAAATAAAAAGGGCTTCACAAGCACAAGGTCCTGAGTTTGATCCCTGGTACCGCAAAAAATAAATAAATAAAATAAAAATAAAAAAATAAAAAGGACTGAGGATGTAGCTCAGTGTGAAAGACAATTAAAAAAAGCTCTCCATAAGCTGGAACTATGGGCCCAAACTAACCAGACAGAATTGCGTAGGGAAAAATAGAGAGCTGTAACTGGGGTTTTTAAACTGTCCAGGGACAAGTTAGGAAAGACTTGGTGATAACAGGTCATGAGAAATAAGACTTGGGAGTTTGTTGACTGAAAGCTGAAGATGAGTCACCAGAGTGAGGTGGCTGCTGGAGGGCTGTTGCCTTCCTCTACGTGAACAGAAGCCTGCAGAGGGCACTGACACCAACCTGCCTTGGCTGGGCTGGACAAAGGCGACCACTGTGCTGAAAGGGGTTTGGGAAGCCAGCTCTGGGAGGAAGTTTTCATGTACTAGAGTTGTAGAGTCCAGGGAAGAGAAGTGGAGTCCGTGGGAGCCATCTGCAAGGATGGGAGCCACAGGCTGGAACGAAGGATGGCCTGGGGTGAGCTTGCCCTCAAATGTCTCTTGTTCCCAGTGCCCAGCCACTCCGATTCGCTGCCTGTCCCATCCTTTGTGGCTGAGCTGGCTCTCTACACAATCTTGTCTAGCCAGCAGCTGGGAACCTTTGCTTCCCTAGCCTGTCCCTGCCACAGCCTGACCTTACTTCCCACCCTGAGGGTAATGGCTCATGCAGGTCCAAGCCCAGGACCCCAAGGCCTGCATCAGCCTGGCCGTGGGACCCATCTACATACAGATGTCGCTCTGGCCATGGGGACCACACAGGCTCCATCTCCTTGCATGTCCCTGTGTGGGGATTTCCAGCCACGAGTCAGGAGCTCAGAGTGAAGCCCTTGGGATATCTCTTATGTCCCCCTTCAGTGGCTTGAGGGGTTTGAGGGTCTTCAGGAATGCTACGGGGCTACGGGTAAAGGGGTAGATCTGTACCTTGTACCCCACTCTTCCTTCGGAAACCCTACACTCCCTAAAGGCCACCTGAGACTTTGGCTTGCCATCTGTCCCATCTTCTCCCTTTCCTCTATCCCTTTCAGGAGCAAGTGTGTGAGATCCCTTTCATCTCTGAGTGAGTGTTTTGGCCATTAGGAGTGTGGTACTGCTCTGGATGTGGTTCTGTGGAGGGAACCCTATTTCTGCACTGAGTCTAAGTTTAAAGGGTTTCCCTGACTTGCACCCTCAACATTTCTTTGTACTTTGGGGACAGAGTTACCCAGTCTGAAGCACATGTAGACATGTTTCCTAGTTCAGACTATCTCCTGGGAAAGTATTGATTTGAAATATTTTGCCTCATCATTCCTGAAGGAATACTCATTCTTGTGTCCTAATTCTCAATTTTAAATAAATACATGGCCACTTTGGAATGCTATCCTACCAGAGGAGTGGGAGCAGTCTGTGTCCTCAAGGAAGACAAGAGCTCCTGATGGAGTTTTTGTCCTGGATTCAGGTCAATGTCCTGGATCCCCCCATGCTGACTCCTCCCCACCCTGGCCTCAGGTCTCTCCCTCAGTTTCTGATCCTTCCAGCCAAACCCCAGTTGGCTCCTCCTCTATTGGGACTCCTCTGGGACTTTTGACCTGATAGGGGTGAGGGGTTCCTCCCTTTCCCCTTGGTAAAACCCAGAAACAGCCTGAGCTGGTTTTGGTTCCTCTTCTTTACACCTCCCCGGTGAAATGAGACGTCCATGTGGACAGGCATTGTCGCCTGTGATACTCTGGTCAGCCTGAGGTTGTCATCAATGATAAAGGAACAGGGAAGCCAGGCTGTGGGGCTTACACCAGCCTTTCCCAGCTGTCTAACAGCTTCTCTTGACTGGTAGTCAGGGTGGGGCTGGAGGTGTAGTTCATGGCCAGCCCAAGCAGGTGTCCATTCTAATCCCTGGTTCTGGCTAGAAGAGAATCTCTCCAATCAAGGTTCCTGTAGGCAAGGTCTTCTCTAGGTCTGTCTAGACCTGACTTCCCAGCAGGGTGGCTCCCTGGCATGCCCACTTTGGGGAATGGCTCCTTCTTCCTGATTCTTGCCCATCTAGAATTTTTCTCTTTGGATTCTCTACTCATGAGAATTAGCAGCCCATGTTAGGAAAGCTGGCATTTTAAGTAGCCAGAGTTTATCTTAGAGTTCAAAAGGAGGAAGGGAACACAGAATGGTCAACACTTGGCTTATAGTCATGAAACCCACTTTTGAACTCAACATTGGAGTACAGAATCTAGTGATCTGGGAAAATGAACCAGTGCTTGGTTTGGACAAAGGCAGGATGGAGAATAGGGAGCAAAGGAATGGCAAAAGCTGGACAGACTCCAGAGATAAGTGGTGAGCTAAGACTTCAACTGCACTACCAGTCAAGAAATACTTATTGGAGAGCCAGGCATGGTGGTGCACACCTGTAATCCTAGCACTTAGGAGGCTGAGGCAGGAGGATTGCCTCAAGTTTGAGGCCAGCCTAGGCTACATAGTGAGTTCAAGGCCAGCCTGAACTACATGGTGATACCCTGTTTCAACCCCCCCACCATGAAATACTTATTGGGGCTGGGGATGTAGCTCAGGGTCAGAGCACTTGGCCAGCATGCACAAGGCCCTAGGTTCCATCTCTAGCATGAAAACAAAGCAAAATGTCCCAAATACACACACACACACACACACACACACACACACACACACACACACTTATTAAGATCCCACTATATGAAGAACTCTTCTGTGAGCTCTGCCATCCCAGGGATTGAAAATGGGGCAGTCTTCCAGGGTTGCCCCGGCCCTACAAGAAGTGAATAGAGTAGAAGTGGACAGCCTTGGGGAAAGAGTATGTGGAAGGGAGGTACATGTGGGACAGAGCACAGGTGGCTGGTTAAAGAAGGCTCCAAAGCCTGGAGGGTCCCAGCATTCCTAGGTACCTGGCTAGACCTTGACTGAGGGGTTCCAGGCATGTTCAGGTGCCCAGCTGAGGGCCCTTGGTTTGAGGTTTGACACGAAGCAAGTTAGCAGGTCTCTCTTCCTTGGACATAGGTTTTCTTCATGACATGGAACATCTCCTGCTGTGACCCTACCCCCTGCCACCATCTGTCTCTAGTAGGTCACGAAGTGAGGTGAGATGTGCAGGGAATGGAAACTCTTGAGGTTTTTCAGCAGCGAGGAATGGCCAGGTCTCCTGGTGGTTACTAAGACATCCAACTGGGTCAGGGCTCGTGGTCAGTTTGAAGCTTCGGGCAGATAACACCCAGTAACCTAACCAGGTATGGCCAGGGGTAGGGACAAGGGACCAGGGAGGAAGCATGTTGCCTTGTAAGGCAAAGAGGTTTTAATCTGATTTGGGGTATGGGTCAGATTCTGTGAATAAACTCAGGGCTGGTTTTGTGGGTGTGCCGCCTGGACAGGCACACTGGTCCTGTACTTATAAGGACCTCACTCGGTTTGATTCTCTGCTGAGGGCATCTTGGAATTCTTAATACTCTTTTCAACAAGGGGCTCTGCATTTTCATTTTGCACTGGATCCACCAACCATGCCTCAGGTTCTGATTAGACAGCTGGTTTAGATCAATGGTCTGATTTTAACTGGGATTAGGTCTGAGAGGCCAGACTTGATGAAATGAGCCCTTCCTCTCACTTCTAGCCATGTTCCCTTGACACTTGTAAGCCTGGGGCCTGTGTCAGAGAGGCTGGATTTTTCCAGTGAGTCTGGGAAGGTAGTGGGTGGAGTTATAGAATAGACCTTTGCCACTGGGAGCTGGAGGGAGGTAGACAACATCTTAGAGTGAGTTAGAATCAGGAGAGCTTGTAGGAGCCAGGGTGTGGCTCCTCCATGAGACAGCTCAGAATGCAGCTCAGAGAGAAGTCCTTTCACCAGCAAGAGAAAAAGACCATGGTAGTTTTCAATAAACATTTACCACCGGTCCTCTGCTGCCTATACTCGGGAGCCCTGGGGTTCTTTGGTTTAGCCACTTCCCACACACACCCTTTGGGAGTCCAATGACAACCAAGTCAACTGAAGCACTATGCTTCATGGGAGGCTTGGTGGATGGCAGAGAGTGGTGCTGAAGACTATTTTTCTGGCCAGCCCAAAAAACCATCCCTTATCGCTAAAGACTAGTTCTTTGTTTTGTTTGTTTGCTTTTTGTTTTTGGTACGGGGGATGAACTTGGGACCTTGTGCTTGCAAGGCAGGCGCTGGAACCACTGAGCTAAATCCCTGGCCCTAAAGACTAGTTCTTTTTGGGAGGCTACAACATGCCTAAGACATTTCTAGGATCAACACAGGACACTCTCAACAACTAGCACTCCTGATCCCCAACTTGAGTGCACTGCGATCCTCTCCCTGGCTACTATCTGGCCTCACACGTCCTCCATCTAGAATATAATCATTGTTTAATATCTTCCAGGGAGTGGTTGGCTTTTTCTCACCTCAATCATAAGCTATTTGAAAGCAAAGATTAGGTCTTCCACTTCTCCACCCAAATAGAATATCATGACCTGATGATACGATCATACAGCAAGAGATGAACAACTACATGTTGATCGACTGATTAGCAATGCCAGCCTCCTGACATCACAACTTCCAAAGTGATTTCCCGACTAGACCCTTATTCCAACCCTAAGAGACAAAGAGAGGATACCTGCTCCCTACTGAAAACTTTTCCAGGTCCCAGGCTGTCCCCTCTTCCTTCGGCTCTGGCACAGAACATTTAAGATGCTAAGCAGGGCCCAGGCAACAGGGGGCAGCTTGTCCTACTCACCAGGTCCTCCAGGTTGTAGCTTGTGAGTTCCATGTCCAGGGTTAGGGGGTAGCTCATCACTGCAGCTGTGAGTCCCCAGACTGGTCACTGTCTGAAGCTGAGAGGTTCTGTGACTGGTGCCTATAGAGAGGTGGCAGGCGTCAGCTGCAGATTTAAACAAATGAGCTGCGCACTGTCTCCTGCAGCTGAGGAAGGCCTGCTGCCCGCCTCACAACTCATCATTTTTTTTTTCCACTGGGTCTTTTCTGTTTTTTTGAAGAAAAAGGGAAAATCCCCCACAGCATCAGAGCTAGTCAAGCATTTCAGTGCCTTTCCTGGCAATGGTTGCCTCAAATGGGTCTTGAGGTTGGTATGAAGGCAGCCCCTCACTTCAGCTCCCTGTGCTTCCGTAGGGGACTGGGTCTTGGGACAAAAACCACCCCTGACAAGGGAAACTCCCCATAGAAAGGAGACAGGATAACAGCGCTTCCAGCCACCTCTAGACCTTCATCTTCCTCACTCCCAGTTGACCCAACCATCCCGGTTTGCCCAGGACTAAAAGTCCCTTGTCCTGGGAACCCCATCAGACCTGGGCAAAGCAGGACACTTGATCAACTTACTTATAGCCATTTGTTTGCTCAGGCAGGGACCAAACCCCTTCCCTTTTCAGCTCAAGTCTGGAAGAAATAGGTTAGAACTAATCAAAGGGAACAACCCTAAAATAGCACTGGAAGACAAAAATGAAATTACCAAAGGAAAGCATGACATAAACATAAAGTCACCTTCTGACTCAAAAACAACTACGCTCCACCTACAAATGAACTTTGTTGACATATAAATTATTATCATGGACTGCTCAGTGAGAGATGATATTGGAGACCATCCAGTCCAATTTCTGAATTTTTGTTGTTGATGCTGTTGTGCCTGGGAGCAGGGAGGGATTGAACCCACGGGTGTTGCAGTGGGTATGTCCTGAGGCCTTTTTTATTTTTTGTTTTGAGACAGGATCTTGCTAAGTTGCTAAGGTACCAAGGCTGTGAATTTGCAATCCTCCTGCCTCAGCCTCCCAGAGTGCTAGGATTACAAGCATATACTTCCATGTCTGGCTCCAATCCTTGATTTTTACACAGGAGGACCTGGAGTTTAGAGAAGGCCAATCACTTACCCATGGTGATACAGCTACCCAATGGAGAGCTGAGACTTGTACCTAGGTTTGACTCCACATCATGCTCTCTGTGCTGCTGCATCAGGCTGCCGCTCTCATAGGCTCACAGGACCCCTTCCCTTCTCTCGGTTCTATCCTATTTGAGAGCTTCTTCTTTAATGAAACCTGGTTGTTATTGATCCATTTCCCCTCCAAGTCTTATCTTTGTAGTTTCTCTCCCATAAAACAACTCTGGGACCAAGGAGGTAAATAAATGGCAGGAGCACTTTAAAAGGCAAGTGGCCAGGAGGCTTGTTATAGAAGGGAGTGAGCAAGTAGGATAGAGAAGGATATATAAAGACAGTTACAGGGGTGAGGATATATTTTTGGTAAGGGAGGATTTTGTATGGTAAGATTTTGCCCTACCAGGATGGTGGGGCTTGAGGGAAGACAGGGACAAAACCAAGAAGTCCAGGTAAGTCAAGAAAGGTTTGTAGAGGATGAGACTGATAAAAGAGAACTGGCAATGTTTAGCTATTCTAAGTTTTTGCTGTTGTTAGTTTTGTTAGGGCCAAGAGCTATTCCTTCTAAGCCTCTTTATTGCTCAAATGTGGCTATAGGGACTACAACACTGACCTTTTATTGAGACAGGGTCTCACTATGTATTTCAAGCTGGTCTTGGACTCATTATGTAGTCCAGGCTGGCCTTGAACTCGCAGTGATCTCCTGCCTCAGCCTCTGGAGAGCAGGACACTTCTGGCGACACTGACTCTCAATTGACAATTACTTCCCTCCATCATGGGACCAGATAAGACCAACAACTGGAACAGTATTCTGGTGATGAGGGATAATGGAAACAATGATTGATCATCACTGCCTTCAGAGAAACTCTCGCAGGGACAGGAGGGGAATATAAGGAAACCATGAGAGCTGTGAGTATGATGATGGAGTCACTGATGTCAGCCTTACCAAAAGGGAAATAGAGCTAGAAGGTTCTAAATGAAGGTTCTTCTTCTTAAGTTCCTGATTAAAACTACCACAAAGGACTTTGCAAAAATCATAAGTTTTTCCTGAGTCTCTTGGAGCCTCACTTAACAGACTTATCACTGGAGAATCCAGATCTTGAGATGCTCACAGGTAAAGAAGACCAAGCTCATAGCAGGCGAGGACACACTGCTGGATTGCATTCTGCACACTGCAGTCATTCTGCACACTGCTCCCCAGTGTCCCAATGCCCATTTGTTCTAGACATTAACAGGAGCCCTGAGGGTTACAATGGAAGGTGAGGGCAGAAACAACCTGAACAGACAGTTCCAATAGGGACCTAGTTCCAATCACAGAAAGGGGTGGGAGCCAGTTATATGATGCAGTAGCAGCAACTGCTGCAGTGGGTAAAGTCCATCACTAGACCTGCTTCAACAATGATAAAAACAGCACATCCAATAAAGGGTTAACTTAAAGGCCTTTTGGGCAAGCCTCTTTCTGGGGTGACACAAAATTAGACTTTGCAAAAGTGGTGTGACTGGTCTGGGTACAACCAACTACTTTCTGATTAGGTCCTGCTCCAGGGAAAGGAAGTCATATTTGGTATTGCAAACCAGGATCTATGGCCAAGGAAGTCGTAAGCCCCAGCATGGAAAGACATTATTGTTGATTTTTTAAATGAGTGTGATGTGCCTGTGAAATTGCCATCTGAACGTTTGTTTCTGTGCCCACAGACTAGTGCTGTTGCTGGCCACAGCCAAGGGGGAGCTCTTCTTGCAGTGGGCAATGACCACAGTGGCAACCCATATAACTCCACCTGTTGGGCACATACATGATAAATTTCTCCTCTCCTGTTAAGCAGACATGCACTGAGTGTGTTGTCCTGCCCCCAAATTAGAATATCTTTTGGGGGGACCCCAGAACTGAGATGGAGATTTCCTTTAGGTGACATAAGTGAGAAAAAACAGCCACAGAAGCCACGGATAATCACCTTTTAATGAGTATAAATAATGACCATATTTTTAAGTTCTATGATGCTGTGTGGGAAGCTCTGCCTGACTATGCCTTGAATGTACTTTCAGACCTTAATTCTTTCTGAGACTTTATTTGGAAACTACTCCTTCAGGGAGATCTGTTAAACTGTACTTGGGATAAAATTAAACATTGTAAAATATTAAACCTCAATCAAAAAATCACTCCAGCATAAATGGGCGCCACCTGTAGGTATAATACTACTATTAGGCTTTTTTTTTTTTTCCACTATTAGGCTTTTTGTTACAGGTAATCCTTCTTTCAAACTGTACTGGGTTTTTTTAACAGTGCTTTATTACTTGTTTCCGTTAAATCTATCTTCAGCGCTACAGCAGCCATGGGAAGCTATCCAGAGGCTACAGAGGCTCAACAAGAAAGCCTCAGTCCCTAGGTGAAATGGTTCTACAAAACATAAGAGCATTAGATGTTCTCGCTGCACAAATGAGCGGAGTCTGTGCCATGCTAAATGAAACCCATTGCTTCTTGATAAACAACTCAGAGAAGGTAGAAACCAGCCTTGTTAAAAATCAAAGAATTAATATGATTGTATGGAAATCTAAAAAAAGGTCTTCATGAAGAGTCATGGTTAAGGTCCCTTCTAGAGTTGGAGATGGTTAGTTGGGCATGGTGGCACACACCTGTGATCTCAGCACTTGGGAGGCTGAGGCAGGAGGGGCACCTTGAGTCTGAGGACTGTTTGGGGTACATAGTGAGTTCAAGGCCAGCATGAATTACATAGCAAGACCCTGTCTCAAACAAAACAAAAAATAGAGTTGGACGTGGTTATTAATAGGGCTGTTTATACTGGTTTTTATATTATTTTTGTTTGCACTTGTGGACCTTGCTTTTTCTCTTCTCTCTTGCTCTCTTTTTCTCTCTCTCTCTTTTTTTTTTTTTTTGTACCGGGGATTGAACTTGGGTCCTTGCACTTGCACAGCAGGCGGTGAAAACACTGAGCTAAATCCCAGCCCTCTCTTTCTGTTTTTTGAGAAAGGGTCTTGCTCTGTAATTCAGGCTGGGCTTGAACTTGCAGTGATCCTCCTACCTCAGTCTCCTGAGTGCTGGGATTCCAAGTGCGTGACACCACGCCTGGTATGGATCTCATCTATTTAACAAACTGCTATAAATCCTCTCTTCCAGACTTCAAGCAATATCCATCACAGGCTTTTGGTCTGCTGGGGATATCAACAACTTTCAAATGACCCTATGGTCTTCACTTTCCCTTTAGACCAGTTAGGGTGTTTCATGATTCCTCTACAGGTAGAGGCCAGGACCATACTCAGCAGGAAGCAGCTCTGGAAAAATTAAGATCACTAGCCTTCAACAACCGACAACAAATTATGGGAATCATATCTCTTATAAAAATTGAGGTAGGCAATAGATCAAGGACAAGTAAACAACTAGAAGCTCTGGGAGCAAGAATGGAGAAAACAGAGTAAGGACGACCATGCCAAAACATTAGGAAACCAGCTAAGAAAGGTCATCCTGTACCCACAAGACCCCCAGGCATGCACAAAACCCGAAAGTACAGGACCCCAGCCTGCACCCAACCTCATCTGCATTGAGGTTTTGACTCCCATGGCAGGGGCTTTGGAAGCCATGACACTTCTGAAAACTTTGTATGGTCGAAAACTACCCCGCTCTAGTGGGTAGGCCCAGTCAGGTACCCGTCTGGCTATGACTCCTGTCCATCCCCAACTACAGCTCCTCCTGTAATCCCAGACCTTGAGAGACCCAGAGCCTGCCCCTCTCAGGGCCATGAACGCTTCTCAGCAGCCCACTCCCACGCTGAGGAGCGTATTGTCAGTTCTTTCACTTTCAATAAATCTTACTCTTGTTGCTCCTTCCGAGAGTCCTACTCAGTTCTTTTTTTGGGAAACCAAGAAGCTGGAAACGACTCCTCCAAGACCTTCCTTCCATCCAGCAACATGAGCATTTCCTGACTGGGTCCACTGTGATGCAAAAATAGCACACACTGCTTCTCTGTCCCACACCGTGGTCACGGCACACCTTCAGCCAAATCACCAACACGATGCAGCGTATCAGCTCCTTGTCCTAGCTTTGTTGTCATCCTCCACTTCCCACCCAATCACAGTCACTGAGATCTTACCCTCTCTAGTGTCTTTCACCATCTCCTGGTATTCATCGTTTCCTTTTTGCCCCCACACACCTTGCTTATGGCACCTACCTCACTTCCAAACACCTTTCTCAGGTTTCAACAGTGAAGACTTTTCAGCCACTATCTGTCCTGTTGTAGTCTTTCCCCTTTTCTTCTCCAACCATGACCTTCAGAAACTGCTTTTAAGGAGTAAGAGTCCTATGACACAGGGTCAGACTCCTCTCCAGCACTGTCACTCCTTCGACCTGGGAGGAAGCTGCTTCTGTGTTTCCTGTGTCCCAGGCTTGCTGAGCCCTGCCTATCCTTCCCATCCCACCCACAACCCTCCAGCACACTTGGCTTGGCTTTTGCTCCTCTAGGTACAGTGGACCTGCGACTTACAAACTCAATTAGTTTGAGAGGGCTGGTTGTAACTCAAATTGGTCAATTGAAGGCTCAGGCTCCTCTACACAGCTTTCAACGTCTCTCTCCTATATACAGGCAGATCTCAGTGTCCTTAAAGAGACATTGGCCCAGGATTTCCCAGTGAACCCGACACAGGAAAGGACGTTGCAATGTTCCTTCCAGAACTCTTTAAGGGTTAAATCTGTATCTGAGACCATCTGGAAGCACAAGCAGCTGGCCTTTGGGTTGTAACTTGAGATTTTGTAAGTTAAAACTAAAATTTTGGTTGTGACCCAAGTTAATAGTATGTCAGGACGGTCATAACTCAAGGGTCCACTGTACACTGAAGGATCTGGCATAGAGAATCTCCAGGAAAGGAAATGGGCTTCAGAAGATAAATCGGTTCATTCTCACACCACTTCCATGCCCAGCAATTGCAAGATCCTAGTCACTGCGCCTTACCAGAGGATCACTTAGTGCTGGACCAACATCACCAGGATGAGGAATTTGCTAGTTTCAAGAGTCCATGTTTCAGTGTAAGATGGTTTGATGACAAGAAACTTACTCATCCTGCTGAGTCAAAATACCTCTTCCTGTAACTCATCCCTCGCAGTCCTGGCTGGCCTCTGTGCACACCATGTGCTTTCCCTTTTTAATCAGTGTCCTCAGCAGACAGATATCACCTGCCCATGGGGATTCTCTGCTCCCCAACACATCTCCAGTGTCTTCAACCATTCTTCAAAGACTTGGTTTCTGGGTCCCTCATCACACTGTTCTTGGATGATTTCTGGTTAATGGTCTAGATATCTTCTGACTAGGGCAAACTACAGGAAGATAGGGTGTTCTTGTTCAAGACTTTATAGTCATGGCTGGGTGTGATGATGCATACCTGGAATCCCGGCACTCAGGAAGCTGAAGCAGGAAGACCACAAGTTCTAAGCCAGCCTGAGTTATTGGGCTATAAAGTAAGTTCAAGGTCAGCCTGGACTATATAGTGAGACCTTGCCTCAAATAAACAAACCTCCATACTCATATAACTGCAATTAAAATGATTTTTCCCTCCTCCTGCCCCCTTTTTTTTTTAAACTAGGAATTGAACCCAGGGCTCAATTGCCCAGGTTGGACACGAATTTGCCCTCCTGCTGCCTCAGTCTCCCAGAATGCTGGGTTACAGGCATGTGTCATTACTCCTAGCTTTCACACTCTTTTTTGGGGGGGGGGTTACTGGGGGTTGAAGTTGGGTCTTTGTGCTTGTGAGGCAGGCAGCAGAACCACTGAGCTAAATCTCCAGCCCTCACACTCCTCTTTTTGATGGCTCTTGCTCATTGTTTCAGCCTACAGAGGGAAACTTTTGTGATAGTGACTCAGTCTCCTGGCAATGTGATGACAACGTACATAAGCCATCTTTGGTTCTATCAAGTCCTGATAGAGAAAATACAGAATCATGCTTGGTGCCACTAGAGGTCTACTATTCTCCAAGGTCAGAGAAGAATTCATGAGCTGGATGTTGGAGGTTTGCAGAAATGAAGGCATGATACACTTGGAGGGGAGGGGGCAGAGGGTGGGCTTGGGAGGTGTGAGGACTGAGAGGATTGTGTGGGAAGAAGCCTGCTGTGCCTGGCACACTGTGGGACTCCGTGTATGGTAAGCATGGCTATTGTGACGATGATGATGATGATGACAATGATAGGGGTCAGGAAGATGAGGCAAGAAGAGATTGGAGTGTACACTGGACACGGTAGGAATTGGTCTTGGAGCCTTCTCCTCTCCCATATTCCCACTGTCCATTTCCCATGACATCATGGGGGCTCAGGACTATTTCTTAGCTGGAACGAGAGCCCCTGACCAGCAGTTTCAACTATGGGTGACAGCCAGGTAGTCTGTTACTTTTTCCATGGCTGACCTGAGCTTGATGGAGCAGTTGTAGCTATGGCTGTCACCTGAACTCTTATCTAGTCCCTCTACTTCCTGGGGCTTCTTGCACTCTGGGCTTGTTCTGATTTCCTTTCCTGTCTCTTCAGGTGCAAGAATATACTTTAGGTTTCCAGGACCCACTTGTCCTAGCCACTGAGCTTTGATAGTCAACTCAGTATGGGTAAACACCTCCTGACCATGAGTTCCAATGTTGTCTTAGAAACCTCAGAAAGTAGATACTTCTTTCAGGAAAGGTAATCTGCTATAGTTTGAACATTAAGTGTCCCCCAAAGATCCATATGTTAAAGGTTCAGTCCCCAGCTCATAGTTCTATTAAGAAGTGGGGCCTCATGGAAGGTTTGCGGTCACTGGGAGTATGTCCTTGAGGGGGTTAGTGGAGTAATATCCAGCCCATGAAGTAAAGTGGCCTCCTTTGCCACATAGACCCATCATGAACTGTGCTTCCAAGGTTAATAAGTCATGAACTAAAACCTCCAAAACTATGAGCCAAAATAAACCTTCCCACTTTATAAGCTGATGATCTCAGGCATTTGTTACAGTAACAGAAAGCTGACTAACCTAAGATCTTATGATCTTCAGAACTATAAAAGCTGGACTAGCTTCTGCAGGGTACATAGGGCAATGCCAAAGCTGCAATCCTTTGACTGTAAAGATGCAGGGGTTCCCCCTGTGCATAACAATCAGCTGAGTTGGAAGCCTTCCAGGTGAAGGTAGCCCAAATTCTATTTGTCTGCAACTTGTTTATGTTTAATTTTTGTGGGACCCAAGCCCTGACCCTGGGACATCACTGAGGCTGGATTGGACTCCAGGCTTCTCATCAAAATGACCACTGGTGGCTGGCCAGGACTGGGTTTATTCCTGGTTTAGGAGTGAGTGGTTGCTTAGCTTTATCTCAGGTTTATTTTTCTGACAGTGTACCTTGTTGTTCATGGATTATGTCAAATTTCTATTTGTTAAAAGAAAGAAAAGAAAAAATTTAAAAGAAATAAAATAAATTTCTAAGGCCGGGGATGTAGCTCAGTGGCACAGCGCCTGCCTAGCAAGCATGAGGTCCTGAGTTTGATCCCCGGTACAAAAAAAAAAATTCTATTTGTTACAGATATTAGATATAATCACTATGTACACCAAAAAACTTAGATTGTTTCCCAGAGGCTTGGGATACTGTTAGAGTGGATGGAATTGGGTTCCTTCCTCAAATTTTTGTTTTTGTTTTTGTTTTTGAGACAGGGTCTTGCTATGTAGTTCAGATTTGGCTTGAACTTACTACATAGCCCAGGCTGGTCTGGAACGCACAGTGATCCCCCTGCCTCAGCCTCCCAAGTGCTGGGATTACAAGCATGTGTCACCACATCCAGCTTCTCCACTTCTTTTCTTAACATGGGATGCTTTCACTCTGACCTGGCCAGAGCCCTTGTTCTCTTCTTTCTTTGGGTCTCTTTCAATAGAACAGAGCTCTACAGGCCCCACCTTATCAGCCCCAGGGAGAGTCAAGTGTCCCTAAAGGCCCTCAGTGAGAATCACAGTAACATTGGTACAGCATTTAAGCAATCTACACAGCCCTGCAATATTACATTTAGCCTCACCTCATTGTCTTATTTCACTTAATTCTCACATTTAATTACATGTAATCCTCAGAACACCTATGTAGGAGGCATTGGCATCATCTATGGTCACATTTGGTGGGGGGCAAGGGGGAGGGAGAAACAGTCTCATTTTCTTGCTTCTTTATTTGGTACTGGGGATCGAACTCAGGACCTTGTGGTTGCATGGTAGGCTTGGAGCCACTGAGCTAAATCCTGGGCCCTTCTTGCTTCTGATTACAGAGAGAGTGGTTTGCAGAGTCAGGTCCTGAAGTCAGCTCTGTAGACACCAAATCCAAGACAACAAAGATCACACACCTTTTCTCAGATATTCCACTGCATACAAGATAAGCTCTTACCTGGCCACCTCAGGGGAAAGAACCCAGGACGGGCTGTTTATCAGGTACTCACTATGAGCTGCCAGCTGAGCTAAATTCTTCACACCCTCATTTCCTCTCATCATCTGAACAGTCCTTAAGTGTTGGATATTTTTATTACCACATTACAGCTATGGAAACTGAGCTTCAGACAACAGTGGGAAGTAGTATGAATGTTAACACTCAAGCACCAGCATATTAGAGTCAACACAGGAAGTGGGTGGTAAAGGTTGTCATTGCTGGGAGCCCGCACCCACACACGGCCCTTCTGCCATTAGGTAACAGGTAGGCATCCTGCAGGGAGGAAACAGCTACAGGTGCTGAGCAGGCGCATTGTGGTTACCACGAGGTTACAGGGGCCATCTGAGTGTTGGGCACTTCTGTCTGGGGCTGGCTGTCTGGGCAGGGTTAAAGAGTGAGTCAGGTGCTAGGATCAGGTGTCTTTCTACTGAGTACTGTGCAGAGCACCAGCTAGAGGGAAGACTAGCCAGGGAGTGCTTCGTCTAACTGAGAAGCAGAACAGACGCATGGATGCAGGCTTGTGTGCTCATATATGCAAACAACTTGAGAACATTTCCAAAACACTGTAAAACTGTACCATGTCAATGAAAACAGTGTGGGCCGAGTCCAGCAGTGTGGAAGGCACATGGAGTAAGGATACATACAGCATTCTTTTACCAGAGAGCTATGTGTGATGCGCTGTGTAAACTGTGAGGCTGAGTGAGTGACAGAAAAAGTGTGAATTTGAAATCAAAAAGGCCAGCTTAGCCAGGGATTTAGCTCAGTGGTTCCGCTGTCTGCCTCACAAGTGCAAGGTCCCGAGTTCAATCCCCCGTACCAAAAAAAAAGCCCAGCTTGGAGGCCCCACGTTTTTACTTTCCAGCAAAGCTGCTTTTAGTCCAGCCCCTGCCTAATATTCTAAGACAAGCCCAGGATGCCAAACAAAGCATCCCTAAGAGAGTGTGTCTCATCCTTCATGCCAAATCACCTGGGCACCCCACAATTTGACTCAGGAGCTCTAGATGCCCCTTAGGGTTCTTTCTTCCTTCCTCTTTCTCTTTCTTTCTTTTTCTTTTTCTTCTTTCTTTCTTTCTTTCTTTCTTTCTTTCTTTCTTTCTTTCTTTCTTTCTTTTTTCTTTCTTTTTCTTTTTCTTCTTTCTTTCTTTCCTTTTCTTGTTCTTCTCTTTCTTTCCTTCTTTCTTTCTTTCTTCTTTTTCTTTCCTTCCTTCTTTCTTTTTATCTTTTTTCTTTATTTTGGTACCAGGGATCAAACTCGGTTCCTCGTGCTTTCGCAGCAGGCAGCAAAAACACTGAGCTAAATCCCTGGCTCCTTCCTTCTTTCCACTCTTCTTTCTTTCTTTCTTTTCCCTTTCTCCTCTTCATCTTTCTCTTCTTATACTCCTCCCCCCTCTCTTCCTTCTCCTTCTCTTTCTTCTCCTCCTTCTTCTACTGAGGATTGAAACAAGGATCTTCACACTAAGTGACATCCTGGCCCTTAAAACTTTTTTTTTTAATTTTGAGACAGGATTTCATTAAGTAACTAAGTTTCCCAGGCTTGGGTTGAAACTGTGATCTTCCTGCCTTGGCCTCCTGGAGTCCTGGGATGAAAGGCATGTACCACCATGCCCCGAGAGAGTTTGCTTTTCTAACAAGTATTCAAGAAAGACTGATTTGTGGCCTGAGAACTGCCCTTTGAGACACTGCCTAGCACACGCAGGACCCACATGAGTGGATGTGTCATTTGCACCCTTGCCCTGACACAGCTGGTCAGCCAGCCTGGAGTTCCCAACCCACCCAGCAGCCTCTCGGCCCTCCACACGGAGTGCCGTGCTGAGACCTCTGTAGAGCCATGGACAGCACCCCACAACCAGCACAACCCCTGTTGGTGTTTTTCCAGCACACCTGGCTTCCCAGGGCCCCACTCTGGCAGAGCTGAAATTTGTATCATGCCTCCCAGACTGGCAGGTTTCTGTCCCTGGTACCTCTTGGGTCCATCTCAGCCTCCACTCTTATTGGTGGAACTTAAGATCTGCTAGTTAATCTTCTGCATGTCATGTAATCCTGTCACTCTGACCATGACCCATGCCAAGAAATATATTTTATATCACAATCTGGTCGGCATGTCTGCACACAAACAAGCACATACATAACAAGCATAGTAAATAATACTTAGTATGTATATTACACTCACATTTTTCTGTCCTTCCTCCCTCCCTTCCTTTTATCATTGTTTGCTTTTAAAAAAAAAAAAAAGAGGTCATTCAACCAAATTGCTTTCATAGATCTACATATAAAGCACAATCCTTGGGTTGAAGATTATGAATATAACCTCTCCAAGCCTTAGTTTCCTTGTCTATCTGCTTGTAAAATGCCTGGGTGGCCAGTCTTGGTTATTATTTGTAGTGCAAGCTAAAGTCTCTTTTTTTCTAAATAAAACCCACCATAGGTACAAAGCAAAACTACACGCACACACACACACACACACACACACACACACGTGCACTCATACTCATAATTAAATTAAATTAATTAACTTATTTATTTATTTTTTGTACCGGGGATTGAACTCAGGACCTTGTGCTTTAGAGGCAGGCAGCGGCACCACTGAGCTAAATCCCAGGCCCATAACTTATTTATTTATTTATTCATATTTTGGAGGGATCACTTTACAGAGAACTTATTTATTTTTGAGACAGGGTCTTGCTATGTAGTTCAAGGTGACCTTGAATTCATTATGTAGCCCAGGATGGCCTGGAACTAGTGGTAATCCTTCTGCCTCAGCCTCCCAACTGCTGGGATCACAGATGTGTGCCACCACACCTAGTTTCAGGATTTTACAAGGGAGGTGGGAGAGGAAAGAACTCTAGGCAGGCCGTGGAGGGAATGCTTCAGCCCTGCAGTGGTCTGCAGTGGACCTGTGCACCTCGGAGAGGGGACGGTGAGCGGCTGGTCTGGCTGCACAGAGGAAGGTGTGGGAGGAAGACAGGAGGTGAGCTGGGCAAGTCTGAGGCCCAAGAGCTGTCTAGGTGTTGGGATCACAAAAGGGGCAATGGGGAGACACAGAACAGCCTCCAGCAACAGTGCTTCACAGTGACACTGGCATTTGGGCAGCTTTACTCATTTCTTGCTTCCAAGAAACATTTATTAACAGCCTAGTGTGTCCCAGGCTTCTGCAGTGACCAAGACAGACCAGCCTAGTAGCAGTCTCTAGTGAGGATGGATGGTGCGTCCTCCGGTACCTCAGCAGTTCATGTGGTTCCTTGAGCTTCCATGACATTCCAGGCCCTCAACCTAGATATTGGGAAAGTAACAAGAAACGAAATGAAATGTGGCAGCTGCTGCACTGTAGCTGACACCACCGAGGCGGTGGGCATTAACACATAAACAGTGTGCTTAGTGATAACAGTAACTTACAATACAGTTATAAAAAAATCTATAAGTGCTACGAAGAAAAAGAACAGAGAGCTAAGAGAGCAAATAGAAACGTGAACTCAACCTTCATAAACTAATAACCACATCCATAACGTTCCCAGATTAATTTACAGTTTACAAAGCCTCTCACATTCTGTCTCATGAGGGCCTCAGCCTATGGAGAAAGTCAGCGAGGGGATCTAAGTCTATTTTATTTATGAGAAAAGTAAATAAATAAGCTCTACGTCTATCCAGGTAGAAGAGAATCCTGGTTCATTCCACCTCGGGACCTAGTGTTTGGCACCAAGCATTCAGAGATGAACGGCTCCCCAGGGAGAGGCAGCCAGACTGCTGCTTCCTGAGGAGAAACTCAAGAAGTCAAATGGCACGAAGATCATCTTCCCCATTTTCAGCTCTCAGAGCCTCCAGGCAAGGCTAGCGTGAGGAACTGTGGTTGGTGACATGGCGGTTAGAGGCTTGGCCTTGGGTGGCCCAGAGTAGGGCGAGCAGGGCAGAGTGGCCTGGGAGGCAAAGGCACGCAAAGGCTGAAGCAAGACTGTGATGTGGCCTCATCAAAGGCAGCCGTGCTGTCCTGGCAGTGAAAGTGAGCCCGGCCCAAGGTGGAGGTGATAGGCCAGCGAAACTCCTTACTGCATTCACTTCTGAGATTGGGGACACATTGAGGCGGCCCACCTGCCAGTATCAGCACCTTGATCACAGAGCTCATCAGAGAGAGGTTTCCAAATGACTCGGCCCTGCTGCCCCAGGAAGGAAGCATTCTGGGCTGCAAGTGGGGGCCACTGGGTGTGGGCCAGGCACTTGAAAGTGGGTAAGTGATGACACAGCAGTGGGGGACAGGGCTGCTGACACTGTGGGACCGGCTCTGGAGAGAGCAGAGACAGAGTGGCTACCTGGCCTTCCTCACTGAAGGCTGACAATGGGAAATCTCATCGATGATTCTCGTCAGCAACAGAATAAGTGCCCGGCTCTGCAGCTTGGTGCTTTAGGTCCTGTGTAATCTGGCCCAAATTTACCATTCCTGTAAATGTAGATTTATAGATTGTCTACTACATTTTTCCAAACTCAGGTCCTTCCAGTCCCCTCCACTGACATAGACTGTGATCATCTTCCCTCTCTTGGCCTCCGTACCTTTGCTGAAGTCTGTGGCTGGAATCTGGGCAGCTTCTGCCCCCGCATCTCTGTGTGACCCAAACTTGAACATCTCAAGCCACATCTCAATGCCCCTTCCTCCAGTCTCACCTGCCTTGACTTGACGGGGCACTTTACCTATTTCTTACTTTTTAGCCCTGCATTTTAGTTGCTTATGGACTATACACTTTTACTAGACTATGAGAGCCTTTGGTGGCGAAGCCCTTCAGGATTTATCTTTTCTTTCTTTTCTCCAAAGTGTTGTACTTTGCAGGTGCTCAATAACTGTATTTGACTGACTGGATGAATGAACAAATGAACGGGTGAGGAGGCCACAAGAGTGGGGCCAACAGAGGAGAGGTGGGAGGTCAGGGGAAGGACCCATGATGGGGACTCCTTGCAATTTTTTGTGGCCTGGGCCTGCAGCGCTCATGCTGGGGCTGCTGCAAAGTCAAGAGAAAGGGCACGAGCTTTGGATCTCAGCTTTGGTAATAAGTAGCTTGGAGACTGACATTTGGCAAGTCTCTGTGTTCTTCCTCATGTGTGCATGGTGTAAGCCTGCCCAGAAAGGCCGCTGTGAGGATCGCCCCGACATCAATGCATGAAAACACCCAGCACATAGCAGATGTTCAATAAGTTGTGCTGCTGACTTACCCACTGGAGAGTCATTTTGTCATTTTAACCAAGCTTCCTCTCCCTCTTCTCCCTTTCAGCACTGGGGCCCAAACCCAGGGCCTTCATAGAGACCTATAGCCCCAGTCCTTTTGTATTTTTGTTTTGTTTTTATTTTTTGAGCCAGGGTCTCACTATGTAGTTCAGGCTGGTCTTGAACTCAACCTGTAGCTAAGGCTGGCCTCAAACTCATGGCAATCCTCCTGCCTCAGCCTCTTGAGTACTGGGATAACAGGGGTGTGCCACCACACCTGGCTCTTTTTGTATTTTTTACCTTGAGATAGGATCTTGCTAAGTTGTCCAGGATGGGCTTGACCTTCTAAACCTCCTGCTTCAACCTCTCTAACTACTGCTATTACAGGCGTGTGCCACCATGCCTGGCTTCTAAGTCTCTTGGGTTTTTGTTTGTTTGTTTGTTTGTTTTTTCAGTACCAGGAATCAAACTCAGGACCTTGTACTTGCCAGGCAGGCGTGGCACCACTGAGCTACATCCCCGGCCCCATAAGTCTCTTGTTTTATTTTTTGGGGGGTTTATTATTTTTTTTGGTACTGGGGATTGAACTCCGGTCCTTGCACTTGCGCAGCAAGTGGTGAAACCACTGAGCTAAATCCCAGGCCCAAGTCTCTTGTTTTAAATGCAGTGGTGGGGATACTGACTTTGCCCTCCTTTATCCTCTAGGCATCTGTGTACTTGTTGATGTTTTCCTCCTGTACAGTGCCAGATACATAGGGCAGTCAGAAGTCAGCCACGTTTGGTGGATGGATGATGTGCACATGAACTGAATCAGCAGCTCTGGAGTTTAAAATCCTACCTCCTGAGGCTGGGGCTATAACTCAGAGGTAGAGCTGTAGCCTAGCATGCTTGAGGCCCTCAGTTTGATCCCCTGATCCTTAGATAGATAGATAGATAGATAGCACTGCATAAAACCCCTCTCCCAGTTAACTGAGGTGCTCCTGAAGTGAACATGAGCTGCCCCTGTTGTGTGCCCCAGGACAAGAAGAATTCTTGTCCTTCAGGTGGTGATCCAGTCCCAAGACCCCTGATCCAGGGACCTTAAATGGTGGCCAAGACAGCAGCTCAGAAGATGTTCAGCTTGCCTGTAAGGATGAGGTCAGGGCTTGCTGGCTGACTCCAAAACCACCCAGAGGGAGCGGAGGAGAAGGAAATAACAGACTGAACAGCAGGAAGCAGCCCAGCGCCTGGAGAGAGACATGAGCCAAGCCTCACAGCCATAGAACTCACTGTCCTGGAGACAGGTTTTTTGTTGTTGTTGTTTTGTACTGGGGATCGAACTCGGGTCCTTGCCCTTGCAAGGCGGGCGGTGGAACCACTGAGCTAAATCCCCCACCCTGTGGAGACAGGTTTTGAGGGGCTGTGGAGAAGACTCCTTGGGCTGGGTGGAGTTGGGGGAGTGGCTGGGGGACTCGGATAGGGAAGAAGGGGCCCTACACTCGTCTCACCAGCTTCTGTGCACCTAGTTTGTCCTCTGAGGTGGGCAGAGTTTGGAAGGCGTCATGGAGAGGAGCTCAGCAACACATAGTTCACAAAAGGCTAATGAAGGGCTGCTCTGCAGTCTGAGGCTGCTGCACAGGGACGTGGTGTGAGTGAGCCCTTGAAAGGAAACTTTTTTTTTTTGCTTCCCAACAGCCAGCGACTGAGCTGGAGGAGTATGCAGTCAGATGACCTTGCGTTTCTAGTTTCTCTCCAGTCTTTTTTACTCCAGGCAAACTAAACCTGTAAATAACTTGCTTCCAGAGGGCTGATCAGCTCTTATCTCCCTTCAATGGCATCTCTGATGGGGAGTTGGTTACAGCCTGGCAGGATGAGAGAAGGGAAGGCGTGTCCTCTTCACCCCATCCATACCCAAAATAGGCCAAGGACCTTGGGGTGTGTCATTTAGATCATATTCTCAATGGGCAGGGGGAATGTTCCGGGTCTCTCTCCAACTCCCACGTTTGTGTTTAAGTGAAAACCAATTGAGCCAGAGGAGGAATAAAAATAATTTTATTGCTTTAGGAACATTTAGTTGTAAACTGCACTTTGTTTTGTCTCAGGATTTTCAAATGGTTTTGTCTAGCCTTATTATTTAAAAAAAAACCCTACACAATGTAGTAACACATTATTTTTGTAAATGATTTAAACATTACAGCAAAAGCTCTTTGATCAGTATCCACAATCCTGTTCCCCATTCTTCCCAGAAGGATCCACAAACTAGGTTAGTGTACCTGTTCTCTACATCACAGAAAAGTTACACTTTTGCTTCATTTTTATGTAAAGGATATCATGTCATTTATATTTCAGTAATTTCATTTTATTATTTCAGATCACATTCCATATAATTGGAAAATAGCAGCAAAGATCAGTCATGATGTTATGATGAGAGCTAATACAAATTGTGCACCCTCTTTTTTCTTATATGCACATCTTGCAAATTTGTAATCATAGCATACTTGTAATTTTGTAGCATGCTTTTTCATTTAGCATGCTCTTATAAACATTGGAGGTTTCCACCATGAACTGCCAGTGCTTGACATTGTTCTTTTTCTGCTTCTTACTGCTTCTAAAATGTTAAAATAATGATTAGGGTCAACATGTATTCATCAAATTTAATCAATACTTTTATGAAGAACCTTTTATGTTCAATGATTGGGTCTAGGCTCTAAGGAACAAAGCAGATGAAGATTCCTGTCTTGAAGTCTTTATGGAGCCTACTTCCTATTGGGGAAAAGGAGACAATAAGCAAAATGAGTAAGTGAACTAAATAGGACAGTGGATAGTGTATCAGAGGGGATGCATACTATGAAGAAAGATAACCAGAGAGGAGGACATGGAAGGCTGGGCTGTTGGGAAATCCTAGCATTTACAAGAGGACATTTGAACAAAGATTTGAAGGTATTAAGAGCACAAGCCAGGAGAATATCTGGATGTAAAAGTCTTCCAGGCAGACCAATGAGCAAGTACAAAGATCTGAAGTATTTGCAAGGAGGCTAGAGGCTGTATAAAGATGACAGCAAAGAGAAGGTAGGGTCAGGTCACATAGAATGTCACAGGCCCAGTAGGGACTTGGCTTTTGCATTAAAATGATAAGTACTAGAAGATTTGGGGCAGGGATGACTGACACAACTTTAGTTTAAGTAGGTTCAGTCTGAATACTGTACTGTGAACAGACAAAAGAGAAGAAAACAAATAGAACCAAAGAAAACATGAATTTCATTGGTCTAGGTAAGAGGTGATGGTGACTTGGACCAGGAGGGCTACAATGGAAATGGTGAGAAATGGTCAGATGCCAGGGATTTTAAAAGTAGTGCCAAGGACTTTGTGTTTTGTTTGTTTGTGTTTGAGACAGGGTTTCACTATCTAGTCCAGACTGGCCCTGAATCCACTATGCAGCCCAGGTTGTCCTTGAACTCTTGATCTTTCGGCCTCGCCTCTGAAATGCTGGGATGACAGGGGTGTGCCACCACGCCAGTGAGCCAAGGACTTTGGATGCGTGGATGATTCCAAGGACTCTGGCCTGAGAGGCTAGAAGGATAGAATTGTCCTTAACTGAGAAAGAAAACAAGGTGGGGAAGGTCTTAGAACAGGATTAGGGACAGAGGTCAAGTCCAGATTTTGACACGTTAGGCTTGCAATGTTAGATGTCTGATGAAGCAGTCCATCAGGCAGTGATTATATAAGTGAAGAGTTCAGAGGACAAGAATGAGCTCAAGGTGTAAATTTGGAACTGACCAGCATATAGATGATAGGTAAGTTCCAGGAAGTGAGTGTAGGCGGAGAGGAGATTAAGGACTGGTCTACAGCACATCAGGGGTCAAAGGTTACATCATGATGTCAATTATTTTGATCCTCACAACAACTCTCTGAGGAAATTGCTATTCCTTTCTTCATTTAACAAGTGATGAAAATTTGAGGTATAAAGAGTTAAATCACTGGTCAAAAGCTAACCCACGGAAGTGGGATTTGAATGGCTATTCTGGCTTCCAAGTATCATATGGTTCACCCCTGGGCTATATGGGTGCATTCTGTCAAATGAGCATGTTTATAAGTCAAGAAACTGAGTCTTGGGTTAGATAACCTGTTAATATTGGTGGCAGAACACCCAGGAGTACTCTAGCACTCAGCTACATCCCAGCCCTTTAAAAAAATTTTTATTTTGAAACAGGGTCTAAGTTGCTTAGCCAGGGCTCAAACTTGTGATGTTCTTGCCTCAGCCTCTAGAGTGCTGGGATTACAGGCATATGGGTAAAGCAATTTGGAAGGTCTCTTGGTTCTAACATGCTGTGGTTCTGAACCACACTCCTCTGCTATCTCTCCCAGGGCCCAGCACAAGGTGGGACTCTGAGCAGAAGTTCGGGAAACCTGGGTTCTCATTCAAGTCACACCAGTAACTCCAAGTTGCTTTTACCCTCTTGGGCCTCAGTCTTCTCATTTGTAAGAAGACCTGCAGGCTGGTCCTAATTCATTTGTCCAGCAAGCACTTATTGAGCACCTACTTGGTGATGCCATAGTCTTCACTGGTATGAGTCTGAGTCATGGGCTAGGGTAAGGCTGTAAGGATTGGGGTTGGCAGGGGGCTGCTGCCAGCAACAGCTGATGGTTGCCTAGACTTCCACACAGGGATGCCACAGGTCCTATTTTAGCACCAGTGTGTTAGTGGCCTCTTCCCAAACTCCCTCCCTAACCCTAGTAGCTATAGCTGGTTTCTATAGCAACACACAAATCTCACAAGTTCAGAAAGGGAACTATATGCAAAACTGGCTGAATAAAAATCATAAACATTTCTAGATAATCCCAGGAACAGTTCTAAAATATGAGACTAAACTATTCCATTCAAGATAGCACAGCTGCAACCTTGGTGCTCAAAGTGTAGTCCACAGAGAAAGGCAACTCCCCTAGGCTACTGAATCAGTCTGCTTTTAAAAACAGCCAGGTAAACTGGGCTGTCATGGTGAAAGCCTGTACTAGCTCTCTTTGAGCCTGAGGCAGGAGGATCACATGTTTGAGCCCTGCCTGGGCAATTTAGCAACTTAGTAAGACCTTGTCTCAAAATAAAATATACAAAAGAGACTGAAGATCAAAAAGAATAAATAAATAAAAATTTGGGGCCAGGGATTTAGCTCAGTGGTTTTGCTGCCTGCTGTGCAAGCACAAGGACAATCAATCCTGGGTACCAAAATAATAAAATAAATAAAAATTTAAAAATCCCCAGGTGGAACAGAGGTTAGGTAAAACTCTTGAAGACATTGGGGTAGGGAAAGACTTTATGAACAAAACCTCAGTTGCCTGTGAACTAGCATAAACAATCAACAAGTGGGATCTCTTTTTACTAAAAAACTTCTGCACAGCAAGAGAAACCACCAGCAGTGCGAAGAGACAACCCACAATGTGGGAAAAAATTTTCACCAGCAGTCCCTCAGACAAAGGTCTACTATCTCGAATCTATAAAGAATTTAAAAAAAAATCAGACCTCCCAAATTTAAAGACCCAATCCAAAAATGGGCACCTGAAATGAACTGACATTTCTCACACAAAGAAGTAGACATGGCAAATAAACATATGAAAAAATGTTCAACATCACTGGTCATTCGAGAGATGCAAACGAAAACAACGTTGAGATTCCACCTCACTCCAGAAAGAATGGCTGCTATCATGAAATCAACCAATAACAAATGCTGGCGGGGCTGTGGGGAGAGAGGAACACTGCTCCACTGCTGGTGGGAGTGTAGACTGGTGCAACCACTGTGGAAATCAGTATGGAGATACCTCAAAGAACTAGGACTGGAAGTTCCATTTGACCCAGCTATTCCTCTGCTGGGGATCTTCCCCAAAGAATTAAAAGAATCATACCACAGTGATGTATGTGCACCCGTGTTCATAGCAGCACAGTCTATAATAGCTAAAACTTGGAAACAGCCCAAATGCCCATCAACTGGAGACTGGATCAAGAAAATGTGGTTTTTTAATAAAATGGAATACTACTCAGCCATCAAAGATGAGAAATTAGAGGCATTTATTGCTAAATGGATGCACATTGAGGCGATATTCTTAAGTGAAATTAACAGGACACACATGTGTAAATACCAATAGCTTCTCTAGTATGAGAAACTGAAAGTGTAAATAAGGACTAAAAGGTATAATAGATAATGTGAAATATGAAGAAAAGGGGCAAAGGGGAGGGGAAAGTGAGAGGGGTAGGGGAAAGGAAAGAAGTGAATGGAATTAATATGAGAAAATGAAAAAATGGAAACAAAGTCTTTGTAAATAGGGAGGGATGGAGGGGTTGAAGGGAGGGCAGAGGAAGGGGGAAAAAATAAGAACCAAGAGAGTATGTAAAAGTGCCTATCTCCAATGATGAATGTCATTATATTGTACACCTGAAATGTACCAATAAAAGGATATACAAAAAAATAAAATAAAATAAAATCCCCGGGCGGCTGTGTGCACATTATAGTTTGGGAAGCCTTGAATTGAAAGAAAATTTGGGCTCAGAAGGTCCTTGTCAAGGCCTTTGAAATTTCATGAAGAAAACTACACAACTTCCTTGAGCCCAAGTGCAGAACGTGTCCTTGCGTGGGGTGACTTGGTGGGTGAGGACTTCAATTCCCCAAAACATAGAATGGATCAAAATGATTTGTGAAGGTGATCTGAAAGAATAAATAGACAGGCATTGGATTTTTTCTCTCCTCTTTTCTTTTAAAAGATAAAAATAACAAGGTGAGATTCACCCTATCAGAAATGGTGCTAAGGTGCTGGGATGTCGCTCAGTGGTAGAGTTCTTGTCTACCATGTGCAAGGTGCTGGGTTCCATCCCCAGTACTGCAAAAACACCAAAAACCAAAACCCAAAAAAGGTACTAAATAAGATTTGAGGTTCTAGAAGAGGAGGATGAGTTTGCGATATCATTACTATTGAGTGAATTGTGTCTCCCTCAAACTCATATGCTGAAGCCCCAACTCCTTCCCCAAGCAGAGCACAAAGGAAAGACTGGGAGACCATCTGTTTCCTCATCCAGTAAAATGGGAGTAAGAATATCATTTATGGCACCGTTATGAGCACTGAATGAAATACTTCAATAATTACTTAGCACAATGCTTTACCTTTCACAGATGTTTAATGAATGCCAGTGACAATGAGAACAGCTATGGCACTGGGGCAAGACCCATAGGAAAAGATCAACAGGACAGATTGGGTGACCCAGAAACACACTCGGCACTTCTAGAAGCTCCTGGAGAGAGGTGAGGGACCCTGTTTTTATTCAACATTGTGTGGTTTCCCCACACCTAACTGATGGATGGCTCACAGTAAGTGCTTAATAATATTTCCTGACTGCCTGAATTAGAATTTAATACATGCTAAAGAAGGATTCATAAATTAGCATCCTAAGAAAGAGCTATTCTTTCAACAATACTGGGAAAATTGCTTAAGTTTTGGATTCAAAAAATAAGATTCTATCATTTTATCCTATCAAAGGGCTTGCAAACTTTTAACCATTACCTACTGTGAGAAATATGTGAGACATCTCAGCCCAGGAAACACACTCATAAATATATGAGATTTGATACAAAAGCACTAATACTGCGAATGTTTAAATTTTTAAAAATTATGACTGCAAGGCGGGGATTTAGCTCAGTGGTTCCGCTACCTGCCTCGCAAGCGCAAGGTCCCGAGTTCGATCCCTGGTACCAAAAGAAAATTATGACTGTAAAAGACACATTGTTATTAATCCTCTTCCAAACACTCCCCCTCCCTTTGAGCACACTTATCCCACTGTTCTTGCCACTTTCTGAAGCAGTTCTGGAAATCCTCTTTCTTCAGTTGCCCTGGTCATTCAAAATGTTGACCTTTTATGGTATTTTGACTACGAGGAAGAGCCAAAAGTCACATGGTGCCAGACCCTGGGAATAAGGTGGAGGAGGACACACTGCACGGTTTTTATTTGGCAGAAATTGTCATAAATGTTTCAAAATGATTCGAAACATTAAGGCAGCCATGAAAAATGTAACCAAAGACACCAAAGAGGACTTCCAGAACTGCTTCAGAAAGTGGACAGAAGGGAGAAGTGTGTTCAAAGTGATTGGGAGGATTTTGAGGGGAATTAATGGCAATGTGTCTTTTGCTGTAATAATTTTAAGTTTAAACATTCACTGTATTTTTTATCACATCGCATAAATTCATAAATAAAACAAAAATTCATAGAGTAATTTTTATCTTTAGTATGTCAGGTGGGCTCTTTTTTTTTTTTTTTGGCTCCGGGGATTGAACTCGGGACCTTGCCCTTGCAAGGCAGGCTGTGGAAACACTGAGCTAAATCCCCGGCCCAGGTGGACTCTATTTTATCTTCTGTTCTCTTCTCTTGTATTCCTTTTTATTAAAAACAAAATTTTGGTCTTTACTCAGTAAATTGATTTTACAACTCATGGATGAGCAGCTACTAGTAGTTTGAAGACTACTACTTTATACCCAAATTTCCAATTTAATAAAATAATAAATAGGTACTGGGGTCCTGAGAAAGTTCTTGAGAATTTTATAATATGGAAAAAAATCAGAGGCAAAGATCAGCAAGTGTGATCACATGAACAGTTTGTACCTCTGTTGTGAGAATGCATACAGGAAAAGCAGCAATGACTCAACTCGGTGGCAAGTGGCCATCGCTGGAGGACAGAGCCCCGTTTTTCTTACACCTCTCTTCTTCACGCCTACCCATGGCGACCCATGAACAAATCCTGCGCATGCGCCTCCTGTGATGCTCTTTCCTGCCTTCATAGTCCAGCTCATCCTTTTGTCTACCTGCCTGGCCATCACTGCCTTCTGACTGGGGCCCTGCTTTGCCCCTCACCCAATAATCTTGTCTCCCCAAAGCCTGAAGAGGAGTTTTTTGAGGTATAAATGAAATCACTTCCTTATCTTTTTTTTTTTTTTTTGTACTAGGAATTGAATGCAGGCGTACTCTACTGTTTCATGACATCCCCAGACCCTTTTTATTATTTCTTTCTTTCTTTATTTATTTATTTAAATAAACCTTTCCTCTTTATTTTTTATTTATGTTCTTTTTTTTTTTTTTGGTACTGGGGATTGAACTCAGGTTCTTGTGCTTGCACAGCAGGCAGTGAAACCACTGAGCTAAATCCCCAGCTTTATTTTTTAATTAATTTATTTTTGGTACCAGGGATTGAACTCAGGGCCTTTGTGCTTGCCAGGCAGGTGCTGCACCACTGAGCTACATCTCCGCCCCTGGAATTGCTTTCTTAATTGCCACCTAGCCCACTTCTAGCCCCTTTGTGGGTCTCTTCCCCAGTTCTGTCACCCCAAAGGTAGAATGAGTTATTTAGAGTAGGGTGGGACCAACTGGATGTGCTGGGTGTGGTGTCCACACCTGTGCCCTCCAAGCCCTGTTGAGGGGTGGGATGGAAGAATGGGATTGGAGGAGGGACAGGATCAGTCCCAGGAAAAACCCTGAGGAGTCCAAGAATGCTAAATTTAAACTGGGCCTTGCGGGTTGTGGAGAAAGTGTATTTGTCAGGACAGGAGGACGAACTTTTGACTACGTGGGCTACAGGCCTCTCTCTAGTTTAAGCTTTTGGCTGGGAAGGCCGATCAGGTGACAGAGACTGCCTCCAGCAGGGATCTTCTTCCTGTGGATGGAGGAGGGGTGACAACACACAGACTTTTGGAGCCTGAGCCCCACTAAAACTTGATCCTACAATCTTTGAAGCTTTGATCAGAATGCAGTATGGGGAGAAAATAAAAAGCTATCGTTTGAAAGCTGATGTTAATCCATTTTTATAGTAGGAAAATTGTTGGAGGGGACTTTTAGATATGCAAATGTACCAAGGAGGTCCTCTTCTGAACTGGAGGTGACTGTGTGTGGCTCTGGGGCTCCCTGGAGGGCCAGATAGAGATAGTGGCCTGTGTCCTAAGCAGAAAAACATCTGCCCGCCCAGACTGGGCCTGGAACTCTTTATCCTCTTACCTCAGTTTCTCAAGTAGCTGGGGTTACAGGCACGTGCCACCATGCTGGCCGGAAAGCTTCACTTCGGAGCATATTTCCTTTTAAAATTTTTTATATAGAATTTAATTTATACACTTAACATTTAATTAATGATTGCCATGAGCCAGATACTATGATAAGCACTTTACTATAATTATCCCATGTAGAAGCTGGGAGTATAGCTCTGGTAGAGGACTTACCTGTCACATGTGAGGTCCTGGGTTCACAAGCATTGCAGGGAAAAAAAAAATCCCATTCGATCTTCCTAATAAACAACATTAATTTAGTTTTATAAATGGGAAAACTGAGTTTAAGAGTTTAAGTAACTCATGCAGAGGCCTTACAACTGGCAAGTGGCAGAACTGGGATTTACACTTACATCTGGCTTCAGAACCTGGAAGTTTCCTAGATTTTAATGATCCCCAGACATGCAGGGCGAACCCTAGAATGCCGCTCTTATAATATGGACTCAGTCTGGGATAGAAGTTTGTGCCACTTGGGGCATCCTTGCTGACTCTGGGAGGAACTTATTTCTTGACCCAAGAGGGAAGGGGCAGGACCATTTCATGAGGGCACAAAGATGCTATCTTGGCAACAGGCAGAAAGGAGCCAAGACTTTTTCTCCCTATAGGCCACTCCAGAGGGAGCTTGTATCATCTGAGTTCCAGATGACTCGCCTGAGCCCTGAAAGGTGATGTTGAGGAAGACTGCTAGGTGATGCTGAGATTGAGCTGGAATAGTCTGCAGAAGCCTGCAGTCCACGGACAGAGGCCTTTGGCCAGGGGAAGCTCCTGGGGTAACATTCAGTGAACCAGAGGAATCCACTTGGTGGCCAGGGCTGCCCCCTTGGTGCAGAATGAGGCAGGACACACAGATGGAGACCTTGGGATACAGCATGGATGATGTTCATGTCCTTTTGGCTATGAAGGCCTGAAGGACCCAAAGCAATTTATGTTTAGAGATTCAGTTTTTGTTTACTTAAACTTTTCTAAGCCATGTCTTTAGGCAAGTGTTGGTGGTGCACTCTTGTAATCCCAGCACTTGGGAGGCTGAGGCAGGAGAATTGCTGTGAGTACAAGGCCAGCCTAGCCCACAGAGCAAGGCCCTGTCTCCATCCATAAACAAACAAACAAACAAATCAAATCATTAACAGAGTATAAATACATGTCTCTTATCTACTCCTCTGAATGTTGTGGGTATTGAAGTAGGGGCTAGAGCAAAGATAATATAATTAATCCCTCCACATCTCCTCCAAGTAACTCTGCTTGTCTGCCCAGCCTTCCTGATTACACGTCTATTGATGCTGCTTCACATTATGGTACAAGCTGTTGGTTCATATTTAGCTTGTGGTTGATCTAAACCACCAACCTTTTTCATACTAACTGCTATCAGGCCGGTTCTTCCCAGTCTACAGTACATGTGGAACTGAGTAAAAATGAAACAAAACAAAATTTCAAGATGGTCCACATAAAATTTAATTTTTATTTTAGCCTACTGAATGATTAAATTTTTTTATTCACCACTTTTTATAATAATTCCCTATGCAGCTTTGTATTATCTGCAACATTGATCAGCCTTGCTCATTTTGTCCTACTAGGTAATGTTTTATCTTAAATAGGACAAAATAGAGTCCTGTGGCATAATGCTGAAAAAAGATGCCCAAAGTGGGGTCTGGGACTCCTGGAGGTCCTGAGGCCCTTTCATAAGGTGTGTGAGATCAGAATTATTTTTCTAATACTGTTAAAATGAACTTCTCAGTCATTCTTAGGAACTGTGGGGTTTCCCAGATGCTACCTGACTGTGTTGTCATAATAGACCATTTGCAGAAACAGTTATGTGAATCCAGCTGTCTTTATTTCATGATCAAAGAATCAATGTGGGGAGTCTACCAAATGTTGAGAATATCTACTCAGATACCTACTATATTAGTCTGACTTTTGGTATTACAATGAAATACCAGAGGCAGACTATTTTTTAAATTAATTAATTAATTAATTAATTTTATGGTACCGGGGATCGAACTCTGGTCCTTACGGTTGCGCAGCAGGTGGCAAAACCACTGAGCTAAATCCCCGGCCCCAAAGCCAGACTATTTTATAAAGTAAAAGGCTTCACTGGAGATTTGGCTCAGTGATTTGGCTGCCTGCTGTGCAAGCACAAGGACCCGAGTTTGATCCTCGGTTCAAAAAAAAAAAAGTTAAATGTTTGGGGCCGGGGATCTAGCTCAGTGGTTCTACCGCCTGCTGCCAGCCTCACAGGCACAAAGACCTGAGTTGGATCCCTGGTACCAAAAAAATAAATAAATAATAAAGTAGAAGGTTTCTTTTGGCTTATGGTTCTGAAGCTTCAAGGTCAAGGAGCCTCATCTAGTGATGGATTTTTTTTAATTTTAATTTTTTTTTTTTTTTTGGTACTGGGGATTGAACTGGGGTCCTTGCGCTTGCGCAGCAGGCGGCAAAACCACTGAGCTAAATCTCCGGCCCTAGTGATGGATTTTTTGCTGGTAGAGTCTCAGCATGATGCAGAGTATCATAGCCAAGAGAAGAAGTATGTCATGTGTATGTGTGTCTCTTCTGCTTTCCCTCTCTTATAAAGCCAGTAGGATTTAATCATGGGGGCTCCACCTTAATGGCTTTATCTAATCCTAATCATCTCCCAAAGGCCTCACCTCTAAACACCACAGTTGGATTAAATTTTCACCCTCTCAATATCTCACAATGGAGATTAAGTTTCAACAATTCCAGGGGACAAACCATATTAAAACTGTATCCCCTACTGAGTATATTTAAAGTGCAATGTGTTTCCACCTATGTAATCTGGAGGTGTAAAAATAATGATACAACGGGTTCTGGGAACCATTGGGTTGGTGTGAGATGAAGCCAAGCTAAAACTGTGTAGACCAACTGACTTCCATAAGCCCCATTCTGAATGTAACACACAGTGGCAATTTGGTTCTCTAGGAATTAGTATCAATTCAGAGCCAAGCTTCAACAATTCCTAGAAATCTGATTACTTTCCTTTCCCAGTGCATAGTAACTCTGTGTAATGACAGCAAATGTCTCTGGAAAAAGGCTCAGAGGAAGATTTAGAGCACAACATTTTGGCAGTATAGCAAGTCCTTCCTCAAATGGGCCTTGGGGCTTGTGAACTATCTCCCATGGTAAAATTGGTCAAAGGGCTCTTACTGTCTATTGTCAGAGTCAGATTTCTGTTCACCACTAGAGGTTTTCCACTGGTATAAACCAAGTACGACTCTAGTAGGCTGCCTATCCATTTTGGTCCTTGAGATACTCTGGTCACTGAGTTAAAGCCAGAGCTCTGCAGGCCAAAGCACTTGATGCCTGATTTGGCTCTGCTGTCCATTTACAGTAACTACACTAATTCTGTCTTGTTAGTAAGTGCAAGCACTCAGCTGGCAGCACCCTGATATCCCATCATTCCCACTGCATCAATTCAGCAAGCCCATTTTGATGATTGTATTCCCCACTCCATGCCTTAGCTTCAGAATAGCTACTACAGAGCTCTTCAAGATACTGTGTTCTCAGCCAGGGATTTAACTCAGTGGTTCTGGTGCCTTCCTCGAAATCACAAGGACCCGAGTTCAATCCTCAGTACCAAAAAAAAAAAAAAGGTACTGTGTTCTCACCAATGCATTTCTGAAAACCCTGTGAGGGGAGCATCCTCTGGACCGTATTAGAGAATATAGTTAGCTGGTTACACTTTATAAATCCCTTCTAGCGTTCTGAATACCTTCCTCTTCTGTACTGGGAGTTCTGACAGCTCAGGTTCATTCAGTAGGAGCCTTCTTTGGGCTCACCAGCAGACTGTTAGAGCTCTTCCCAACCTGCATGAACAAATGCATTCAATCCAGAATCTCTGCTTAGTACACCTGTTTTGCCTTCTTTGATGAGATAGTCACATGCAGCCATAAGAGGAGACAGAGAAGAGGTCCAGGAAAACAAAACTTATTGTACCTGTGCTCAGGTGCTGGAGGCAGGAGGCAGGGCATCCCACGCAGGGTCACATAGGAAAGATGTCAGGGTGGTTAGGTGGCAGAGGCAGGAGTGAGAGGAAGGTGTAGGCCTTTATCGGGGTTTCTATAAAGGCAAGGACAAGGTCTACAGTTTAGGACTGGCTAGTTTGAATAATTTCAGTGACTTTGGCTTACAAGTGTAGTTCCTAGTTAGCTGGCACTTGGCCAGGGGTAAATAGAGACATTTGAGGGTTAAGGGATCAGATAGAGGCCATCTGGCTCTGGTCTGATTAGGGTGCATATCAAATACATGGGTTGGCTGGGCCCTTTGCCATCTCTAAGAACTGGCTAACCCAAGGAAGGGCAGTTGCCCCCCACTTGAAAGTGTTTTTTTGTTTTTTGTTTGGTACTGGGGATTGAACTCAGGTCCTTGTGCTTGTGCAGCAGGTGGCGAAACCACTGAGCTAAATCTCCGGCTAAGGTTTCAATGGCCTTTTTTTTTTTTAGTACCAGGGATCAAACTCGGGTCTTGGGTTTTGGGTTTTTGAGCCAGGATCTTGCTATATAGCCCAGACTGGCCTTGAACTCACTATGTAGCCTAGGCTAACCTTGAACTCATGGTGCTCCTCCTGCCTCAGCCTCTCAAGTGCTGGGATTGTGTTCAGTTCCAGAAAGGTTTTTTTATGATGCCAAAACATCATAACATACGAAAATATTAAAAACACTTATAAATAATTCAGCCAAATCTGAAATTATATTCCCTTATTCTTTTTTTTTTTTTGGTCTGGGACCAGGGATCGAACTTGGGTCCTTGTGCTTGCAAGGCAGGTGGCGGAACCACTGAGCTAAATCCCCAGCCCCTATTCCTTTATTCTTTTTTTTTTTTTTTTGTACTGGGAATCAAACTCAGGACCTTGCGCTTGCAAGGCAGGAGGCGGAACCACTGAGCTAAATCCCCGGCTATTCCTTTATTCTTAATCTAACACCTTTAGGATCCATTCTTACCCAGACTCACTGGGTTTTTGTCAATATAAATTGACATTTCAGGGATCTGGAAGAAAGCTAAAGAGAATCATTGCTGTTGCTTTCTCCAGAGCTGGGCATCGAACCCAGAGCCTGGAGCATGCTAAGCAAGTTCTCTACCATTGAGATACATCCTCAGCTGTTTGTACTGTTTATTATGTCGAAACAATGTACAAATCGACAAACTTTCAATATGTTTTTGGTGTGTATGGTATTTCCTCAGGGGTGATCCTGGGGCCTGCTGTGACTTGATGTTAAAAGAGGTGGTTTTAGGTTCCAGGAAGATCAACTGGGCCCTGCAAGGCACTACCTCCAGGGAGGTCATTACAGGTTCTGCAGGTAAGGGGAGATGAACTAGAGATATAGAGGAAGGGTCACTTTTTTGGTGAAGGAGGATCCACAGAATTTAGGGTTTGAGGTCTTCAGCGTCTTTGGAACCTATCCATATGTGTTCCCATCCTAAGATTCTGCATCTCATTCTTTCCCAGTCAATGTCTTTTGTTGTTGTTGTTTTGGTACCAAGGATCAAACTCGGGACCTTGTGGTTGTGAGGCAGGCAGCAGAACCACTGACCTAAATCCCTGGGCTCCAATGTCTTATTTTTTAACATAAGATACCCTGCTAGGTTATAAATTCAATGTGCATTGAAATTCAGTCTCCAGCAACTGGAGACTTAGGGTTAGGTTATTAGAAATCTTGACCCTTAGGGTATAAGAGCTAAGAGTTTCTTTTAGGGCAGTAATTTTGGGGTTTGGTCCCTTTCCCTGACTTTGAAATGGGAATTTAAAGCCCTGAGCTCATTTTCTTTCTCCAAACTTTCTTTATAATTAGCAGTAACTAACATTCTTCAATACATTACTATTTCTAACAAAATGTCCTATGGCGGTAAATATTTGTTTACCCAAAGCCTTGACTTCTACCTATGAGCATTTATCACAGGGGTCTACAGGTGAGCAGTTAAGTAACTTTTGACCACTGACAATAATCATGAATGCATTTAAATTCAGACAGATTTGGAGGACAAAATCCAAATTCTCATCCTTAAAAGTCTGTGCCTGGCCAGGTGTAATGACACATGCCTGCAAGCTTGACTACTTAGGAGACTGAGGCAGGAGGATTGCAAGTTAGATTTCAACCTGGACAATTTAACAAGGCTGGCTCAAAATAAAATTTTTAAAAAATGTTGGGGATATAGCTCAGCACTTCCTGGGGTTAAAAAAAAAAAAAAGAGCGTGTCTCTGAAACTGTAGCCAGAATTGATAAATGTATTGTCAGGGAAGCAAAGCCACTCTGAATGATGAGATAAGGAATTGACTGTAGGATAATTCCTTACATAATCGTGGAAGGAGCTGGGGAAGTGAAGGACCAGGACAGTACTCAGGGGATCAGACAAGGAGCCACCAATGTGGGAAGTGAAACACATGACAAGGGACTGTGACGAGAAAGCTCTTGAGGGTCTGTGTGGCTGTCCCCTCTGTGGGTCCATAACAGAGCCCCAACGGTAGGTCTGGGACTATTGGTGGTGATAGCTGGAAAGAGTTCTGCATACTGATCAGAGCAAGGGACAAGCTCACTCACACTTCTGTCACCGCATCTAACTACAGTGACCTTCAGGGAATAATACTTGTTGCCTCATTTCTGCCTTCCAGATCTTACACAAATTTTTCTTTTGGTGAACTCTAACCTGAAACCATTCAGGGGAGGGGATTCTGGGAAATAGTTCCAACGTAACCAAGCACCTGCTGCAAACCACAGAAATGTGCAGAGTGTGAACTTGGCTCCAGACTGTGAGAAAACAACCCAGGAATGACATCTAGGGGTCCTTTTGTGGTTCATAAGCAGGCTGGTTGAGTTTCCCTGCTATCGTGGGAGAGGTATCTCCTTTAAACCTTGTAACAATGTCAGCATATTACCTGTCTGGTGTGTGTGTGTGGGAAGATGTTCTGGGAAAATGTGGATAATTTTCATATAGATTAGCTGTTAGATGATTAAAGTGGATTAATGTTAGTTTTTTTGTGTGTGATAAAAGCATTGTGGTTATCTAAAATAATGTCATTCTTAGGAGTTATGTGCTTTAATATTTAGGGGTGAACTTTCAAATGGGTTAATTGTTTTTTCTTTGAGGTAGGGGCATGCTACGCTGAACAGGGTGGCCCTGGACTCACTGTGTAGCTCAGGCTGGCCTCAAATTCACAGAAATTTTCCTGCCTCAGCCTCCTGAGGGCTGGGATTACAGGTCTGCCCCAATATGCCCATCTAGCATTTGTATTATCTATTAAGTGATGACAAAAATGTTAACAATTGTATAATTTAGGTAGCGGACAGCTTTTTTGTGTGTTTGAGAATTTTTATAATAAAATAAAAATTGCTCTCAATTATTACTTCCTTGGAGGCCTTCCCTGACCATCTCTGTTATGGTTATGTTCATTCTTCCAATCTGCAAGCACCCAGATATAGCTCTGAGTTATTTATCATGCTGCAGTGTAAGTGCTTATTCTGTGGCTTCTTATCTTACCCCTCTAAACTTTGAAGTTCTTCAAAGACAAAACTGCTGTCTTTCAGCTCTAACTCTGTGCATCCTCTGGCACAGAGTAGGTGACCCATTCAGTCTCTTTCATTCAAGAACAGAAGAAAGGGAAATTTAACAATTTTCTTCAGAACCACCAACTTCAGGTTCAAGTGAACCCAAGAAGAGCAAAGTTTTGGGGCTTTAAATTTTTGTTTCAAATTGCAAAAGTAATATATGCAAATTAAAATAATTTACAATTGAAATAAGAAGTGAAAATTACTATTTCATTTCTGTCATATATATACTCTATCTGAAGTCAAGAGTTTAGTATGCTCCAGAACTATTTCTGTGCAATTATAAACACATATACTCTTTTGCACATGGACACACACACACACACATCCACACACACATACATCCACACATACATACACTTACCCTACTATGAAGGTTGTCTGGTGACTTACTTTTTGTTTGTTTGTTTTGTTTTTAGTTTTTGGTACCGGGGATCAAACTCGGGACCTTGCACTTGCGAGGCAGGCAGTGAAACCACTGAGCTAAATCCCTGGCCCTGGTGACTTACTTATTGAGGGAGGTGTTGGAGATTGAGCTCAGGGCTTCTCACATGCTAAGTACATGTTCTACCTCTGAGGTACATTCCAAGTTCCTCCTTTGGTAACCTGGTAATATATCATGGAATTTACCCCATCAGTATATAAGTAGATCCACATCATTCTCCACAGAGGCTCCATACTAATCCGTCGTATGGATGTGTGTTAACTTATTTAATTGGCACATTTGGATGAACATGTAGGGAGAGGAGTATTTTCTACGTGAAACCAGTAGTCAAGACAAAAAGGGACCTGGCAACTCCAGTGATCAAAGGGGTAAGAGTAGCTCCTTGACCTGTGGATATGAAGTCAGGGTAAATAGCAAAGAAGGAACTTTACCAAACATCTCAGCTTACGAAAACATGTACCAGTTCCCCATGATGAATGTAATTATTATGTACTGCTAAAATGTACGGATAAAAAAGGAAAGACTTGGTCTGCTCAAGGAACGAAATAACACAGAAGAGAGAGCTCTAAGCATGAAACTGAGCCAGACCAACTGACCAACACGAGACCCTGTAAGCACCTAATCTGTGTGCACTGAGATACGTTCCCACTGTTTTAACCTGGTCCCTCCAACCTGAAGCAGCCAAGGGCAGACTGCACACAGCCACAGCTTCCGGGGAACAAGTGAAAGTGCTAAGAGTATGGGGCTGGTTCACCTTGGAGGAGAAAGTCCCACTGCTTTCCCAGTGACAACAGAAAGTTACCCAGTGATAACAGGAAGTAGTTGATGAAATCCCACTAATGTTTCTAAGGCAGGTCAGTCTCATCATTTTGAGGACTCTGCTTGTGTTTCCCCCATCTATTGCTCACGTCCAAAGGAAACATCCTTGTCCTACATCCCTTGCTCCTTCCTGAGTCCTCACCCCAACTATCTAATCTCATTTGCCTCAATCCCATCCCTCCGTTCTTTCTTTTTTCTTTTCTTTTCTTTTTTTGTTTTGTTTTTTGAGACAGGGTCTTGCTTTGTAGTTCAGGCTGGCCTCAAACTCACAATGTAGCCCAGGCTGGCCTTGAACTCTTGGCAATCCTCCTGCCTCAGTCTCCAAAGTGCTGGGATCATAGGCATGCGCCACCACACCCGGCTCTTTCTTCTCTTTTGTGGTGCTGGGGCTAGAACCCAGTGTCATGTGCCTGCTAGAAAATTACATTCTTGGGCCCTCCTTATTTCTAATGTTCACCTGTGTCTTGCACACACAGTCACAGGGTCAGTGCAAAGACGATAGACTGCAGTGAAGCTAGAAAATGTGCTATAAAATCTTGACAGGCATAAGCCCATCCATGTCCATTACCTGCACTACCATGCCCGTAAGTGTCTGCTCGTTGTTCTGCCTGCTGCTAATTAATGGCAACATTCCTCAAAAAAAAACAGTAATGAGTTTATATGCACAGTTTATTGTACATAAATCTAATGAGTGGTGAGCCAACAAATAAGTTTTGGAAGCAAAGTAAGTGCCTAAATTAGCAATTTGAGGGTGGGATTCTGTGTATTGACAGGAAATCCAAACATGACTATTTGACTACTACCCAATGTTGGCTTTTTAAAAAATTTATTTATTTTTGGTACTGGGGATCGAACTTGGGTCCTTCTGCTTGCAAGGAAGGCGGCAGATCCACTGAGCTAAATCCCTGGTCCTGGCTTTTTTTTTTTTAGTGTTTGAGCATTCTCAGGGGTTTACAGTTGTTTGTAAATACTTTAACAAACAAATGCAAAGAGAGGAGATGAGAATGCTGCTGAAAAATACTTTGACATGAAATCAGAAACTGATCTAAAATCTGGATTTAAAAAGTAATATCAGGGATGGGGATTTAGCTCAGTGGTTCCGGCACCTGCCTCACAAACACAAGGTTCTGAGTTTGATCCCTGGTATCAGAAAAAAAAAAGTAATATCAATTTCAACAATAAAATCCAAATCAGAATCTTTACAAAAAGAAATGAGCTTGTATGAAGCAACACGTACTGTAATGCTCAACTGCAGGTACTTTCAGGTGTATTTATAGAAATTCGACTGATGTCAATGCAAATGAAAGAAATTTCTTTTACATCTGAAATATCCACCATGAAACAAGACTACTAGACAGGATGATTAGTGCTTTGTATGTTCATTTTAAGAATGCTAACTCTTAAGGCTCAGTGCTAAAGGCATACTTATCATGTTCAATCCTAGAAGCCCCCTCCAAAGCTGAAATACTTCAAATACTAAAGATTGCTAACATTTTCTATCCATTTTTAAATCGACTTTTATGTTGGGTGATTTTTTTTTTTTTTTTGGTACCAGGGATAGAACTCAAGACCTTGAGCTTGCAAGGCAGGTGCGGTGCCACTGAGCTAAATCCCCAGGCCAGTTGGTTGATATTTTAAAATTAATATTGTCATAGTTTTGTTTTGGTGCTGGGGATGGAACTCAGGAACTCATGCATGTGCTGCAGGTACTCTTCTGCTGAGCTACTCCCCCGGTTCCTATGTTTTCTATTTATTATATGTCTGTATTAGGTAGAGACCCTATTTACATGTTATCAAAATGCTTACATAATCTTATTACAACATGCTTGTTTGCTGTAATAATAACTCTGCATTTATTATTATATTGCTGTGTGTGTGTGTGTGTGTGTGTGTGTGTGTGTGTTTGTGTGTGTGTACCTGGTACTGGAGATTGAACCCATGGCCTTTGCATTGAGCTACATTCCCCATCCTTTTTTTATTTTTTATTTTGAGACAGGATCTTGATAAGTTGCTAAGTTTCCCTGGCTGGGTTCAAACTTGTGATCTTCCTGTCTCAGCCTCCTAGAATTCTGGCATTACAGTCATGCACCACCACACCAGGCTATATATTGCTTTTTATTTATTGTTAATTTTTTTTATTTTTTGCTTTTTGAGACAGAGTCTCACTATATAGTTCAGGCCGGTCTTGAACTCACTATGTAGCCCAGGCTGGCCTCGAACTTGCAGCATCCTCCTGCCTCAGCCTCCCAAGTGCTGGGATTACAGGTGTGCGCCACCATGCCCAGGCTATATACTGCTTTTCATAACAGACCTCCAAAATTTTTAGTATAACCCTACCACATACTCCAGATATGCTGTTTATTATTATAACCTTTCATATTATTTAAAACATTTAAGGTATTATGAAAATACAGAATAACTTCTGATACCAAAAATTTCTGAGAATTCATGGGAATTTCTATTTTTTATTTCCCAAATCTGAAAAACTGGCCATAAATCAATTTTTTTGTTTTTCCTCTCTTTTTTTTATTATACATTTGCAATACACAATGATTACAATCATCAAAGAGAGCTGGTACCTGTACATAACACATCGTAATTCAAATCAATAATTTTTGAAGCTGATGGTGATGGGTATATGCGGAGGCCGTAATAATATTGTATCTATTGACATGTCTAAATTTTTCCATAATAACTTCTCTTCTTTTTTTAAAATAAATTTATTTTATTTTATCTCATTCCCTACCTCAAGCTCCCTCCCCTCCCTATGTACAGAAGCTTTGTTTCCATTTTTTTCCTTCTATTTTCATCTTTTTTCTTGTCCCTTCCTTCCTTTCTTCCTCCCTCCTCCCTTGTTTCCCTTACCATTTGAACACTTTCTTCCCACTTCCCAAGATCCAGTATACATCTCAGTCCTTATTTACACATTCAGTTTCTCACACCAGAGAAACAATGCAGTATTTAAACATATGTGTCTGATTTATTTAACTTAAGAGTATGGTCTCAAGGTCCATCCATTTAGCTATAAATGTCTGAAGCTCATCCTTCTTTATGGCAGAGTAGTACTCCATTGTATAAAAAAAACTACATCTTCTTTACTTCTCTTCTTTCCCCTAACTTTCCATAGTTTCTTACACATTAACGTAAATGACTATGCCTGCCAATTCTTTTGGTGCCCTAGGAGATAATTTATCTGGCCCCTAACTCCTTGAAAGCAGCTCACATTCCTGAATGTGATGATTTTTTTTAGCACCCTTAGAATAAAAGCTAACCTCTTGGTATGGGGACATAGGTGACAGAGTGCTTGCTTAACATGCACAAGGCCCTGGGTTGGATAGCACCCTCTTTGCTATGCCTTTTAAAATTTACATAATTTTGACTCTCTCACTTTTCCAGTCTCACCTTGGCTTCACAGTCCCACTCCCAACAACACTAGTCTGGTTTCAGTTCCTCGCTCACCAAGTACTCTCCCAACTCAAGGTCTTTCCCGTGCTCTTTATTTGGCTCAGAATGCTCTTGGCTCCACCATTTCACTGGGTCCCATTGTTGAGTTAAATATGAGCTCCTCTTAGAGGTTTCCTTAGACCAACCTCCTCCCTGCTTCCAAGGCCAGATCTGGACTAGTTTTCCCTGTGATAATCCTTCCCCATCTGGGCCCATTCCTGTCACCCCTCTCACATTTGCTGCTATATAATTATTTGTGTATGTAGTGGTTTGGTCACTATTTTTCTCCCTCCCTGCATGGCAAGGGGAGAGAGCAAATCTGTTTTTCTCCCTACTGTTTTGTCTATGCTTTTAGCCCAGTGCCTGGTACAAAGTAGTCCTTTCTAAGTACTAGACATACACACCGTGACAGAAAGTGTCTTACTTTCTTAACACTGAGACACAGTACCTGACACCCACAACTGAAAGGAGGAATTTTATTTTGGCTCACAGTTTGTAGAGGTTCCAGTCCGTAGTTGGCTGGCTCCAAGACAGGGCGGCAGACAGGGAAGCGTGGCAGAGGAAAAAGAGCTGATGGCATTCAGCAGGAAGCAGAGAGAGATCAAGGGAGGAGGGAGGGAGATGGACCCTTCCAGGCCACACCCACAGTGGCCCCCCTAATTCCAAACAGGCTTCACCTCCCAAATCACATTTAGCTGTAAACTTGCCAGTAGACTAATCCACTGAAGAGTACCAGGCCCCTGCCCCCATGATCCAATCACCTCCTCCATACCCCACCTACGAATGCACAAGGCTTTGGGGGACATCTAGATATAAACCATCTTAAACTACCAGGAAGTAAAGCACAATTGTTAATGAAAAAGTGACTGCTCTCAGGTCACCATGTTTTTTCCTATTGTTCACAAACCTCTTCTGGAATTTCCCCAAGGTCAACAGTGATTTTACTATTTGTTTTTTTTGGAGTCTATCTATCTTTCTTCCCAGCACCCCTAATTAAATCTGAGACTGATCCTCCACGATTGGCAATGGAGGGAGAAGGTAGCTACCCACGACAATGCATGGACCTTATTTGTCTAGAATTCCAAACTTTAACTCTTATCCCAAGGTTTTTGTTTTGTTTTTTTGAGATAAGGTCTTGTTATGTAGTTCAGGGTACCCTTGAACTTACTATGTAGTCCAAGCTGGCCTCAAACTCACAGGGATCCTACTGCCTTAGCCTCTTGAGTGCTCGGATTATAAGTGTGGACCACTGTGCCTGGCCCAAGGTTTTGCTTTTGGTCCAAGTAAAAGGTAGGACATCACTATAGTTCTAATAGATATTAAAAGGATGACAACAAAAAAAATGGAAAAACTTCATATTAATAAAATTTAACAATTAAGATGAAATGGGCAAATTCCTTGAAAAACGCAAGTAACCAAACCAATTCAAGATGAAATACAATATCTGAATAGTCCTATATCAACTAAACAAACTAGATTTGGCATTAAAATCTTCCCTTAGGCTCAGATGGGTTTATTGTTAACAAATTTTCAGCAAATTGAATTTAGCAATATGCAAAAACAGTAATATACAGCACCTCAAAGTGGGTTTATCCTAGAAACACAAAATTGGTTTTAACATTTGAAAATCAGTTCATGTAATTCACTGTGTTAACAGAATAAAGGGGGAAACCATAGGATTATTTTAATAGGTGCAGAAAAATCATTTAACCAAAATAAAAATTCACAACAAAAAATTCTCTCCCACCAGAAAACCCAAACTTTTAAGGTTTGTTGTTGTTGTTAAGAATTCACTTTTTAGCCTTATTCCCATGCCTTGGACCATGGACATCTGTCCACACTTGACCTTAAACAAGTCCCTGAGGGCCTGTGCTGGTCTAGGCCCTGGCCTGGGAGTGGAGGATGCAGGTGTACCTTACAGAGAAAACAGTCTTGAAAATCGGTTCCATTTCCTGAAGAGTTCTGGGAAGACACCTTTCCCTTTCATCCCACCCATGCCACCTTCAGTAAATCTGTATCTGTCAGAGCTTCTCTCCCTTCCCCAAATTCTCCAGAATTTCTCACAGATTAGGGTAAATTTTGATCCCCCCCCCCAGTACCAGGAATCGAACTCAGGACCTTGCACTTGCCAGGCAGGCGCCATGTTCTATAGCTACATCCCCAGCCTTACACATTAGGGTAAACAGTGATTATAACTACAAGTTCTTTTGTTGCCCTAGGAGATACTTTTTTTTTTGGTACCCGGGATTGAACTCAGGACCTTGTGCTTTCGAGGCAGGTGGTGGAACCACTGAGCTAAATCCCCAGCCCTAGGAAATACTTTTTTTTAAAGTGCTGGAATAATAGACTGTTGGGAAATACTCAGAGGTTCACTCATTATCTTTCCCACATTTTGGACTTCAATTGACATTTAATTCTATTTTCTTTAGCAGATTGCTAAATAGATACTACACCTGATCTTAGCCAAAAGGCTGAGAAGTGATAGTAGATCACTAAATAGGCAAAGCATGGCTTTCTCTGTTACTTAAACACTTGGCTCCATATGCTCAAATACTGGTTTAACACCTTATCTTCTTACTTTAAACATTAAAGAACAGAAAAGGGCCAGGTATGTGGTGCATGCTTGTAATCTCAGCTACTCTGGAGACTGAGTCAGCAGGATCACAAGTTCAAGGCCAGCCTGGGCAACTTGGTGAGACTCTGTCTCAAAATAAAAAAGAGATGAAGATATAGGACAATTTGAAGGCTGTGGGTTCAATCCCCAGTACTGTGGAAACAAAAACAAAAAACCCTGTACTCAGTAGCAGTTGATCTTTTTAATCTTTTTTTATTAGTACATATTTATCATACATATTGATCACATTCAGAGAATTTGTACCTGTACATGATATATCTTGATTATTCTCTTTTTTTCCATTCCTGTCCTCTCCCTTCAACCCTTCTTCCTTTCCCCATTTACAAAAGCTTTGTTTCCATTTTTTCCTTGTATTCTCTTTTCTTCCTTTTCCTTTCCTTCCTTTCCTCCTTCCTGATCCCTTGCTCCCCTTCCCATTTGAACATGTTCTCCCAACTTTCCACTACTTATCCTCTATTATGTTCCTTATTTACCCTTGGGTTTTCTCACACAAGAGAAATAGTACAATATTTAAACTTGTGTGTTCGATTTATTTCACTCAAGATTATGATCTCAAGGTACATCCATTTTCCTACAAATGACTCAAGTTTATCCTTATTTATGGCAGAGTAGTTCCATTTTATATAAATACCACATTTTCTTTATTCATTCATCTGTTGATGGGCATATGGGTTGTTTCCAAGATTTAGCTATTATAAATTGTGCTGCTATAAACATGGATGTCCATATATCACGGTAGTACAGTGTTTTAAACTCTTTCAAGAAGATTCCTAGAAGGGGAACAGTTGGGTCAAATGGAACCACTAGTTTTAGTTTTTTTAAGGAATCGCCACACTGATTTCCATAGTGGTTGTACCAGTCTACACTCCCACCAATAGTGAAGAGGGGTTCATTTTTCCCTACAGCCTCAACAGCATTTGTTATTGGCTGATTTCTTGTTAACAGCCATTCTTTCTGGAGTGAAATGGAATCTAAGTATTGTTTTAATTTGCATTTCTTGAATGCCAGTGATATTGAACATTTTTTCATGTATTTATTTTCCATTTCTACTTCTTCATCTGAGAAATGTCTATTAATTTAAGATGCCCATTTTTGGATTGGGTCTTTAAATTGGGGGGGGGGTCTGATTTTATTTTTATTTTTATTTTTTGGTACCGGTGATTGAACTCAAGACCTTGCGCTTGTGAGGCAGGTGGCAGAACCACTGAGCTAAGTCCCTGGCCCGGGGTCTGATTTTTTTGAGTTCTTTATATATTCTAGATATTAGTCCTTTGTCTGAGGAACAACTGGCAAAAATTTTTTCCCACTGTTTGGGTTGTCTCTTCACTCTATTGATGATTTCTTTTGCTGTGCAAAAGCTTTTTAATTTTGATATGATCCCAGTTGTTGACACTTTGTAACAATTCCTGTGTGATAGAGGTTTTGTTCATGAAGTCCTTGCCTACACCAGTGTCTCCAAGAGTTCTACCTATTCTTTTTTTTTCCTTTTTTCGGTACCAGGGATCAAACTCAGGACCTTGCGCTTGTGAGGCAGGTGCAGTGCCACTGAGCTAAATCCCCAGCCCTTACCTAGTCTATCTTCCTGCAGATTAAGTGTTTCTGTTTTAATGATTAGATCTTTGATCCATTTTGATTTTAGTTTAGTGTGTGGTGAGAGATATGGATCTAGGTTCAGTCTTTGGCATATGGAAAGCCAGTTTTCCCAGCACCATTTATTCAAGAGGCTATGTTTCCTCCAGTGAAGGTGTTTGGCTCCTTTGTTAAAGCTAAGGTGGCTGAATGTGTCTGGAGTTGTTTTTGCATCTTCTATTCTGTTCCACTGATCCTCAGGTCTTTTTTTTTTGTCAGTACCTTGCTGTTTTTATCATGGTAGCTTTGTAGTATAACTTCAAATCAGAGATTGTGATGCCCTCTGCCTTGCCCTTGCTGTCCAGAATTGCTTTTGCTCTTTTAGATCTCTTCTGGTTCCATATGAATTTTGGGATTGGTTTTTCTAATTCTGTGAGGTATGCTGTTGGCATTTTGATGGGATTGCATTAAATCTGTATAATAGGTTTGGAAGTATGGCCATTTTCACTATATTGGTTCTGCTTATTCAAGAACAGAGGGTATCTTTCTATTTTCTGATAGCCTCTTCAATCTCATTTTTCTGGTTTTTGTTTTTAGGGTTTTTTGGTACCAGGGATTGAACTCGGGACCTTTCACTTTTGAGGCAGGTGGCGGAACCACTGAGCTAATCCCTGGCCTTTCAATCTCCTTTGTCTGAGTACTGTAGTTTTCAATGTATAGGTCTTTTTCTTCCTCTGTTAGATTGATTCCTAAATTGCAGTCAATCTTAAATACTGTTTTGTTTTCTTTACTTGAGACAAGTTCTCACTATGTAGTTCAGGCTGACTTTGAACTCACTATGTAGCCCAGCCTGGCCTTGAACTAGCAGCAAACTTCCTGCCTAAGCAACCTGAGCACTGGGATTACATGTGTGTGCTACCATGTCCAGCTTACTCTTCAATACTTAGATTTAAAATGTCCTTATTACCATCCTTAGTCAGTTTTCTTAAGTCTCAGTCTAAGGAAGATATCAGCCTCCCTAAAATGCTCCTATGATTGGTGCACACGTTTTGATCTTTATCTTTGAACTTGCCCTTCTGTTTGTTTCTCTTTGCTCTTAGGATCGTGGTTGATGGACCTCCCTTGGCTAATTATGTAGCAGCATGCATAGTTGGAGCTCCAGCTCCTGGGGAGAAGAGGTTCTGATTGTCTTGCATTTGAACTCTGTCTCTGTACTTTTCAGTTAAATTAACCAATAAATTACCTTTATCCTCTCTTTTTTTGTGCAGGGTGTGAGGGTTGCACTGAGGTATGTCCTCAGCCTTTTAAAAGAAATTTTATTTAGAGACAGGGTCTCCTTAAGTCACTAAATTGCCCAGTTAGGCTCAAACTTGCAATCCTCCTGCCTCAGACTCCCAAAGTGCTAGGATTTACCACCACCTGGCTGAGATTACATATGTGCACCACTGCACCTGGCTGCCACTTATTATTATTATCATCATTTTTTTTTCAGTACCAGGGATCGAACTCAGGACCTTGCACTTATAAGGCAGGCATGGTGCCACTGAGCTAAATCCCCAGCCCACCACTGATTATTTTTAAATAAAAATTTTATTATAAAGATAATATATTTTCGGGGCCGGGGATTTAGCTCAGTGGTTCTGCCGCCTGCCTCGCAAGCGCAAGGACCCGAGTTCAATCCCAGGTACCAAAAAAAAAAAAAAAGATAATATATTTTCATTATAGGAAAATAGGAGAAAAGAGAAGAAAAAATTACCAATTATTCCCTTATCCTAGGACAACCATTCACTATTAATGTGCTAGTATACATCATTTTATCCCTTCTTTCTATTTATGCTTTTGAACTTTATTTATTTATTTTTCTGGTATGGGGATCGAACTCAAGACCTTGCGCTTTCCAGGCAGGTGGAGTGGCACTGAGCTAAATCCCCAGCCCTGAACTTTATTTTTACCACATCTGAGTTCTGACAAATATACAATTTTATATATTTTCTCTTTTTATTTAACATGGAAAGAAAAGCTTTTCTTACAGTACTAGAAGCTACAAAACATCTTTCCATAGTTGTATTAGTGTTCTACTGTGGGAATATATTGTAATTTATTAACCAGAATGTTAAAACAATACTCTTATTATTCACTATTTAAATCTCTTATTTAAATAGCAGTATTTTTCATATCTAAATTGTTCCCAAGTTTCCTAATCATAAATAACACTCTATCTTTGTGAATAAATCTTTGAACTTATTTTGGATAATTTTCTTAGGACAATGGAACAGGAATGTAATGGATATGCATCACCAGGTCATTTCCCTGAAAGTGGCATTGATTGATGTCACTGCTAGCAAGGTGGAAGGCTGGCTGCACTGCACGCTTGCCTGCACTGGATATTCTTTCTTTCTGTTTTGTTTTTTTTTAACTTTTGCAAGTTTTGTAAATGAAAATGGTATCTGGGTTTTTAAAATTTGCATTTCTTTTGTTACTAGTGAAGTCGAACGTTTTCCCACGTGCTTTCAGCCCAATGTATTTCCTCTTTTGTGAACTGTTCAAGTGCACTTTTTTTTTGAGGGGGGTCCTTGATCAGTTCTGACTAATTACTCTGGATTCTAGTTTTCTTATCAGTCCCTAGCTCTTAGTACAAGTGAGTCTTTTGCTGAAAGCATGTGGAAAGAGGCTTTCTAAATAAAGTGGATAGTATATAGATAACTGGGAAGGGGCTTTTCTTCAGAAAAGAGGGGTGAATAAATGGAGTCAGAGTAAACTACCCAATTTCTGAAAGGGATATTAGCTCCCTCTGACCAGCTCCAATAGCCAGAAAAGTTGATAAATATAGCCATTAGTTGTAAAACACTCAGATTTTGATAATTTCCATTCTTAAAAAGCTCCATGTTCAAATTTCCCGTGTCTCACATAATAAGCTCCTCTACTTGGTGGCCAAGATCAAAATGGTCGTGTATTTGGAAAAAACCTTCTAGAGAAGGAGGAAATCACTGCAAAGAGTGGTGAAAAGCCATACAATCTATTCATGTCCAAGACAGGAAAAGAAAGACTAAATTTAAAATGTCTTAAGACAGGTATGGGTTATATATTAACAAGGACTAGACAACTTTCAGAAGTTTGAATTTCTGGAGGAAACAATTATAAAATTCATACAGGTCTCTTTAATTACTTTTTAGGAAGAAATTGATATACCTTGATAACTCCTCATCTTCGTGAGGCATTTTTTTTTTTTTTTGGTACCAGGGATCGAACTTGGGTCATTGCACTTGCGCAGCAGGCGGCGAAATCACTGAGCTAAATCCTCAGCCCCGTTAGGCATGTTTTAAGTGAGAATGGGATGGGCTAATTGCTTTGGATTCCTCCCAGACCATAGAAGGTAACATAAAGTGAAAAAAATATGATCTCCCTGGACTATGACATCATCACATCAGCCAGCTACTTCTGAACCAGGCAGGCCTCTCTGCACGCAGGATTCTGGGCGTGAGTGGGAATCCCACAAAAGTCAAGCTACAAGATTGAAGGTAAGGGGGAAATACCAGATCGGAACCTGACATTTCACACTGCTTCCCTAACAGATCCTTTTCAAAGAAACAAGAACTGAAATGCAGCCTGAACTGACATGCAAAGCAGCCGCTATTTCAGTCTGAATCATGAGCAGGGCTAGAGTGGGCCAAATGAAAACTGAGCACCAAGGCATGAGCTGTGTATGATAAAGAATTGAAAATGCTTGGGCAATTGGATTGTTCCAAGCATTAGCTATGCTGAGATCTGGGCCAGGAAGCAGTATTTTAGAGTATTTTCTTCCTGGCTAGAGCCATGTTAACAATGATACTCTCTTCTCCCTCTCTCTCTCTCTCTCTCTCTCTCTCTCTCTCTCTCTCTCTCTCTCTCTCTCTCTTTCTCTCTCTCTCCTCATTCCCAAAGTTTTCTGCAGTCCCCTTGCCTGCCACTGGACTTCAGGACAGCAGTCTCAGCATTGCTTTGCTCTTACTGCGGTGCTGCCACGTCACCTTGTGCTCAGCCCTTCCCCCATCCCATCCTAGGGTCACAACAGCCTGCTGTGTTGCTAGGGAGCTGGCATTGCCTGGCCCAGAGAGCAGAACTGTGCCCGAGGTGGCCAGCCACGTCACACACAGCCCGGAGTGTTTATGCACTTGCAGCCCAGCCATGCCAGCATGTGCCAGAGTACTTCTGGTGTATTTGGCTTTCTTTGACCTGCAAGAACTCATTAAAACAAGGCCAAAGAGCTCCAATAGAATGTTCAAGCTTCCCTCTTGAAGCACTTTTTCCTGGTAAGTCCTTTTCCTCTCTCCCTCATATTTCTGCTCATCTCCCTTCTGCAAAGCCCTCCCTAACCCTAAGATCTACTCCCTCAGGTTCTCCCTTCCTATTATCATCGGAAAAAACCAGAATAAAACAAAACAAAACTTCTTTCAAGGCCAGCTGCCTCCTACCTAGGAAAGTTGAAGGCATGTTTAAAAAAAAATAAATGAATTTTAGTTACACAAATATCTTCAGTACATAGTAGACACCAAATGTATTTAACTTAATTGAAATCAGATGCAAAAACACTATGTGTACTGGAGAGCCAAGGGAAATTTAATTTTTTTTTTTTTCTGATACTGGGGATCGAGGCAGACGTGGTGCCAGTGAGCTAAATCCCCAAGGAAAATTTGATTTTTAAATTATTTAGGCATACACAGTTACAAAAGTCTAAGGCTCTTGATTTAGACTGATCCAAGTTTAGGTCTAGGCCTGACTGATTACTGGTTGTAATCTTGGGCAACTCACCTCACTTCTCTGAAGTGTCATATCTTAGAATAAAGATCATAATAACATCTCCCATAGGGTTTTTGAGTGGATTCAATGTGGTACTCTATGTAAATGAGTCACTTGTTCACACAGAATGGTTAAGTATTAGCTGCATCACTGACTGTGTGCACATATTCTTGTGTGTATTCTCTCTGGATATCTCTGCTTTTAAACCAAGACATTTATGTGAATGGTGCTAGAATGACCATCTGAAGGAATGAAACTGTCCAGTTGACTCACCCTTCACACATAATCCCCAAGAGAGCTCAATGTAATCTCTTGGTATTTGGAGTAGATTCAGGAGAAAGGCCTGTATTGCTTAGTTTGAGGCATAGGATTAATACCTGCATAATGACCTGCAAGAACTCATTAAAACAAGGCACATAATGCATAATGGGACAACCATGCTACATCAGGCCATAATATGTAGTTGCTAAATTTAGGAAATATTCATTTATTTGCCTAAATATTTATTGAACATCTATTATGTCAGAGGTTACAATGTTGAAAACATACAAGGCCCTTTTCACTTAAGCTGACAGCTTAATTATTTAACCAAGAGAAATAATGAGGCAATTTAATTCATATTCACTGGAAAACAGTTCAATTCAACGATGTTAGAGAACATTGTGTTTTATTAAAACAAAACTAGAACCACCAGTACTCAGTTCTGTGTGTGTGTGTGTGTGTGTGTGTGTGTGTGTGTATTTGTGGTACTGGCAATTGAACCCAGAGTCTCGCACATTTTAGGCAAATGCTCTAATGTTGAGCTACATCTCCAATTCTTTTTAAAATTTTATTTTGAAACTGGGTCTTGCTAAGTTGCCCAAGTTGGCCTTGAACTTGCCATACTCCTGCCTCAGCCTCCCAAGTAGCTGGGATTACAGATATCCAGGACAGTGCTTAGCTCTTGAAAGAGAATATCCAGATCAGAAGAACTGGCTGGCTGAACATCCTGCATTTACCTGTTTCCCCTTCCTTGTGGTTCCCGTGTCTTTGTTGATCCTTTCTAATTCTTTGGTCCAAGTATAGGTTTAAAAACTTTTGTTTGTAGGGCCAGGGATTTAGCTCAGTGGTTTTGCTGCCTGCTGCGCAAGCTCAAGGACCCGAGTTCAATCTCCGGTACCAAAAAAACCCCACTTTTGTTTGTAGATGAAAGAAGTTTGGATCTTTAATAAAATATTTTATTAAGTAGGAATATAAGGAAAAACAAAAGGACATCTTTTGAACCAGTATGAAACAATGATACGACTTTGGAAAAGTGTTTGGTAGTATCCACTAAAACTGATTAAATCATATATATCCCTTAGGACCCAGTGAGTTCCTTCATAGGAATATTTCCAATGTGCATTTTAGGTGTAAAGTCATTCACCAAAACCATGTACTGGAACATTTATAGCAGTACTATTTGTAATAGCCGAATACTGAAAACACTCTCAATGTCGGTCTGCAATAGAAAGAGTACATCAGGTTATCATCAACCCAGTGGGGGGAGGTACCTCGTGGCCCAAGAATGAACAAACCACAACTGTGCACAACAAAAGTGTGACTCTCACCAACATGATGTTGACTAAGGGAACCAGACATAAAAAGGGATGCACTGTATGGTTCTATTTATCTAAAGTTCCAAAATAGTCAAAACTAATCAGCTGTTTTTGAAGTTAAGATAGTGATTGTCACTGGGGCTGGTGACTGAGAGGGCAAGGGACTCAGGCAGCCAGGAATGTTCTGTTTCTTTGATTTGGGTTCTAGTTACATGAGTGCAAATTCACTGAGTGGTATACTTATGCTTTATGCACTTTCCATGCATATAGTAGACTTCCATAAAAAAGTTTCTTAGAAAATAGCATATAACAATCTGATTTCCTGATTATTGTATAATCAACTGACTCATGAGCTTGGCTTGCGTGATCTACAGCCCATCCTCGGAGACTGCACAGGTGCCAGAGCATTTTGCATATGTTCCTATTTTCTCAGTCCCTTGAATACCTGCTGGGTGCAGGTGTGGTCTTATTTTCTACCACACAAGAGCTGATGTCTAGACAGCTCTGTCCCCATGGTACACGAGCTCACTATCTCTCTGGGTCTCTCTCGCTCTTATCTACAACTGAGGGAATTTCCAGTCCCCAGGAGATCAGTACAACTATGGTGAATTTTTTATATTCAGTGAATAGGCATGACTTTTGGGTAAGACCCCAGTCCCTATATCTAAGAATGGTCATTTTCCCAATATAGACCCAATAATAAAATATTCAACAAAATAGTAATTTTTGTATTCATACCATAAGTTCTCCAGCCCTTTTTTACAATATTAGCTTTATGAGGGCAGAGATTTTGTTTCATTCACTGCTTTATTTTAACTCATGCCTGCCATGGGCCCAGCACCTAGAACGATCCCTGGCACAACCCAGGCACTCAATGGAAATGTCTTTTTTTTCTTTTTTTCTTTTTTTGAGACAGGGTCTTGCTATGTAGTCTGAACTCATGATATAGCCCAGGCTGGCCTTCAACTCAAGGCAATCCTCCTGCCTCAGCCTCCCAAGTTCTGGGATTACAAGTGTATGCCATCATGCCTAGCTCCAAAAACTTCTTGACTGAATAACTATATTCAAAGAGAAGCAGCATAGCACAGAGGATAAGAGTGTGTGTTCTGGAATTAGACTGTTTTCGTTCAAACCTCAGCTCTGCCACTTACTAGCTATGAGACACTGAACAAGTTATTTAATTTATCCATGCCTCAATTTCCTTATCTGTAAACAGAGATACACTATCATATTCCTGTTAGAGTTATTACGAAGTTTAACAAACCCTTGTAAAGATAAGGTATGAAATTGTTTGGTCACCATTCCACCAAAAGTGGGCTTGCACAATCTCTTAAAACCACAAAAAATTTAAATTTTCCTAAGTGACAAACAATAGAATATATAATAAAATCAAATAAAAAATTGAGAAACTTTAGAAATTATTAAAATTCAAGATCCCAACAAGGTTATTCTAAAATTTGCATAGAAAGGCAAAAGAGATACAGTAGTTAACAATTTTGAAAAAGAAGAATAAAATGAGAGAAATCACTATATTTGATGTGAAGACTTCCTATTAGCAAAAGACTCATTATAAAGCCACAGTAATCAAGACAGTATAGAGCGAAATATACATTGATCAATGAAATAGGTCAGGGGACTCGGGAATAGATGCCTATAATATGCCCCCTGATTTTTGTCAAAGGGGCAAAAGCAATTTAGTGGAGAAAGAGTAGCCTTTTTCCCTCCTTTACACAGTGCTGGGGATTAGACCCAAGGCCTCAGACCTGCTAGGCAAGGACTCTACCACTGAGCTACACCCTCAGCCCCAAGAGCAGTCTTTCCAACAAATGATCTTAAAGAAATTAGGCATCTGCAGAAAAAAATTTAAAAATCCTTGACCTAAACTTTACATGTCATACAAAAATTAATTCAAAATGGAATATGAATTTAAAAGTAATATGAGGAAAAAGTCAACTATGTTTGATTCCAATTATGTGCACTCCTCAAAATGGTGACTACAGGGCCAGGGATTTAGCTCAGTGATGCTGCCACTTGCCTTGCAAGCGCAGGGTCCCAAGTTCAATCTCCCCCCGCTCCACACCAAAAAAAAAAAATGCTGACTAGAAATGGAAAATTACTCCTGGGCCTTGGGATGCAGCTCAGTGTTAGAGCATTTGCCTAACCTGTACAAGACCCTGGTTCTGTCCCCAACAGCTCAATACTGCCCAAAAAACCCACCCAGTCAGCCTGCTGCACAAGAGCAAGGACTTGAGTTCAATCCCTGGTACCAAAAAAAAAAAAAAAACAACCTCAAAAAACCACCCAGGGATTAGCGGTTGTTGGGGAGTCGATATGAGGTATATGTTGATCACAAGTATGAAGGATACCACAAGGGAATTCTATTTTTGTTTGTTTTTTGGTTTTTTGAGATAAGGTCTTGCTTTGTAGTGCAGGCTGGCCTTGAACTTACTATGTAGCCGAGGTTGGCCTTAAACACGTAGGTAATCATCCTGCCAAAGCCTATCAAATGCTGGAATTACATGCATGCACCACCATGCCTGGCTGGGAATTCTATTGTGATAGCACAGTTCTTTATCTTGATTGTGATGATGTTTCAATGAATGTATACATGTTTTAAAAATTGCATAGATTGGGCCGGGGATTTAGCTCAGCGGTTTCACCGCCTGCTGCGCAAGCGCAAGGACCAGAGTTCGATCCCCGGTGGCAAAAAAAAAAAAAAAAATTGCATAGATCTACATATGTACACATAAATGCATACAATAAAGGGCAAAGAATAAGGTCTGTAGTCTAGCTAAAAGTACTGCCCCATTGTCAGTTTCCAAGTTTTCATATTGTACTACAGTTGTGTAAGATGTCACCATTAGGGGAAGCTGCATTTGGGGCAAGCACCACTCTATGTACTGTTTCAATTTCCTGCAAGTCTATAATGATGTAAAAATTTTAAAATTTAAAAAGTGGAAAATTTTTCTCATAGAAAGTTATATACAATAAGTGCTCAATACACATTAACCATCCTTATTTTTCTAATTGTTGTCATCATAACAGGAGACATAATCAGTAACACTTGTCTGGCATAGAGTAAGCAACCAGTAAATGAATGAATGAATGAATGATGGCTGCAGGAAAATGTGGAAGAGTGCTAGATTTAAAGATCTAGTACATATTTAAAAATCTAACACAAAGGAAAAGAAGAAGTTAAACTGTCATTATTTGCTGATAATATGATACTCTACATAGAAGACCCAAAAAACTCTGCCAAAAGACTTCTAGATTTAATTGACAGATTCAGTAGAGTAGCCAGATACAAGGTCAACACTCAAAACTCAGTACCCTTCTTGTACACAAATAACAGATTCACTGAGAGAGAAATTAGGGAAATAATTCCTTTCACAATAGTATCCAAAAAAATGAAATAACTAGGAATCAATCTAACAAAGGAAGCAAAAGACCTCTACACTCAAAACTACAGCACTCTTAAAAAAGAGATTGAAGGGCCAGGGATTTAGCTCAGTGGTGCTGCCACCTACCTAGCAAGGGCAAGGTCCTCAGTTCAATTTCCAGTACCAAAAAAAAAAGGGATTGAAGAGAATATAAGAAAATGGAAAGACATCCCCTGTTCCTGGGTAGGAAGAACCAATATAGTGAAAATGGCCATACTTGCAAAACTGCTGTACAGATTCAATGCAATCCCTATTGAAATTCCAATAGTATATTTCACAGAACTAGAGAAAACAATCCAAAAATTCATTTGGAACCAGAAGAGACCTAGAATAGCAAAAGCAATTCCAGGCAACAGAGACATGATGGGGGTGTCACAATCCCTGACTTGAAACTATACTATAAAGCCACTATGATAAAAACAGCATGGTATCAAGCCCCAGTACCAAAAAACCCCCCCAAAACCCCCAGCATGGTACTGGCAAAGAAACAGACCCAAGGATCAGTGGAATAGATTAGAAGATGCAGAAACAACTCCAGACATACTCAGCTACCTCATCTTTGACAAAAGAGCCAACCATCCTCACTGGAGGAAAGATACCCTCTTTAATAAATGGTGTTGGAAAAAGTGGATTTCAACCTGCCAAAGATTAAAACTAGACTCCTATCTTTCACCATGCACTAAACTAAAATCAAAGTGGATTAAAGATCTAAATATTAAGACAGAAACACTAAACTTGCTGGAAGATAAGTTAGGTAGAACTCTCAAAGACCTTGGCATAGGAAAAGATTTTATGAACAAATTCTCAGTAGCACAGGAACTAGCACAAGGAATCAACAACTGGGATCTCATCTTATTAAAAAGCTTCTGCACTGCAAGAGAAACCGCCAACAGAGCTAAGAGACAACCTAGAATGTGGGAAAAGATTTTTACCAGCTGTTCCTCAGACAAAGGACTACTATCTAAAATATGTGAAGAACTAAAAAAAAAATCAACCCCCCAAATATAAAGACCCAATCCAAAAATGGGCATCTGAAATAAACAGACATTTCTCAAAGAAGTAAAAGCAGCAAATAAACATATGAAAAGATGTTCAACATTACTGGTCATTTGAAAAATGGAGATGAAAACAACACTGAGATTCCACCTCAACCCAGAAAGAATGGCCGCTATCAGGAAATCAACTAACAAACAAACAAACAAAAGAAATCAACTAACAAATGCTGGCAGGGCTGTGGGGAGAAAGGAACCCTTCTCCATTGTTGGTGGGAGTGCAGATTGGTGCAACAACTGTGGAAATCAATATGGAGATACGTCAAAAAAGTAGGATTAGGGTCGGGGATTTAGCTTAGTGGTTCTGCCGCCTGCCTTGCAAGTGCAAGGTCCCAAGTTCAATCCCTCGTACCAAAAACAAAACAAAACAAAACTAGGATTAGAGGGGCTATTTTCCCATTTAACCCAGCTATTCCCTGCTGGGTATCTTCCCAAAAGAATTAAAAGCATCATACCACAGCAATATATGCTCACCCATGTTTATAGCGGCACAGTTTATAATAACTAAAACTTGGAAACACCCCAATTGCCCATCACTGGAGACTGGATAAACAAGATGTGGTTTTTTATTTTGTTTTTGTTTTTGTTTTTTAATAAAATGGAGTCATACTCAGCTATAAAGAACGAGAAACTAGGGCCGAGGATTTAGCTCAGTGGTTTCGCCGCCTGCTGCGCAAGCGCAAGGACCCGAGTTCGAGCCCCGGTACCAAAAAACAAAAACAAAAACGAGAAACTAGAGACACTTATAGCTAAATGGATGCACATTGAGGCCATACTCTTACATGAAATAAATAGGACACGCATGTGCAAATACCAAATAGTTTCTTTGATGTGAAAAACTAAAAGTGTAAATAAGGATCAAAATGGATAATTGATAATTAAAATGGGAAGAAAAGGTCTAAAGGGGTAGGGGAAATGTGAGGGGTAGGGGAAAGGAAAGAAGGGTAAAGAAAAAATAGGAGAAAAGAAAAAAATGGAAACAAAGGCTTTGTAAATAGGGAAGGGTGGAGGGGGTGAAGGGAGGGCAGGAGAATGGGTAAGAAATAAGAACCAAGATACAGCATGTAAAGGTACAAGATCTCAATGATGAATGTAACTGTACTGTATACCTAAAATGTACCAATAAACTTAATAAAAAAAATCTAACACACCATGCATGAAGGCTCTCAGGAAGCTGAGGCAGGAGGATTGCTGTGAGTTTGAGGCCAGCCTGGGCTACCTATACAAGGCCAGCCTGAACTGCATAGAGAGACCTTGTCTCAAAAAACAAAAAGCAAAAACCTGGAATAACAAAAAGACACTCAGTAAAAATCTATCACATGGGCATCGGTCATCATGGAACTTCCACTTTTATGGGGGAAATAGACCTGTATACAGCAAACATAAGGCTGAAAGGATGTGGTGGCTTTGAACTGAGGCTTTAAAGACAAACAGATGAAGAGTAAAGATGAAGCAAGTAATAGGAAATGAAAACATAAAGATAAATTGAGGAAGACCCTTAATGTATTATATAGTGTTGTCCCTGCTGGAGCCTATGGTGGACACCTGTAGGTCTCCCAGCTACTCAAGAGGCTGAAGCAGGAGGCTCAGATTACGAGTTGTTGAAGGCCTTAGCCCCTAAATTCAAGAACAGCCTGGGAAACACAGTGAGACCCTTTCTCAAATAAAACAAAACAAATAGTGTGGCCCCTTACTCTGTAGGCATTGGAATGTCATTAAAGAGTCTGTGTAGAGCTGAGCACAGTGGCATACTCCTGTAATTCCAGCTACTCAGGAAGTTGAAGTTGGAGAATTGCAAGATCAAGGCCAGTCTGTGCAATTAAGCAAGAACCTGTCAAAAAAAAAAAAAGTTTTTAAGATGGCTTCAGTGGCAGTGTGTAGGATGGATGACCACAGAAAGGGTCTAGGCAAAATGAAAAATAAATAGTCCCCTACTAGGAGATCATAGTTTAATTCTGAGTTGATAGAGGTATACTACAGTATTGATATTAACAAGTCAGCAGTAAAATGGCCATCTCTCATTTTTCTTTTGCCTAGATAGACTTTCTAGTGGAAGTAAGTCCCAAAAAGAAAGAAATAAAGAAGCTGAAGAAGGATGGAGTCTCCATTTTGATTTACATGTATTTGTAGATTTTCAAGAGTGACTGTGGAGCGCAATGGTAGGGTGCATGCCTAACATATGCAAGGCCGTAGGTTTGGTCCCTAGCAGGAAGGAGATGGAGGAGGAGAAGACTGGATGGACATGAAATCATATGGGGTCCTTTCTTCAAATGTAGTTCTTAACTTCCTCAAATAAGTGTATTGTAAAGAAAATTTAAAATATTAAATCCAAAATATCAGTGATTTCTATAAAGATTAATTCAAAGAAACTCTGCAACCTGCTTTCTTAAGGCCTAGTTAAGGATGTTGCAATTTGGGGATTTGTACTTCTCTTTATTTCTCCACCTGGCCTATTTCCTGTTTCTAAGGTACTTTGGTTACCATGGAAACACCAACAAACACAACTTATTTCCTCTAGTTGGACTGCTGAATTCCACCCTTAGCTCTACCCCTCTGCTGTCTCTCCTATGGCCACTGCCCAAGAAGCACAGCTCAGTTACCTTTTGGTTCTTTCCGAGGCGCTATTTACTTTCTCTCATCCATCTCTTTCCTCTTGTCCTGGTTTGGCTGCACTCTTGAATACGTAGGTAGCTCTAAGTACTTGCCTTCCAACTCACTCTGTGCAAGCCTCTCACCACTGGGATTAACTCTCCCAAAGGTGGATCTGTACTGATCGATCATTGGAATTAAGGATGCTTTGTGTGTTACCATTTTATTTTTTATTATAGTACTTAGTTGTGTAAGAAAGTAGGATTTTTTCCTTTGCAGTGTTAGGGATAGAAACCAGGCTCTCACACATGCTGGGAAATCACTTTACCACTGATCCTCTTATGGATAATATGGACAGTAATCATCCACTCCTCAGGATGGAGAGTAATTTTTTTTGAGTAATTTTTTTTAATGGAGAGTAATTTTTATGCATAGGAACATAAACAACATAGAATATAAAGAATGTTGTTGTATACAAATCGGTACCGAGCAGTGATCCAGAACAATAAGTGACTTTTGTAAAATTAAAGATTAGGTTATCTTGAAGACCAAATAAGAAGGAAATGGACTAGGGGGAACAGTTGATGTCTGAAAGTTCATAAATGAATTATGTATTAACTATTCTCTGATTTTCCTTCTTCTCCCTGCCCTTTTCTTCTCCCTAACATAGTCATAACTTGGGAAGGATGTGATGACACACTGCATGAAGTATGGTAACATTCCTAATGTGACTAGGGAGGCAATTGGACTTTTTGAGCCGAAACTTCTGGAATGTTCTGAAGCAACAGGTAAATGTAATGTCAGAGTTGATTGTAAGACAGATCAAAGGGGGAAACATTTCGTCTTCTGGGATCAGGCCTGTCAGCATGAAAACCAACTTGTTAGGTAGCTACTTATCCTTTGTGTGGCTGGGAGCTAGTTCCATCAATACACATCGTACTAATGAAGAAACTATAAAAGAGAACTGAAGAGATTAAACGCATGTATAGTGAGGGAGGTGTTTACATCCTATATGTGACTCAAGTGAGTCTATTTTTAGGGTAGTATGTTTTGACCAAGCAAACTTAACATGAAAATATAAATATTACCCTACTTCAATAGACCCACCCAATTCAATGTTCTGTCTTTGACGGTGGAACTGAAAACACAATTACTATGTAGCACATAAGATGTAAATGACTACCTTGGTTCTCATTTGTCCTGTAATCAACCCACACCATCTTCCCTAGTAGGTTAAGTCTCTACTAGGATAGGGTCCTTGTTAAATCATCAACTGCAGCTGGGTGTGATGGTGCATGCCTATAATCCCAGCATTCTGGGGTGCTGAAGCAGGAGACTGCAAGTTTGAACCCAGCCTGGACAAGTTAGCAACTTAGTGAAATCCTGTCTCAAAATTAAAAATAAAAAAGGGCCACTGGGGATGTAGCTCAGTGCAAAGGCCCTAAGTTCAATCCCCAGTACCACTCATTCCCCAAAATAATCAGGATAGACAATGGGAAAAATCATTCTGAATAGACAAGTTAAGCACATAGGCAAGGATGATGCCTCTGATCACTAATTTTTGATGTCTATACAACTTTTCTAAATAAATAACAATGACAACAATGGAATGTAATGAAGCTTGTAGAGTCATTTGCCTATACACCAAATGTCCCAGAATGCTAAGCTCTAAAGTTTTCATGTAAGATTTTTATAGTTTTTCCTGTAATTTCCCCTGTTATCCACTCCTGCTTCTCTTTGCTCTAAGGATAGAGCTTACTTAGTACAGACTCCTTAGTCAGGTTCTAATCTTCTCTTGGTAAATAATAACTGTTAGATTTGCACCACACTCCTCCACTTATACTCCACACTTATAAAGTGCTCTTTTTTTTTTTTTTTTTGAGGACAAGGGTATTTACTCATTTCTTTGTCTCCCACAGAACTTAGTATCATGTTTTTATCCAGAAGATCCACTCAATAAATTTATGCCAAGTAAATGAAGTAAAGAAAAACTAAAGAGGCTTTCCTCACAGTAGCCCGCCCTGTGTCCTCCAGGTGTACTGTTATCTTGACTTTTCCTCTTTTACTTGGCCCAAGCTTGCTCTGCAAAGCCAGTTACTCTCATAAAGTGCTCATTTGACCACTGCAATCATTGTCTATGGGTCATAGCTCTAGGACTGGGAACTTGACCTTGGCCTGGCAAATCAGAATAGTCCATCTCCATTACCAGTAATTGGTTCAGGATGTACGTATGATCCAAGATAGGCCTCTTAGAATCTACCCCAGAAGTTTTTAGGGTGATCAAGGAAGAAGTTCTCTTGAACTTATCTTAATACTATAAAAACCAAGCAGATCTGAGTTACCAGAGTCCATCTTGCTGCCACACGAAGAGTCTGGCATAAAACAGCTGAGAGATGGAGGGAGACAGACCTGACAACATTATTTGAATCTTACTCCTCCTAGACTTCGCAGTTTTGCATGAGCTCCTCTGCAAATCCACCCATCTACTGGATGTTTATGTTTTGATTTTGTTTAAACTAGTTTAAATTGGGGTTCTATCATTTCTAACCAAAAGAGTTGTGACAAGCCGGGTGTGGTGGCATACGCCTGTAACCCCAGTACTTGGGAGGTAGAGGCAGGAGGATCTCCAGGAGTTTGAGGCCAGCCTGGGCTACAAAGTGAATTCAGGGCCAGCCTGAACACAAAGCGAGACCTTGTCTCAAAAAAAAAAAAAAAAAAAAAAAGAGTTGTGACAAACATAAACTTCCTATCAGCACTGCTGTACTCTGGATTTTGAGTGTGTTCCAAAGGCCCATGTGCTAGAGGTTTGATCCCTAGTTCAGCGCCGTTAACAGGTGTGGTGGCACACACCTGTAATCCTAGCACTGGAAAGCTGAGGCAGCAGGATCACCGCAAGTTTGAGGCCAGCCTTGGCTACAGAGTGAGTTCTAGACAAGCCTGAACTACATAACAAGGCCCTGTTTCAAAAAAAGAAGTGGTGGGAATTTTAAGAAGTGGGAATTAGCAGGAGGGTTTCAGTTTATTAGGGTTTGTCTTCAAAGGGGAGTCTCTTCCTCTTCTCTTTTTTTCCTTCCCAGCCATGAGGTGAGCAGTTTTGCTCCACTACATGCTGCTGCCATTATCTGATGCCTCACCACAGGTCCAAAGCAATGGGGCCAATCAATTGAGGGTTCTCTTGCTAGATTCAGATAGAAATCATGAATCAGCAAAGTGCAGCTCTGCTGGTGTTCTGGGTTTTAAGTGAGAAAGGCCCTCAGTCATTAGCGTTAATAGCTCTGGGCCCTGATGCTGGTGGTTGACACTGGTTGCTGGTCTCTGCTGCTGCCAGCCACTGCCAGTCAACACCAGTCAATGCCAGACACTCACTTGATCTTTGTCAGCTTCTGATCTTTGGAGCTTTACAGCCCCAAGTGTGTGTAGTTCTTTTTAATGTGACTTCTCTGTCTATACTACTTTAGATTAAAGTCCCAAGTAGATTTACAGGAATGTCTGAACTCATACTACCTGGGAAATAAATCCCATATAGATTTCCAGGACCACTAGAGTGAAGTTTTTATTTGAACAGAATCTGTTCTGCAGCACAGGGGAAGGGGACAGGACACAAGGAGGAGTGCTCCAACACCAACCTGAGAAATGGAGAGAAGTGCTGCTTATAAGTAATACCTCAGGTCACAAACATTTCTGTTTGTGGACAGAAGTGTTCGTGTGGGTCGGGGATTTAGCTCAGGGTGCTGACGCCTGCTGCACAAGCACAAGGACCGGAGTTCGATCCCCGGTACCAAAAAAAAAAAAAGAAGAGTTCGTGAATTTTGGTTAAGTTTGTGAACTCCATAGCCGGGGGATTTAGCTCAGTGGTTCCGGGGCCTGCCTCGCAAGCTCAAGGTCCCGAGTTCGATCCCCAGCACAAAAAAAAAAAAAAAGTTTGTGTACTCCATATCAGGTGATGAACACAAGTATGGTCTTCTTCCCCACTCTAACATGTGGTCATGGCTTCCTCTAGTTGAGATTGTGGTTGCAGACAGACCTGTGCACACTTTCTGTGAAGCTTTTCTGTGTGCTTTTTAGTACATACAGTACTGTACAGTATTATTCAATCCAGCATGGCTCCAAAGGAAGTGCAGAGCAGTAATGAAGGTGACAAGAATGTGCAGAGCAAGAATGGTGAGAAGGTTTTTAAGAAAATAACCATTGAGGGCCAGGAATTTAGCTCAGTGGCACCTCGCCTGCCTAGCAAGCTTGAGGTCCTGAGTTTAATCCCTGGTACTGGAAAGAAAAGAAGAAAGAAGAAAGAAGGAAGAAGGAAGAAGGAGAGGAAAAGGAAGAGGAGGAGGGGACGATAACCATTGAATTGAAGAAGGAAATTGTAGAAAAGCCTGAATGTGGTATTCATGTGACTGATCTGGCCTTGGAGTAGAAGGTGGTGAAGTCAATAATTTCAACTATTTTAAAGAATAAAGATGCCAGTCGGGGATTTAGCTCAGCTGCACAGCACCTGCCTGGCAAGCAAAGGACATAAGTGCTGGAAGAGGTGGAAAAACTTTTGTTAGTATGGTTGAATGAGAAACAGCTGGCAGGTGATAGTGTTAGTGAAGCTATGATCTGTGAAAAAGCCAGGAAATTGCACAGTGATTTATTACAGGAAAACCCCTCTACAAGTGCAACAAGTGGTGAGTTTAAAGCCAGCAGAGGGTATTTTGATAAATACCATGAGAGAAGTGGCATCTACAGTGTGATAAGACATGGTAAGGCTTCCAGTTCTGACAAGGCCACTGCAGAAGCCTTCAAGAAAGAATTCTCCGAATTCATGAAGGCAGAAGGATATGTTGCTTGTTAAGTGTTCAGCTTCAATGAAACAGGGTTCTTCTGGGACAAGATGCCAAACAGAAACTGTATCACGCAGGAGGAAAAGGCACTGCTGGGCACAAGCCCATGAAGGACAGACTGACCCTTTTGTTGTGTGTGAATGCAAGTACCGATCTGAAGATTAAGCCACTAGTGGTGCATCATTCCCAGACCTCTCATGTGTTCAAGGAACAGAATGTGAACAAGGCCAGATTGCTTGTCATGTGAAGGACCAATGCGAAAGCTTGGATCACAAGGTGATTGTTCATGGAATGGCTGCATGAGGTTTTCACACGCACTGTTAAGAAATATCTTTCTGACAACCAAGTGGCTGAAAGGTGCCTTCTTCTCACGGACAATGCCCTGGCACACTGTCCAGCCTTGGTGGATGATATGGATGCTGAGTATGACTTCATAAAGGTCAACCCCCGTCAACATGACATCTCTCTTGCAGCCCATGGACCAGCAAATGATCTGCAGCTTCAAGAAGCTGTACACAAAAATGCTCTTCACTAAGTGTTTTGATGTCACTGAAAAGACATCCTTGACTAAGAAAGAGTTCTGGAAGAAACATTTCAATGTCCTCCACCACATCAACCTCATTGGCAAAGCCTGGGAAGATGTTACATACTGGACCTTAAATTCAGCCTGGAGGAAACTGTGGCCAGAATATGTCACTGAACATGACTGAAGGGTCTAATGCACAGACAGGAGATTATGTTCATGGGCAGTCGTATGGGTCTAGACATCAATAGTACAGACAGAGGAGCTTGCTGAGGACCACAAGAAGGAGCTGACGACAGAAGAATTTGCTGAACTCCCGAGTGAGCAGCAGAAGGCACTTGTTGAGGAGCATTCCACTGAAGAAGAGCAAGACAGAGAGGAGGTTAGCAGTGATGTGATAAAATCCATTATGGAGAAATGGAATGAGTGCCAGGATTTCTTTGAGAAGCACCACCCCAACATAACTGCAAAGAACAGAGTGTTGAATCTGGTGAATGATAATGTGGTCTCCCATTTTGGAGAGTTATGCAGGACAGGAGAAAACAAGTGACATTTGACAGATTTTTTGTCAAAACTGACCCTGAAGCTAAGGGACAAAAGTGAGGAAACCCCTGAAGGAGATCTCCTCAATGTCCTTATGGAGGGGGACTCTCCTCTACACAATAATCCCCTCCCCAGCCACCTTCCTGTCCTCCTTGCCAGAAGTTGCTTCAGGCAAGTTAGTGCTCTCTCTCTTCATACTGTACTGTACTGCATTTCATATTTTTGTAGTTAAAAAATACATATGGTTCAGAATGGATTATCCTTATTTACATTGAACCTTATGGGGAAATCTGATTTGATTGGTGACCAATTTGGCTCATTACAAGAATTGTGGAATGAATTAAGTTCATGAACTGAGGTACCACCATGTAGCAGTAGCAGCCCTGTGATCGGTCCAAATTCAAGACAGTGATTTGTCTAAATTGGTCTAAACTCAATCCTTCTGATGCTGAGCCTACTGACTGGTCTGAGTTTAATGCTACTGCTTGGTTTAAATTCAAGCCCACTCCTGTAAGGGTAAATACCTCTTGGAGTGGTTTCTGGGCATCCAGGACAGCTGTAGCTGTCATGGTGACAGTTTGGTGCAAAATTGGGAATGCAGCTGTTTGATTGATAGCAGTCATGTCCCTGTAAAAATGGCAGGGTTAATATCAGGAATCTTCAGAAGGGTAACCATGTTAATCACAGTTAATTGGGGCTTAGGGATGTTGGGAATGTTAATAATAGGCCTGGATCCCTCACTGGTCTCTGTCATGTTAGGAGTAGTTACTCTGCAGAAGCAGCAGCAGCGTCTGGAGAGGTGGGAACAGTGGAGGGGCATCACAGCTGACAGCAGGGCTGTATCTCCTGTCAGAGCAGCAGGACAGTGGTCACCAAGTAACTCATGAGTATACAGAGGCAAGTTGTCCTGTCCATCTTAAGAGGACCAAGTGGAGTGAAGGGAAGTGAGAAGAAGGTGCATGACAGCTGTTGGCCAAACCATGCTTCCTTCTGGCTGTCACAAGAAAAAGGGGAAAGGCAGGTGCTTCTCATTGGTTTCAAAATCTCCAAAACTGTGAGCCTTAATCAACCTTTCCTTGGGCTGGGGATTTAGCTCAGTGGTTTCGCCGCCGGCTGTGCAAGCACAAGGACTCAAGTTTGATTTCCAGTACCAAAAAAAAAAAAAAAAATCAGCCTTTTCTCTTTATAAGTTGATTTATTTCAGGTATTTGTTACAGTGATGGAATGCTGACTCAGAAACTTCATATCAATAATTTGATATAATATGGATATTATTATTCATTTTATAGACCAAGAAGGCAAGGATATATTTCATAAATGAGCATAATTCATAGATAAAGTTCTTCAACCCAGGTCTCACATTTTTTATCTAGAATTTTATTTTTTTTGGCTATACCACATTGCTTTTCATGTAAGTGAATGCATTAAAGTTGCATATAAAATTTGAGAAAGTATGCTCCAAGAAAGGGCCTCTGGTAAGACATTATGGAGTTTATATAGTTAATGTTTCATAAACACTTAGGGCCAGGGATTTAGCTCAGTGGTTCTACCTGCCCCGTTAAGTGCAAGGACCCAAGTTCTATCCCCAGTGCCAAAAAACACCCCAAACACTTGAGCATTTCCTGAGGCCATTTTCATCCTCTGCACCCCCACAGCCTGCCAGACTCTTCACCATTCAGTAAAAGGTTTCAGCCAGAAGGGACCCCAGGATTGCCTTGGGGGCAGACTTGCTAAAACAAAGGCTCCTCAAAACAAATGTTCAGCAGTTTCAATTTGAATAATTTTTCCCAATGGGGAAAGGTTTTTCTTTCTTTTTAAAATTTTGTTTCCCCCTTCATTTAAAGTCTGTTAAACTTATTAAAACACAAAAACGAAAGTAGTATTCCTTTGCTTCTTCCACCCCACTTTCCCAGAGGCAACACTTTCCACTCTGATTCCTTTGTTTTCCAGCATATTTTATACTTTTTTGGAAACAGGGTCTTAATCTGTTGCCCAGGCTGGTCTTGAACTCGTGGACACCTGGCCTTCCAGTATATTTTAAATAACATAGTTATGGTACTGCTTACTGATTTTTCTGTTTCAGTCATTATCTACTAGATTCTTCATTATGTCAAATGAGGCTTTATCTCTCTTTCACACACATACACACACACACCCCTCCACAAGTTTATGTGTTTCATCTACCATTCCTCAATACCATTATATCATAATTTTGGTTATATTCTTAAGAAAAACCTGAGATGAGTTAAATTTAACAAAGTATATTTGAGCAAGATAAATATTTAAAACTGGGCAGCGTTCCCAGCTGAAGTTGGTTCAGAATACCCTACCCCATCACGTGTGTGTCATATTTACAGGCACAGGCAAGGAAGTGACTGTACAGAGACAACCTGATTGCTGCAATCAGTGCTTGCCTTACACAGGTGTTTTGTGAGGGGGCACTTACCTTACGTGGGCAAGGACCTGAGACAGACAAGAAATTCCAGACTCTCCCTTTTTCCTGTGACTGCTGGAGGGGGGCATGGTTTAGCTGCCATCTGTCATACCCCTCCCCTACTTCCCTTTGCTTCCCCATGGTTTCCTGAGGAGGGGCTGGGACAGCTTGCCTCACTGTCTTCCCATCACCCCTAAGGTTACTTCAGGTTCTCTCTCCAGGATCTGACGGAGGTGCAGTTTGACTGTCAGCCAGACTTCCCCTCCCCCACTTCAGCCACTCTAGATGCTGCTGCCTCTTGGAAGAAGTAGCAGGCAAACTGCTTGTAATATGGCAAAGATCAGGGAGGAATCTGGGCCCATTATTAACATCCCCAACATCTCTAAACCCTAGTAAGCTGTGATTAACACAGCCAGCCCTCCTGAAGATTCGCTGGTTTCAGCCCCATGATTTTTCAAGGAGACATGACAACTGTCAGTCAAACAACTCAAGTATCCTGATCCTCCCCACCCCCAACATTGCCATGACAGATGCAGGTGTCCTGGATGCCTCACACCCAATTCAGGCCATTTTCACTACCCTGACCGTAGTGGGCTTCAGTCTGAATCAAGCAGAGGAATTGAACTTGGACAAATCCGTAGGCTTTGATCAGAAGGCTTGAATTTAGATAAATTCTGATGAATCAGCAGGCTCAAATTTGGGTAAATTAGCAGGCTCCAATAGGGACCAGTCACAGGCTTGAATTTGGAAACTAACAGGCTTGAGTATGACCAATCACAGGCCTGCAGCTGCTATATAAACAACACTCCTGCCATATTTGGGTTGGTTTAGGGGGTTTTTCTGATGTACTGACTCCCTTATGTAGCAGTATAAGCTCTGTTTAAATATAGCCTTTCTCTGGTAGTCCTGTACATCTGCTCATGATTTTTTTCCTCAATTGGTGTTGGCTGGGAAGGTCCTGAAAATCTACTCAGGATTTTTTATACTGAATAGTATGGACAGACTGGTCACTTTAAAAACAGAGCCTCAGGGCTGGGGATTTTGCTCAGTGGCACCGCACCTGTCTCACAAGCACAAGGTCCCGAGTTTGATCCCCAGTACCAAAAACAAAAAAAGTGAAAAACAGAGCTATAACATTAGAGCTAACATTAGCCCTAAAGAGTTCCAGAAACCAGTGCTGACAAAGATTAGCAAGAGGGACCAGAGGGTCAGTGCTGACTGATGGCATCCATCATAAACTGGTATCAACTGGTGGCATTAGGGCCCAGAGCTGTCACACTGAGGGCTGTTGGTTCCCAAAGCCCAGGGCTGCCAGCAGAGCTGTATTTTGCAGATTCATGATTTTGATCTGAACTGAGTAAAAGAACCCACAACTGACTGGTGAGACTTTTTTTTTTTTTTTTTTTTGGTGCTGGGGATCCAACTTGGGTCCTTGCACTTGTGCAGCAGGCGATGAAACCACTGAGCTAAATCCCCAGCCCTAGTGACACTTTGATCAGTGGGTGGCCTATGATTCAGTGCAGTTTGACTACTGTGACTGGCTGAGATTTAGGTACCTGTTACAAGAATATACCCTTAGCTGATGTGGTGTCACACACCTGTAATCCTAGCACTCTGGGAGGCTGAGGCAGGAGGATCACAAGTTCAAGCTCAGTCTGGGTAACTTAGCAACTTAGTTAGACCCTGTATAAAAAAAAAATGCCAAAAAGGGCTGGGGTAGGGGCAGGGATTTAGCTCAGTGGTTCTGGCACCTGCTGCATAAACACAAGGTCCCAAGTTCGATCCCCGGTACTAAAAAAAAAGGGGGGCTGGGGTATAGCTCAGTGCAAAGGCCCTGAGTTCAATCCCTAGTCCCAGAAAAAATATATACCCTTAAGTTAGCTTGCATTTGTTTACATACTAAGTTAGGTTACAGTTGGTTAGTATAGAGGCAGCATCAGACCAAATTTTACTACCCATTAAAAACTTTCTTAGGTCCAAGTTTTCAGATTAATAAAAGTCTTACTAAAGTTGTTAAGTCAGGGAGACTATGTGAATGTTATTCACAAGTGAGTCATGTAGAACATTATGATTAGTTTTCCTTTCCTGCAAAGTATTTTGCTTGCCAGAAGTTAATAGCACAATATTTTAGGTGCCTGCATTTTGACTGCAATCTATCATGAAAGGTCAGCTGCAGAATTTTTCATTTGTGATGTCATGTTGGTGTTCAATTTTTTTTTTAATATATTGGAGCATTTTTGATTTTTGGTTTTCTGAGTAGGGATGCCCAACCTGTACTGTCCCTTAAAATAAAAGGATCCAATCCAAGACCATACATAGCATTTATGATCATGTCTCTTTAGTTTCTTTCAGTCTAGACAATTCCTTAGAATTTCCTTGACTTTCATGACCTTAAAAAAGTTTTTACAGGCCAGTTACCTTGTAGAATGCTCCTCATTCTGTGTTTCCTTGTGATTGAATTCAGGGTATGCATTTTTGGGTTTAGGAATAGTACAGGGTGATACTGTATTCTCATTGCCTTCTATCAAGTGATACCTGATTTCAATTTGTCCTATTACCGAGAAGGTTAATTTTGACCACTTGGTTAAAATGATGTCTGCTAGATTTTCCCATTGTAAAATTACTCTTTTGCTTTTTGTGATAAATAAGTATTTTGTGGAGAGGTACTCGGAGGCTATGTATACATCTTATTCCTCATCAAAGATTTACTATTTTTAGTTTTCTTGACTCAATGCTTAACTTATTACTATGATGGTTGCTTAATGATGATTTTCCAAGTTCACTATTCCTTCTAAACTTACTAGTTGTTACTCTGAAGAAAAATGTTTTCTTCTCATTTGTTTATTCATTTATCTTTAGACTACCTTGGTAATTTTTTTATATTGAGTATTATACCAGAATGGACATGTGGATTCCTATTTCATTTGATGGGTTAAAACCTTCACCATTATTTATTTTGATGCTCAGATTTGGTTAAGGAGAGTCCCCTTCAACCGTTTCTACATATCCATAACAAGTATCCATCATTCTTTAAGCAATTTTTCACATTTTCCCATAGCAGTGTGGCTCAAGTTCATCTTGTATTTTCCTTATTTCAGTCCTGACATCAGTCACTTCTCTAAGGATCCCTGATTTCTTTTAGAGAGAACGGTATTTAGAGACCAAAATTTGGGTACAAGGGTATTCATTGCTATTGGAGTTTTGCTGTTTCCAAGCTTTCTTGGTGGATAAAGCTAGGGAATATGTATATGTGCGCACTTTGGTACACACACCCTATATTTATTTCTCCATCTACCAAACACCACAGTTCTTTCTTTTTTCATATCTATAAATCTCTTCTGTTCAGTAAGAAACCTGGCTCCCATTGTCCTCAATATATATATTTATCTGATCAACCATGCTATATATAACCAATATCCTGTTTTTACTACTTCCACCGGGCTATACACTAAGGACTACCTCACTTCATTTGGCTCTAAAATCCCACTTGCAGACTTTTGCTCCTCTCCTTCTCAGCACTCTCCTCATTCTGCTTGGGCACCTATAATCTGTTTGGGTGCCACTACCACATACAGCCCCTAAGGGGAACCATCTTCCCTCCGTTTGAGCTCCAATGTACTATAGTGGCTGTGGAGATGATTCCTCACTCTCCTCAGGTTCTGATCTCCTAAGCCTTGTAATTACCACTTCCACTCTGGACAGAGATACCCTTCTTGCCCTGTTTGGGCTCTAGTGCTCAGGGCTATGGCACCCCCTCCCCATGCTCAGATGCCCTTTTTTTTCCTTTGGGCTCAAATAGCCTGCTGTCATCCCCCCAACCCGCCCTGCCCTTGCCCTCTTTCCTGTTTGTGTTCAACACTTGTGTGGATTTCTCCTTGTCCTGTTGGGTCTCCAACACTCCACTCCTGGCTGCCGCTGATACCACTCATCCCCGACAGGACCCAAAGGCTCTTCTCAGGCTCTGGTAACCCCAATAGAGTCCTCTGCCTTGCTTTAGGATTTTGAGCAAAATTAGTCAAGAGGAAGAGAAAGGAAGAAGGAAGATAGGAAGAAGGTTTTTGCCTAATCTGTTTTCTTTAAATACCTTTTTTCTGTTTGTTTTGGTGTCTCCTTCACATAAGAGGATTTCCTCAGATAAGTAGTGATTTTCTAGTTGCCCCTGTGTGTATGTGTTTGTGGGAGGGGCTGCTTATCATTTGGGCACTTCATTGACCCGGAGGGCAACTGCCTGAGAAACATCCAAAGGCAGTGTCTTTAGGTCAAGAAACCAGACTTCCAGCTTTCAACTGGGGTAAAGGGTTAGGGAGGAATTACTTGGACCCATTGAAGGGATCTGGCAGTCTAGCTATAAGGGAAGCAGCTTTTCAGCCTATCTTCTGTCATTCCTTCTTGACCCAACTTCCAGAGCTACCTGGTCCTTGAGTTCTTGCTCCTTTTGGAAATTTGCAGAGCCAAGGTTGTCTCTTGGTTTTCTGTCCATCAGCTGAGTATGTAGATTTTCTGGTTCTACTAACTCAGTTCTCATTGATCCCCTCTCCTGTTTTCTTTGTCCTTAAATGCTTTTGAAAAGTCCCTTTTCTGCCACTTTACTGGGGCTTTGGAAAGGAGTGGAGTTACACACGTGTAACCTGCCATCTCTTACTGGAATTCAGTGTGAATTTTTGTGCTTTTAATTGTCTCCATGCCTCTGCCCCTAGCATCCAGAGTCAAAGGCCCAATATAATTTTTTTGATTGACATACTCTTAATCCCTCAATCTTTTACTTCATTGTATTTCCTTGCATTTGTTTCCTCTCACTGTTGACCTCTTTGCCATCTCTCTTACTGTGTCCTATGCAATGGACATTGCATACCAATCTCCATTGCATGCCAATAATACTAATGAAATTTCTCTCTCTCTTTGATGGCACTAGTTACTGAACCAGGGTTCTCTACCTTGAGCCACACTCCCAGGCCTTCCCCTCTGTTTATTTTAAAACAAAGTTTTGTTAAGTTGCCCAGGCTGGGTTCAAACTTGTGATACTCCTCACTCAGCTTCCCTAGTACCTGGGATTACAGTTGTGTGCAACCACCCCTGGCCAGTAATGAGAAAATTTTGAGTTCTCGCTTAGCTTCACATCAAATATATCCCTAAGGGCTGCTGAGTTTCCCTCCTAAATAGCTCTACAATCTACCATCTCTCTGTGATCCTAGCTTAAATCTTTTCTCACCTGGTTTACTTCTGATCTTCCTTCTTCTATTAAGCTTCATTCCTATGCATGCTAATTTATCTAAAATACAAATGTGATTATGGCACACCACTTCTTTTTTTTTTTTTGCTTAAATTCTTTTATTGGTACATTTTAGGTATACAATACGTTTACATTTATCACTGGGTAGTTGCACCTGTACATGATGTATCTTGGTTCTTATTTTTTCCCCATTCCCTGTGTGCCCTTCCCTATTTACAAAGACTTTGTTTCCATTTCTTTCTTTTCTCATAATTTTTCCTTTCCCTTCTTTCCTTTCCCCTTCCCCTCCCTTCACCCCTACCCCTTTGGACCTTTTCTTCCTATTTCAAATTATCAATTATTCATTTTAATCATTTTAATCCTTATTTACACTTTCAGTTTCTCGCTAGAGAAACTATTCTGTATTTACACATGTGTGTCCTATTTATTTCACTTCAGAGTATGGCCTCAATATGCATCCATTTAGCTATAAATGTCTCTAGTTTGTCATTCTTTATGGCTGAGTGGTACTCCGTTTTATTAAAAACCCTCATCTTCTTTATCCAGTCTCCAGTTGATGGGCACTTGGGCTGTTTCCAAGCTTTAGCTATTATGAACTGTGGCATACTACTTCTTAAAACTCTTTCCCAGGGTTCAAGTTTTTTTGTTTTTGTTTTTTTGTACCAGGGGTCGAACTCGGGTCCTTGCACTTTTGAGACAGGTGGTGGAACCACTGAGCTAAATCCTTGGGCCTGTTTTTGTTTTTTCAGTGCTATGGATTGAACCCAGGGCTTTGTGCCAGCTAGTCAAGCTATCACTGAGACAAATACCCAGTGCTGGAGCCTGGTTTTAAAATTTGAACTTGCATGCTTTCAGGGAACTATGCGCTCTTGAAGTTTTTGCAGTCATCATTACTCCTTGTACTACTTCCTTTTGTCACTTACCTTGCCATGAAGGTATCTGAATTTTGGCTATTGGTGTAATGACTTTTCATTGCCATCAGGTAAAGTACAAACTCTTCCACTGACCTATAAGACCCCTTCTGACCTGGTTTCTGTGTCTTCTCTCCAGCCACCTATGTTTCCCCATTATGTTTCTCTATAAAGGTTCTCCGGCTGTGTTTATTTTGACTGCCAGACTCCATCTCGCCTTGGGCCTTTTCATATACTAGGCACATTCTCTCCTCCCATTCATCTGGCTAATTCTAACTCACTTTTCAGGCCTTGATTTAAGTTTCTTATTGTTTTATTTTTATATAGAACTTAGTTTTTGACACATAGGAGACCCTCAATAGAAATGTTAAATTAATAAATGTATTTATTTATTAAGTAGCTTATGATGGGTTGGACCTTGGGATAAGCTTTTTATATAGACCTTATCTCTTTTTATCTTCACAATATTATTATAACACTTATTTTCCTTTTTTAACACTTATTTTCTCTCTGAGGAATTAAGTCTCTGAAATGTAAGGCAACTGGCACCAAATATTATAGCTATTAAATAACAGATTAAGGATTCAAATACAAGTCTGATGGCCCAGCCCCCTGTGCTCCTAGCTGTTCAGGTTAACACTGCCTCTCTCAGCACTTTAGTTTAGAAAAGACCATCCCATCCTCCTCCTGCCTCGGAGGCTGGCTCTCACAGTTCCCTTGCATGCTCTCATGGCCCAAAGGCTGGGCAGCATTCTCCACACATCTCACAGCTTCTTCCCCAGGTGCAGCTCTCAGAGTTAGCAAGTAAAAATTCAGGAAGACCAGTTAAATTAGAATTTCAAACGAACAACAAATCATTTTTTAGTATGTCCCAATTCAATTGTCTCTTTTTGCAGTGCTGAGATTTGAACCCAGAGACTCGCATATATGTTGGACATGTGCCCTACCACTGAGTTCAATATTTGAAACATACTAAAAAACATTCTTTATTTATATAAATTTCTAATTTAACTGATTGTCTTGCATTTTCTCTGGCACCCTTGCACCGCTGCCTTTCCACCTGATCTGCAAGCCCCTCTGTTTTTAAATGACTTTACTCACTGTAATCTCTTGGTCATTCAACATGTGCAGTCTGCCCTATGTATCTGTGGGTTCCACATCTTCTTCTTCTTCAACTACCTTATGTTGGAAATATTCCAGAAAAAGATTGCAGGGCAAGAGATGTAGCTAAGTGGTAGAGCATGTTGCTGAGCATGTTGCCTAGCATATATGAGGGCCTGGGTTCAACCTTTAGCACCAGTAAAAAAAAAAAGAAAACAAAAAATAAACTGGATTGTACCAAATATGTAAAGACTTTTAAAAAATCTTGTTATTACATAGGCATGTCCGACCTGAGGCCTGTGGCTTGGATACACCTATATCATTAAAAATATTTTTTAGAATAAAAGTTTTATTACTTGTATATAGTAACTATATATATATATATATATATATATATATATATATATATATATATATATCTTTAATGAGCCAGGGATTTAGCTCAGTGGTTCTGGTGCCTGTGTCGCAAGCTCAAGGTTCTGAGTTCGATCCCCAGTACGGAAAAAAAAAAAAATATATATATATATATATATAGTCCATGGGCCGGGGATTTAGCTTAGTGGTTTTGCTACCTGCTGCGCAAGCGCAAGGACCTGAGTTCAATCCCTGGTACAAAAAAAAAAAAAAATTTGATATTTTTTAAGAGTAGGAAAAATTTATTGAGAGAAAGATAGCGTCTGTCTAAGAGAGACAGAAGGGGTACTGGAAAATGGGTTGCCCACTCACCCAACTTCTCAAAGGTATTTTATGGGACAAAGCCATGAGGTGAGGCAGGTTCAAAGTGGGACAAAACTATAGTCAACTAGTAAGATTACAAATAGAATCACTTAGGTAATATTTGATCCAATGAGAAATCACAAGGTGGTCAAAACTATGAACAACCAATAAGATTATGACAAGCATAGTTGCTTGGGTAATATTGATTAAATGGGAATCCAATGGGGAAACAAGTCATGTGGCAAGTGTACAAGGCATGAGCAAGGATTTTCTGGTAGAAAGGGGTGGGGTGGGTTAGGGATCTTTCTTGGAAGATCTTTGTCCCCCATCCAGATGACTGATACCTATTTAGAATATCAATCACTGCTATTTATCCTTAGGAGAAGCACAGGGGTGTGGTAGTTTCTCTTTTACAATGCTGGGTCTCCGTGAATGTGTCTTGATTGTCCTCCATGTTGGTTCCTCTACTGTCCCTCAGGTTGGCTGCTTGTGTGCTGGCCCTGTCTAACTGCCTACAAGATATATAATTAACTTACCTATCTACAATATTCCCCCCTCTGAAGAAGTACCCCTAACTGCTGTGTGGGACAACTGGCAAAGACTGTTCTGGCTACTTCCAGTTGAAGAGGGTCGTAGTTGTGATCAGCAGTCAGTTACTCTACAGAGGGTCTACCTACAGCCCTTCAATAGGCGCCAGGCATTGTCATCTTGGGTAGGCATATAGCTTTGAGTCTGGAGGAGACAAAGCCAAAGAAAGTTAAGAATATATGGGTCAAATTATAAGGTCAGCAGGATTGCTATGAATATAGCCAACAAGTGTTTCCACTGGGAGGAACTAGTAATAGCCTACCACAAAGAGAAGAAGGTCCAAGGGACTTAAGAATCCTACATAGAAGTTGTATTGTAGTTTAGCAGTTATGAGCTGTTTACAAGGCCGATGTAGTGGATCCCAATAAAAGAAGTCTAGCACATTTGTCATTGGTTCCATTTGTATAACCACTTGGAGTTTGGCAGCCTCTCTGTCCAGTTATCTCAGTGGAAGACCTCCAAAATGATATAGGGGGAAGAGAAGCAACTCCCAAACCTGCTAGATATCCAAAACACAGGTTTGTGTTCTCTAAAATTGAAGAATGACTTCTAGGAACAACAGAGGTTAAGAGTAGGAAAAATTTATTGAGAGAAAGATAGCTTCTGTCTAAGAGAGACAGAAGGGTTACCAGAAAATGGGTTGTCCCTATATTAACTATATTTTATATGTGGCCCAAGAGAATTCTGCTTCACTCAATGCAGCCCAGGTGAGCCAGGCTTGGCCAACCTACAAGCTGCAGGTGAGACACACCACCTATTTACATAGCACTTGCATTGTGTTAGGTACTGTATAATCTAGAGATGATATAAGGTATTTGGAAGGATGTGCATGGGTTATATGCAAACACTACATCATTTACATAGGGATTTGAGGATCCCTGGATTTGGTTATCTAAGGGGGTCCTGGAATCAATCCCACTTGACACCAAGGACAACTGCATCTATGAAAATCAAGGCTCAAAGTGATGTCCTGAGACGCCACAGGGTAAATCCTAAATGGGGAACAGAAAAATCACTTCCTTATAACTATTCAGTTCCTTTACTATTTTTTAAAATAATACTATCCTGAGCAGATAATCTTAAAATAATTTTCAACCTTATTCTCCCTTCCTCTAGTTACTTTATTTTTCTCCTTCTCAACTTAACCAAGATTCTTGAAAGAGTATGTCTCCACTTCCTCACCTTCCCTTCACTTGAAAGATGAATAATAGTGATTAGGTGCCAGGGTGAGGTAGAGCACTGCCCAGCCTGCCTCATTTTGAAGGGTTGCTGCAGGGCCAATGAGCCCTTCATGAGAAACATTACACCTGGCACAGTAAGTAGTCGCTAAGCATTAGGTGTTATCAGTATCAAAATCTGTCCTCTGCCCCAGAACTCTAGAGAAATGTGCTTGCCAAGATTCTCAGTGACTTTCCAGCTGCCACTCCAAAGGTGGTTTGGGACTCTTTGACATTGCTGGCTACTCCTTGTTCCTTAAAGTCCCCTCTTCTCTGGCAGCTGAATACCACTCTCTCCTTGTCCTTTATCTGTCTCTCCCCTCTTAATCTCGCTTGCCAGATCCTCTTCCTTTGTCCTCCCAGGATGCTGCTCATCCCTGAAGTCGTCCTTTGTGCCCTTACCCTAGCTCCACTCACCTTTCCTGGGAGGTCAGTTCCACCCCTGGGGTTCCAACTGTCGTCTCTATGCAGAGGACATCTTTTCTGTCTCTATCTCTGCTCCCACCTAGACCTCCAGACCCGTGTCTCCAGGTGGGTCCCTGAGACATGCCTCAGAACTGGTACTCAATTCTTCCATCTCCGAAAGTATTGCTTCCCGTCCCTGCCCCAAAGCCTGATCTCCCTCTTAGATTATCTCTGATAGATCTGTGCCTCCAACCTCACCAAGACCACAGGCCCAGAAACCTAAACATCATTCTTTTCATCTTCTTCACCTGCTCCCTCCCCAAATCTAACCTATCTTTGTGTCCTGTTGTACAATTTAATATTTTCTATTAGTAAATATTGCTCTCTCTTCTGTCTTCCTACTGGGTACAAGATGCATTAAAGGTACCAAGGAAATCAGCAGTTGCACTCAATAGTCTGAGAGATAATGAGAGAGCTTCTAACTGATCTCCTTGGTCCTTCTAATGTATGTCCTTTCAGATGTCAGAGTAATATCCCCAAAGTCTTATTAAGTTACCTTCTGCTGCAAAAATCTCCAGTGGATCCCCTTCACCTGTGGATAATGTCCAAACTTCATAGCTGGACACACAGATTTTTGATAGAATGGCTCCTGATTGCCTCTCCAGCCTCTGCTATTGCCACTTTCTCCCCAACACTCAAATATGCAGCTAGCTATTTGTAGGACACCACTCCTAATACTAGTCAATGTGCTGTTGACCCTGACAATAATGCTCTTCCATTCTTGGTCCATCTGACCAACTCCTACTCAGACTTCAAAATCCTGTTCAGAGTTTCATCTTGATGCCTTCCCTGAAACATCACACCCCTGTACCCTTGTAGAATTGATTAGTCTCTACTCAAGACTCCTTCCAGGCTTGTGGAATGCATTGTTGTATTATATATGTTTGTATATCTACCTTTGTTCTCCTAAAGTATAAATTCCTAAAATCAGCTATTTGGTATCATTCATATTTGTACCCTAGATTCAAGAATGATGCCTGGGACACAGTGGGTGTCCAGTTAATATTTCTTAAATCGAGCTGAGTTTCTGTATAGGTGAGGCACCAAGGAGAGTGGGGGACAAGGATATGGAAAGAGAGGTGGGAGCCAGGAACTAAGTTTGGGGGAAAGACATTTTACATACTGATCTGTGTTTGGATCTCATTGGATGGAAAGCTGGAACCAGCAGGGTTGTCAAGGTAGCAAGTAATATGGATAAAATATTTTTAAAGAAACCAATGATAATAGCAATGTAGCTGGCCATGGTGCCATACACCTGTGATCCCAGCACTCGGGAGGCTGAGGCAGGAGGAGCACTGTGAGTTCGAGGCCAGCCTGAACTACATAGTGAGACTTTGTCTCAAAAAATAAAACAAAACAAAATAGCAACGTGAAGCACAGATCGTAATGGTGGAAAGTCTGGACTGGGAGAGAACACACTAAAGCTGATGCCAGCAATTTGAACCCTATTGACAGTACATGTAGAACAGTATAGGTGCAGTGAATAATCTATAATGGCAAGATATATAACACAGGCAATAGACAACAAATTTGTACATCAGGGTAATGGCAGTGGCGTACCACACAAATACGTGAAATTTTTAAAAAGATAATGACAGTGCTAATATAACTTTTCTACAGTAAATTTAATCAGAGGGAAAAGATAATGAGAAGCATCAATGATCATATTCCCAGTTTTCTGGCTTTGAGGACTAGTGACATCATTAACTAGGATACATAACACCAGGAGAGCTGGGGTGTTGGAGGGGTGGGTTGGACATGGTCAGAATGAACTAGTGAGACATATATATTAGAAGATATACATATATATTCATATATATTCATATATATATATGTCAGGGTTAGGGATGTAGTGCAGTGGTAGAGCTGCTTGCTTGATACGCACAGACCTTGGGTTCAATGCCCAACACTGACAAGGAGAAAAAGAAGAAAGGATGTGTTAAAAGGCAAGATTACAAAAATTACAACAAATTTAAACATCTTAATTGCCTTGGTCATTTCAAAGTTCTGTTTCTTTCAAAAGGAAACAGGAAAACAGAATAAGAGAAAAATAATTGGTTAACCTCAGATTACTTCAGGTTATTTTTTTGAAATGACTGAATCAACAGGAACTGCACTATCATGCTGATGAAAACGGGCCTGTTTGAGAAATTTGGCTGTTTCTCTTTCTTGATTTCTCACTCAGTTTCACTTTGGTGACATGTAACTTTAGTGTGAGTGACTGTATTTTGATTTTTACCCTAGTCTGTGGAGGAGCGCAAGAGCTTAGTCCAAAACAATAGGCTTCTGTAATTTTCATTTTACCTAGGGCCTATGGGACTTGGTGGCTGTCAGCACTCCTAGTGGCTGGTGACTGGGACCTGATTAGGGGTTAGATAATTTCAGGAAAGGTACCTATCCTGGGAGCCAAGGAAGATTTGTAGAAATAGTAAATATTCAACAATGTTGGAGAATAATATGTTTAATGTGTGTTTTCTAAAAGCTCGCAGGAAGGCTGTGGTATTCCACTAGGGATGTGGGAGAACAAAGACAGTGTGGGCACTTGAGGTTGGATAGATAATCTTACATGAAAAAGATTTGGTCCTCTTCCCATTTACAAAAGCTCTATCTCCATTTTTTTTTCCAATTCTTTTTTTAATCCTCTTTCCTTCCCCTCCCTCTCACCTTCCTCTATCTCCTGCTCTCCTTCTGATTTGAAAAAGACCTCCTTACTTCCTATTATCTATTTTTCATTTTGTTTTTTATATTTTGTGTTTCTTATTCAGGAAAAACCATGTGACACTTAAGCTTGTGTGTCTCATTTATTTCAAGTAATATTATGGTCTCAAAGTGCATCTATTTATGTACGAATAACTTAGGTTTTTCCTTTTTTTTTTTTTTTTTTGGTACCAGGGATTGAACTCAAGTTCTTGTGCTTGCGCAGCAGGCAGTGAAACCACTGAGCTAAATCCCCGGCCCAAGTTCATCCTTTTTTATGGCAAAGTAGTATTCTATTGTATATAAATACTGTATTTTCTTTATTCATTCATTTGTTGATGGGCTTATAGGGCATTTCCAAGATTTAGCTATTAAAATTGTGCTTCTATAAACAGGGATATGCATGTATCCCTGTAATATGATGTTTTTACTTCTTTTGGGAAGATACTTAGAAGGGGAATAGTTGGGTCAAGTGGAATTTCTAGTTTTAGTTTTTTGAAGAATCTCCATACTGATTTCTTTTTTTTTTTTTTTTTTTTTTTGGTACTGGGGATCGAACTCGGGTCCTTGCGCTTGCGCAGCAGGCGGTGAAACCACTGAGCTAAATCCCCGGCCCTCCATACTGATTTCTGTAATGGTTGTAAGTTTACAATCCCATCAACAATGTAGAAGGATTCCTTTTTCTCTGTAGGATCACCAGCGTTTTTTTATTATTTGATTTCCTGATGATAGCTATTCTTTCTGAATTAAAACAACACTTGAAATTCCATCTTGCATTTCTCTAATGGTCACTAGTGTTAAACATTTTTTAATGTATTTATTGGCTATTTGTATTTCTTCTTCTGAGAAGTATCTATTCATTAGTTCCCCATTTTTTTATTGGGTCTTTTGTTTGGGGGAGGTCCAGTTTTTTTTAGTTCTTTATATATTCTAGATGTTAGCCCTCTGACAGAGGAATAGCCAACCACCTTATTGATCTGTTTTGTTATCTCCTCTGTTATTCTTTCAAATAATTTGGTTGCATGGCTTTTTATTTTCTCTACCTTGGTGCCCCCAGATCAGCTTTGGGGGAGCTGAGCGTTTTTGGAGGCATTTTGTTGTCTTGTCTTTTAATGTTTCAATATTTTTTGTTTGTTTATGTGCTGAGGATTGAGGGTTGATTATAATGGAAGACTTTGTTGCTAGCTTAGAGACCTCTTTAGTTAGTGCCTCTTTTTCAGTGATGCACTCTGGGCATTGCTAACTGTAGGCTTATAAAGCTGGGCAGAGAGAACTGTGATTTGCTGGATTCTAAGACTGCAGGTTCTGGAAGAAAACTACTCATTTGGAAATGTAGAGGAATTTTTTTGACCCATTTTTTTCTCCTCTTGATTTTTTGGTAGTGTTTGGAGGGTTGTCCGCCCCCCATTTTCTTTCTTTCTTTCTTTCTTTCTTTCTTTCTTTCTTTCTTTCTTTCTTTCTTTCTTTCTTTTTGTTAACCCTCTTTAAATTTTTCCTTTATTATTTTTTTCTTTAGTTTGTGTTTTTTATTTTCTCTCCTTTTCTTGTTTTTTTCTCTGTTGCTCTTATTTAATACTATTGATTTCCTTTTACTCTTTAATAAGATCCTTTATTTCACTTTTAGAACCTTTTTCTCCTCTTGCATCACCTAATTTTTTCAATTTTACCATTTTCATGAGCCCAGTCACCACACTGTATCCTTAGTTAACTATAAAGGTTTAGAAATCTATAGATAGTTAACTATATGCTATTACTGCTGAATAGTGTTCTATTGCTAGTGGAGGTAAAGTTGTTCCATTTAGTAGATCAATATTTGGTTTGTCTTAGTGTTTATACTATAGTCATAATTCTATTTTCTATGGTTAAGGTGGGTTATTAGTGGTTCTTAGGGTAAATCAGTATCCAGTTTCTTTGACATTATTGTTGTTACTGAAAAGTAGAGGCCCCTCTGTATGTCAACCTCAGACCAAGGCAACTGTTCAAGCTGAGCTATATACCTGCTCACATTGTTAAACAGAAACACAATCAGATCACCATTCTCCACTGATTATAGGCAGTGGTATGGGGGCTCAAGCAGACTACTGGACTCAGTGCCATCACCTTCCAATCCAGACACTTCTGAAAGCTACACCCAGTGGGCCTGGCCTCCCATCGAGTGTGTCTCGTGTCTTTCCTGGCCTGAGCTTGAACTTCTCAGGGAACCTATGTCTAGCCCTCAACCTCTCCACAGACATCCTGTGGCTACCTCTTGACCAATCATTGTGGTAAGGTAACACTGAAAATGCTAGAGTGAAGCTGTAGTATAATTGTTCTATGGCTCAGTTCCATACAACCCCTTCTTCAAATGGCTCCTAGTTAAATTCTCTTTGGCAATGTGGCAGGTGCTACATTGGATTTCTTCTCCAATTCTGTGCTGCTGTGAAGAAATCACTCTCAGAGTAAATCCCCAACTGTTTTCGGAGTTTACAATAGCTGTGGGCTTTTCTTGGAGCTAGTGCTGCTGGTCCATCCATTATTTTTCCCTGAAGCTGCCAACTCTTGGGCTTACCTTCTCTCCAGAAGATTGGCTTTGTGCATGATCAGGTTGGTCAGGTGGTCATTGTGTCTGTGGCCTTGTGCTGAGGGGAACCAAGATGCAGAGCCAGGTAGGAGTTGATGGTTTTATGTGGCTAGGGTGTGGAATCCACAGTGTGGAATTTGCTGGGGGCAGCTGCTAGTTTGGCTGTATAGCCTTGAAGATTATATTATAACAAGGGAGATAAACAATAAGCAAATCAGCAAATGAAGAAATAAAAAATTGGAGCTGTGATAAGCATTATAAAGAAGATAAACCAGATCTTGGAATAGGAAGCAGGGTGAAGTAGTGGTAGGGTGACTTTGAGGAAGGACATTTACTTGAAGACCTGAATGAGCTGAGATAAACCTCTCCACCAAAAAAAAAAAAAAGAAGAAGAAGAAGAGAGAGAAAATGAATAAGAGTAAGGAGAAAGAGGGAAGGAGTGCTCCAGATAAAGGAGAATCAGTTTAAAGATTCTGAGGTAGGGCAAGAGTTTAGGTGATCAGAACTCCAAGGTCCACTGTGGCTGGAGCAGAATGAGTAACTAGGGAAGTGACATATGCTGAAGTAGGAGGGTTAGGGAGGATTCATGTCATGTAGATCTGTGCATCTTGTGTCCTCCTCCCCTCACTGCAGGGAATCTGGAGCATGTTCTCAGCTCCAGAAGCTATTGGAAATGCAGAGTGATTAATCAGAAGCCAATTTGGGAAGGGATTTATTGTTTAAGACTGAGATACTCTAGGAATCAGAAGTTAAAGAAAAACTACACTTCAGAGTTTTTAGGGTCACCCTACCATAGTGACTGGGTGGGAGATGGCAACAAATGATAGTCATGGAGAGGGGGCTTGCTAGACATAGGACCCCTGAGAAGTTTAAACAGCAGTGATCTCAGGCCAGGAAGCCCTCTATGGTGAGAAGCCAGGCCAGTTGCAAGTGGTTTTCTGAGGAGGCTGGGTCTGAAAGTGCTGGCAATAAATCCAGTGGACTCAAAATAAAAATAAAAAATAAATCCAGTGGACTCCTTGTTCCACCCGCCTCCTTGTTTATGTGCAGCACAGAGCTTATTGGCCAGTTTGTTTTCCACATCTTTGAACATGATCAGAGATGTGCCTCAATTCAGACAGTTATCATGTCCTGGAGTATATGGACAGAGGGGCCTCTGGAGCAAAAGGGCCACTGCATGAGCCCAAAGGCCATAAAGTTAGGTGGAGTTAGTGGTGACTTGGGGTGCATAGAGGGGCACAAACACTTATAGTTTCTGGGCTGAACACAGCTATATGGCAGAAATCTCACCAATGATTGACCCCTTCCCCCAAGAAGGAAAGGCAAGGCAGGACTCAGCATACATACACACACATACACACACAAAGCGGGTGTAGAAACAAAATAAGCCCTTGTTATGACTCACTGTCCCTATTCTGTACCTGGTGGATTCCAATACTACAGGGCTTAGAAAGAAATCACTCATCCAAACCCAGAGAGGAATTTTTTCTCTTTTTCTTTTTTTTTTTTTTTCCTTTTTCTTATTTTTATTTCTTTTGTTATTTTTCTTATTTATATTTTCTTTTTTGTTACTTTTACATAATTATATTTTCTTTTATTTTAAAATTGGATTCTTTATCTTACTTTTTTCTCTTTATCCATATCCATTTATGATAAAAACCTGATAAAAATAGAGATAGAAGGATCTTACCTGAAGCTGATAAAAGCCATTTATGACAAATCTACACTAAGTGAGGAAAAACTGAAAATCAGGAACAAGATAAAGGTTTCCACTCTCACCACTTCTGTTCAGTGTAGCACTCAAAAACTTCAGCCAGAGCAAGCAGGCAAGAGAAAGAAATAAAAGAAACATGTATAGGAAAGGAAGAAGTCAGATTGTCCTCATTTGAAGATGAGATGATCCTTTACATAGAAGATCCAAAAAACTCCACCAAAAGACTCCTAAAACTTATAAACAAATTCAGTAAAGTACCAGGGCACAACATCAATACACAAAAATTAATATGTTCCTGTACGCCAACAATTATCTCAGTGAGAAAATTAGGAAAACAATCCCATTCACAATAGTCTCAAAAAAATTAAATACGCATTAATTTAACCAATGAAGTGAAAGACCTCTATAATGAAAACTATAGTATCCTAATAAAAAGAGATTGAAGAAGGCATTAAAAAATGGGGAGACATGGGCTGGGGATTTAGCTCAGTGGTTCTGCTGCCTGCCTCGCAAGTGCAAGGACCCAAGTTCAATCCCTGGTACAAAAAAGAAAGAAAGAAAGAAAGAAAGAAAACGGGGAGACAAATCTGATATATACATTTAATGTAATCCTAATCAAAATACCACCAGCATTCTTTATAAACTAGAAAAAAAAAATCTTAAAATTTATATGGAGCTAGAAGAGACCCAAAATAGCAAAAGCAATCCTGGGCAACAAGACAAAGCAGAAGACATCATGATCCTGAATTTCAACTAACATTAGAAAACTACAGGAATAAGAACAGCACAGTACTGTCACAAAAACAGAAATGTGTGTTACTAGAAAAGAATTGAGGATTCAGAAACAATCCTAGCCACATTCAGCCAACTAGTGTTTAACAAAGGGGCCAAAAAATGTGGTGGGGAAAGATGGCCTCTTTAACAAATGGTGCAGGGTCAACTGGTTATCCATGTACAGAATATAGATCCATATCTCTCACCCTGTACCAAAATCAAATCAAAATAGATCTAAGAGGGCTGGAGATTTAGCTCAGTGGTACCACGCCTGCCTCGCAAGCGCAAGGTCCTGAGTTCGATCCCCAGTACCAAAACAAACAAAACAAAACCAAAGACATAGATATTAAAATAGAAACACTGAATCTGCTGGAAGATAGATTAGAGAAAACTCTTGAAGATGTAGGCATAGGCAAGGACTTTCTGAACAGAACCCCAATTGCAAAAGACATAACATCAATGATCAACAAATGGGATTTTATCAAATTTAAAAGCTTCTGGATAGCAAAGGAAACAACACAGTGAAGAGACAACCTACAGAACAGAAAAAAAATCTATCAGCTATTCCTCAGACAGAGGACTAATAACTAAGACATATAAGAATTCAAAAACAAAACAAAACAAAACAAAAACAAAAAAACCCTAGAAATACCATTTGAGCCAGCTATACTTCTTCTAGGCATCTTCCCAAAAGAGTTAAAGACATCATATTACAGTGATACATGTCTTCCCCAAATAAAAGAAAAACAATTAAAAAATGGGAAGTTGCAATTAACAGACACATCTCAGAAGAAGTACAAATGGCTAATAAGTACATGAAAAAACATTCAGCATCTTTGGCCATTAAAGAAATGCAAATTAAAACAGCATTAACATTGCATCTTACTCCAGAAAAAATGACTATCATTATGAACTCAAAAAAACAACAAATGCCGGCAAAGTTTTTTGGGGAAAGGAACTCTTCTACACTGTGGTGGGAATGTAAAGTAGTACAACCACTATGGAAATCAATATGGAGATTCCTTAAAAAACGAAAACTAAACCAGACATGTGGCACATACATATAATCTTCAGCACTTGGAAGGCTGAGGCAGGAGGACTGCTGTGTATGGAAACAGTGTGGACTACGCAGTGAATTCAAGGCCAGCCTGAACTACATAACAAGACCCTGTCTCAAAAAGCAAAACAAAACAAAACAAAATAAAAACAACAAAAAATTCCCTAGGAATTCCATTTAAGCCAGCTATACCTCTTCTGGGTATCTTCCCAAAAGAATTAAAGACATTATATTACAGTGATACATGAATACCCAGTTTATGACAACATAACTCACAATAGTCAAATCTTGAAAGTGGCCTGGGGTCAGGGATTTAGCTCAGTGGTGTCATCACTTGCCATGCAAGCGCAAGGACCAGAGTTCAATCCCCTGTACCAAAAGAAAAAAAAAAAAAGAAAGTGGCCTGCATATCCATCAACAGATGAATGGATAAAGAAAATGTGGTATTTACATACAATAGAGTACTACTCAGCCATAAAGAAGGATAAATTTGAGTCATTTGTAAGAAAATGGATGCACCTTAAGAACACTATGCTAAACAAAATAAATCAGACCCAGAATAATATCACATGGTTTCTCATATATGAAAAACCCAAAGTATAAATAATTTTAAAAGTAAAATAAAAGATTGATGATAGAAAATAGGGAGGGAAAGAGGGGAAGGGTTTGTAAAAAGGACTAAGATGTGATATGTATACGTACCAACTTCCCACAATGAATATATTTAATATGTGTTGCAAACATGTACTAATAAAATAATCTATTAAAAATAAAATTTAAATTTAAAAATAGCTTGAGGCAAGGCAAGAGGATAAATATGGCTGGGCTTGGTGATGTACACCTGTCATCCCAGTTATTCTGAGGGCTGAAGTGGGAGGATTGAAAGTTTGAGGCCAGTGTGGGTAATTCAGCAAAACCCTGTCTCAATAAAAATGGAAAAGGGGAGGGGCTGGGCATGTAGCTCAGTGCTCCTTGGGTTCAATCCCCAATACTGAAAAATAGAAAGAAGGTAACCAGAAAGCCGGTTAGAGCAGTAAACAAGCCAATTGTAGACAATTCTGAATGGATAAGGATGGAAGTAATTGGATAAGGAGTGGGTAATGGAGTCAGAAAATATTTTAGTAGTTACACCTAGTGGACTTGGTGATGGACTGGATGTAGGACGAGGAAGTGGAGACTGAGATAATTTACAGGTCTTTTATTTTCCAGGTCCTGGAAATTGAATGCAGGGTCTCTCCTGTGCTAAGCAAGCACTCTATCACTAAATCCCCAGCCCCTTTTAATTTTTATATTGAGACAGGGTCTCACCGAATTGCCCACTTGAGCTCAAACTTTTGATCCTCCTGCCTCAGCTGCTCAGGAAGCTGGTATTGCAAGTGTGCACCACTATGCCTATCCTGTATATGTCTTTTTTTTTCTGGTCCAGGGATCGAACTCAGGACTTTCCACTTGTGCAGCAGGCACAGTGCCACTGAGCTAAATCCCCAGCCCCTGTATAGGTCTTTTGAAAGAGTTATTTCTTGAAGTGGAGACTAAAGGGAAGGAATAGTTTATCTAAGAATCTTTTCAGTAAATATGTACTGAGCACCCAACAAATCCCACTCCATATGCAAGGTACTGGACATACAAAAAATAAAACAGGCTGGGGTTGTGGCTCAGTGGTACAATGATTGCCTGTTGTGCCTAAGGCCCTAGGTGAGAGAGAGAGAGAGAGAGAGAGAGAGAGAGAGAGAGAGAGAGAGAGAGAGAGAGACAGAACACAAGACATACATAGGTCCAGTTCTTGTGGAAAATAAACTTACAAATTAACTCTCATACCAAGTGATTTGCACAATAATTGAAATGTTCTAGCTGGTGCCACAGAGGTGGAAATGGTTGACTCTACCTGAGGTACTGGAGGGAAGCAATGTCAGAGAAGGAAGTAAGGCTAGAATCTGCGGAAGATAACTCTAGAGATGGAGAAGGGAAGTTGAAGAGAATGGAGTCTTATGACCTCGATTTTTGCCATTAAGTATGACACACTCAGCCAGGTGTGGTGGCACACATCTGTAATGTCAGCACTAAGGAAGGCTGAGGCAGGAGGATTGAAAGTTCAAGCCCCACCCAGGCAATTTAATAAGACCCCGTCAAAAAAAAGAAAGGAAGGAAGGAAGAAAGGAAAAAGAAAGAAAGAAAGAAAGAAAGAAAGAAAGAAAGAAAGAAAGAAAGAAAGAAAGAAAGAAAGAAAGAAAGAAAGAAAGAAAGAGTTTGGGTATGTAGCACTGTGGTATAGCACCCCTGGATTTGATCCCCAGTACTGGGAAAAAGGTATGAGGCACTGGTCTGCTGCATTACAAAGCTAAAAGGAATGCTGCCTTCTTGGTTGTGTCCCAGATAGGTGACCAGGCTGGATTTGTACCTTCAGCACTCAGCATGACAAGTGGGTCCTGGCCACAGGGTGTCTTATGATCATGTTGAAATTATCAAGAGTATAGCCCAGAAAGTCTTAATTTTCCCCAAGTTACTTATTATTACTTTCTAATTCATTCAAGAGCATCAGATAAGCATTTCTTGTGAACCTGGCATAGAATAAATAAATGAATAATGAATGAGTGAACAAAAGAATGAAAGGATAAATGAATAAACAGGGTTTATAGCTTGCCATTGAAACTGGAAATGAGAATTAACTAAAAATTAATTAACTAAAAATTCGAGAAGCTAATTATGTTAGCTAGCTTTTTAGCAGCAAAACAAGCTTTTAAGTTGCCTAGATTGTTCTATAAAAATAGCTATTGTTTATTGAGGCTTGGGATGAGTCAGGCACCATACTAAGCATTTTACTTGTATTTCTCATTTACTCTTCTTACAACTTCCCCAGGGGCATATGTATCATCCTTTTGCTTGGAGCGGTTAAATGACTTAGGAATTCAAACTTGAGTCTTATTATCCATAATTATTCTTCCCCTACTTCCAAAAGGCAATGGGCTTTTGCAAGATCACTCGATCATTTGCACTTACATGGTTATAGTTACTGATAATGGTAGGAGTAGACATACCTGAAGCTCCTACTTTTGCTGGCTGGAAGAATGAGGATATTGCATTTCCAAATGGAGGTGATCTTTGACATTCATGCACTGACTATGACTTAATGCCACTGTCCTCATTTAACTCTTTTCTGCAAATTAAACAGCCAATAAATATTGGCCATCTCTATACTACTCAATTTACAAAGAAGAACTGGTTCTCCTGTGTGGAATGGAGAACTATAAAACATGATACTTGCCTTAAAAGGGCTTCTAATTTAGTACAAGGAACAGAATAAAATTAAAAAGACTCACTAAGGACAAATAAGCCAATACATACTTGGGTACTAGATTGTATAGCATAGTTTATAAACAAAAACCCTAAAAAAAAAACCCTGAGGAACGTAACATTTGGAGTTATTGGAGGGAAAGACAAATAACATTTATTGAATTTAAAGAAAAAATTAACACAATTACTATGTGTTAGATATTGTGCTAGTCTCCTAGAATACATTATTTTAATCTAGTATCCACTCCATTCACCACTTTCTGAGCTTCTACTATATATAAACAAAACCCATCATATTCTTGATTATAGATGTTATTAGTAAAAGAAAGATGAACATGACTTTGTTTTTGTCCTCAATGCACTTAGAAATAAGATATGTTTACAATCTTACAATATGGCAATGAGACAAAGCTATGAATACAGAGATTGTACAGTTCATGGTCCAAATTAGGAAACTTTTGAGAATAAGCAGGAGCACTATTAATAATTACCCTGGAAAAACCCAGACTGTTCTGAGGAAATTCAGTTGTAGTACCTGAACAATGAAAAACCTCCAAGTGGTGGGAGTGCAAAGGAACATTTGGGGTGAATCAGTGAAGCTCAATAAAAAAAAGTAGATTTGAGTTGGGCATGCTGCTCTAAGGGGACAGGCACTAAAGCTCTGAACAAAGTAATTTCAGATAATCTAATGGGATCCAGAGTGACGGGGAGAGGGACTACTTTAAATAGTGTTCCATTAGGGAAGGCATGTAATCTAGAAAGATAACATTTAAGCTAAAAGAAGGATCAACAAAGTCAAAGACAAAAGCAAAACAAAACAAAGCATTAAGCATCGTCTTCACTCAGCAGTGATCCACAGGTCAGCAGGTCCAACCTCTATTCATGGGCCTTCAGGGGAGGAGGTTCCAAGGACCTCCTGTTTATTCTGAAGGGAAATGAGGTGTTTCAACTGTATTCTATTAGGTAATGAAAAATCACTAAAGACTCTGGAGCTGGACAGTGATATGACTAGAAAAATTACTTGCATTGGCATTCAAAACATTGGTGTAGGCAACAATTTAAATGGGACATCAACAGCTCAGGGCTAGAGAAGGAAGAGTTTGAAGGAGGAAGTCCAGGAAGCTGCTGCAATAGTCCAAGAAAGAGAAAAACTCCTACCTTAGAACAGTGGCGGTGACAAGCCGAGAGGCAGAGAGGGAGCTGATACCACAGAACACTAGTGGGCAGGACTTTGCAACAGGTTGTCTTCTAGCATAAGGCTGGTCCTTAGGAGCAGGTCAGCCCATGCCAGTTCCTCTCATCTCTCAACTGGTAAGGAGCAAGGGAACAGTTTTATTAGTTTGTGCAGAATGGAGAAAACACTTGAACATGAATCTAGATTGAAGGGAAGAGCCAACAGAGAGGGAGATGGTAAAAGCATAAAGGAAAAGAAGTGACTGATGAATAGTTTATTTAAATAAGGATAGATTTTACCATAGAATTGCTGTAACAAAATCAGCAAAGTATTTGCATAAGAATAGACATGTAGACCAACAAAACAGAATAGCAGACCCAGGAAGAAACTCATCTGATTCTTGACAAAGGAGCCAAAAACATGCACCGGAGAAAGGATAGCCTCTTTAATAAATAGTTCTTTGTTTGTTTTTTGGTGCTGGGGATCGAACTCAGGTCCTTGCGCTTGCAAGGCAGGCAGCAGAACCACTGAGCTAAATTTTAATAAACAGTTCTGAGGGTCGAGGATGTAGTTTAGTGGCGCTGCACCTACCTGGCAAGTGCAAAGTCCTGAATTTGATCACTGGTACCAGAGGGAAAAAAAAAAGATAGTTCTGAGAAAACTGGACATCATGTGTGGAAGATTGAAACTGCATCTATATTTCTCACCAAGTACTAAAATCAACTCAAAATGGATCAAAGACTTCAATGTTAAGACCTGAGGACTAGAGGAAAACATTGGGGAATCACTTCAAAATACTGGTGTAGACAACAATTTGAATGGGACACCAATAGCTCAAGGAATAATAGGAAGCATTGACAAATGACATTACATCAATGAAAAAGCTGCACAGCAAAGGAAACAGCATAGTGAAAAGATAGGCTTCAGAATTAGGGATCTTTGCTGGCTATTCTTCTCACAGAGGACTAATATCTAAAACATATAAAGAAGGGCCAAGCATTTAGCTCAGTGGCACCGTACCTGCCTTGCAAGTGCAAGGTCCTGAGTTTGATCCCCGGTACCAAAATAAATAAATATATATAAAGAAGTCAAGGACTGGGGATTTAGCTCGGTGGTTCCGCCACCTACCCCACAAGTGCAAGGACCTGAGTTCGATCCCCAGTACAAAAAAAAAAAAAAAAAAAAAAAAAAAAAAAAAAATATATATATATATATATATATATATATATATATAGAAGTCAAAAAATGCAATACCAAAAGCACAAGTAGGTGGTCATGGTGGCACATGCATGTAATGGCAGCACTCAGGAGGCTGAGGTAGGAAGATGGCCACAACTTGGAGGCCAGCCTGGGCTACATAGTGAGTTCAGGTTTGGCCTGAATTACAAAGTGAGACCCTGTCTCAAAAAAAAGAATAGGTAATCCAATCAATAAGTGGGCAAATGAACTGATAAGACACTTCTCAAAAGATGAAGTACAGGGGCTGGGGATTTAGCTCAGTGGCACTGTGCCTGCCTCATAAGCGCAAGGTCATGAGTTCTATCCCCACTACCAAAAAAAAAAAAAAAAGATGAAATACAAATGGCCAATAAGCATTTGAAAAAGTGTTCAACATTTTTAGCCATCAGGAAAATGCAAATAAAAAATACACTGAGATTCCACCTAACCCAGTCAGAATGGCTATAATCAAGAAAACAAAAAAGAAAAAATGCTGGTGAGGACATGGGGAAAAAGGAACCTCTACACACTGTTGGTAGGAATGGAAATTAGTAAAGCCATTGTGGAAAGTGTGGTGGTTCCTTAAAAAACTAAAAATACTTTTTCATCTGAAACCACCATCTTCTAGTTTTGTTTTGGTTTTTTTTTGAGACAGGGTCTCGCTTTATAGTTTAGGCTGACAATGAACTCACTACGTAGGCCAGGCTGGCCCACAACTCAAAGCGATCCTCCTGCCTCAGCTTCCCAAGTGCTGGGATTACAGGCGTGTGCCACCATGCCCGGCTATCTTCTAGTAATTCACCAGAATGATGAACACAAAGGGAAAGAGGAGAAGAACCCAGTATGTGTTCTCTAGGCCTTTTAGAAAGCATGATGTTGTTTCTTTGACCATGTATATGAGAATCTACAAAAAGGATGATATTGTAGACATCAAGGGAATAGGTACTGTTCAAAAAGGAATGCCATATTAATGCTATCATGGCAAAACTGGAAGAGTCTACAGTGTTACCCAGTATGCTGCTGGCATTGTTGTAAACAAGCGAGTTAAGGACAAGATACTGGCTGAGAGGATTAATGTGCATATTGAGCATATTAAACACTCAAAGAGGCCAGGGATTTAGCTCAGTGGTTTTGCTGCCTGCCACACAAGTGCAAGGTCCCGAGTTTGATCCCCGGTACCAAAAAAAACCCTCAAAGAGTCAAGATAACTTCCTGAAACATGTCAAGAAAAATGATCTGAAAAAGCAGAACACCAAAGAGAAAGGTACCTGGGTTCAACCGAAGTGCCAGACTGCCCCACCCAGAGAAGCACACTTTGGAAACCCAATGGGAAGGAGCTGGAGTTGCTGGAACCTGTTCTATATGAATTCATGGCATAAGCTGGGGATGTAGCTCTGCCATTCATCACCGAATTAGCAGCCTGCTTAAATTTTTTAAAAAATGGCCCTGTGATGTAGGGATGGTTTTCTTATTTGAACAGGTGTATGGTATCTTACCTCACAGAAACAAATATTTGGAGCAGATTCTCATTGCACCTAGTTAGTTGTGTCAGGTCTTTACTCTTCAGTGTTTTTCTTGCTGAAAGATGTGAGGTACTGTGCAGGTGTATACCCAAATGGCCACATATTTATGAAATATTTATATTGGCTTGAAGATCCTCTAAATCACCTTGGGGACAAGATGTATCAAAATAAATGGAAGTCAGTGTACGACATTTCAGTTAAATAAATTGTTTAAAGCACCCTTTCAAAAATTAAAAATAGGGCTGGGGATTTAGCTCAGTGGTTTTGCTGCCTGCTGCGCAAGCAAAAGGACCCCAGTTCGATCCCCAGTACCAAAAAAAAAAAAATTAAAAATAGAGTTAGCATGTGATCTAGCTATACTACTAGTGTTATGCCCAAAGGAATTAAAGTCAGTGTACTATAGAGTTTTCTGCATACCCATGTTTATTGTGGCACTTTTCACAATAGCCAAGTTATGGAATCAACCTGGGCGACCCTCACTGGATTAATAGATAAAGACAATGTGGTATCCATACACATGGAGTGTTATTCAGCCACAGAGAAGAATGAAATGGCATCATCAGCAGGAAAATGAATGGAATTGAAGATCATCATGTTAAGCAAAATAAGTCAGTATCAGAAAGACAAGTACCACATATTTTCTCTCCTCTGTGGAATCTAGGTGGTGGTGAGGAGGCATGAAAATAAAAGGGGGCCTATTTGGAGAGGAAGAAGAAGAGCTAAGAGAGCAGTTAGAAGGGTTGATATGATCAAAGTATGATATATATGTGTGTGGAAATGTCACGGTGAAACTTACTAATTTGTATAATTAATATGCACTAATTATAATAAAAATATTACTTATGTTTATGGTAGAATGCTTGCCTACTATGCACAAAGCCCTGGGTTTTATCTCAGCACTGAAATATAATTATATATATATATTGGGGGAAGAGGTTTTTTTTTTTAAGATAGGGTCTCATTATGTATTCCAGGTTGGCTTTGAACTCACTATGTAGCCAAAGCTGGCCTCAGCCTTCCAAGTGCTGGGATTATAGGCATGCACTACTACACCTGGCAAAAAAATTATATTTTAACTTTTCATAAAACATGCTTTTTTAAAACACTGACTTCATTATTTTGCATAACTTTTTAATTAAATTGGACTAAATACACTTTTTTTAATAGTTAAAGTACTTTGCACTATAAGTGCTTTTTGTGAGTTATATGTCATCATATGTGTTTGTTTTAAAATAGGATATTACTGTGTTCCTGATTTCCTCTGTGATTCAACTGATATTTGGCAAAAGGATTAAAATATAAAAGAGGAAAATATTATTTAAAATTATATCTCAAGCTGAGTGTGGTGGCACACGTCTGTAATCCTAGCACTTGGGAAACTGAGGAAGGAGGATCACCATGAGTTTGAGGCCATCCTGGCCAACATAGCAAGACTTGTCTCAGTTTAAAAAAAAAATTACATCTCATACTTTATGTCAGGCTGGGGATTTAGCTCAGTGGTTCTGCCACCTCCCTCACAAGCGCAAGGCCCCAGGTTTGATTCCTGGAACCAAAAAACAAAACAAAACAAAACATACTTTATGTCATTAAAATCTGAGATGTGATCTAATAGCATAGCGATCACATCTGTACAGCTAAATATGCTAATTTAGGAATGAGAATGGAATATCATCAGTTTATAAATAGCATTTTATTCTTTTTTTTGTTTTGTTTTGGTGGGTTTTTTGGTGCCAGGGATCGAACTCGGATCCTTGCGCTTGAGCAGCAGGCAGCGAAATCACTGAGCTAAATCCCCAGCCCGCATTTTATTCTTTTTAAAAAGGGATTGATTTAAAGGGTAGATTGGCCTTAGTTGGAGATATGATGCTCATCTTTCAAAACAGGTACACATGGAAGTCTGTGGCAGGGAAGTGGAAAGTTTATATTGCTTCTGTGGAATGGCTTTGATTTGAAGGTGGGCTTATGGAGAGAAGAAAAACTTTGGAATGCTGCAGTGGGAAATAATTATCCTTTAAGAACAGTGGTTGTAATCCTTGGCTGCATGTTAGAATCATGTGTGAGAGCTGATACTGATACTGGATCCCAGAACCAAGGATTCTGATTTTATTCTTCTGGGGTGGGCCCTGAAATGGCATCTCTTAAGTGTGCCTGTGTTAACTCTGATGAGCATCCTTGATGAGAGTCACCAGTGTGAGTCTGGTGGAGCAGCAGAAGGGGCTCAGCTGAGATCCGGGAACAAGAAATTGTCATTGAGGCTATCAGCCTGATTATGGAGCGGCCTCCAGCAGCCATGTGCCCAGAGCAGATATGAGGTTAGAATGTGCACTTGTCTACAAAGGCAGACAGGGCATAAGGTGAAGAAGTAGGAAATAACAGAGGCTAAGGAAATATAATTGAAGTGGTTAGTCACGGATTATGATCTATAAAATAAGATGTTCAGGCAAAAATCTATAAAATAACCAAGTGTGGTGGTGCACTTCTGTGATCACAGCACTCTGGGAAGTTGAGGCAGGAGGATTATAAGTCTGACCCCAGCTTCTGGGTAATTTAGTGACCCTGACTCAAAATAAAAGATTTTTTTTTTTTTGGTACTGGGGATCAAACTCAGGACCTTGTGCTTACAAGGCAGGCGACAGCACCACTGAGCTAAATCCCTGGACCCAATAAAAAATTTTTTTTAAAGGGCTAAGGATGTAGCTCAGCGTGAAGGCCTTGGGTTCAATCCCCAGTACAAAAAAAAGTCTATAAAATAATAACAACACTACTTTTTCTGAGCACTATGTGCCAGCCACTAAAACAAATTATTTATACAAATTCTTAATTACCCTCACAACAACCCTGAGTCCTGTTATCTCCATTTTATAAATGGGGAAATTGAGGCTCAGGAGTTAAGTCTATAGAGTTAAGTGGTGGGACTGGGATTTGAACACAGCTCTGTCTGATTCTAAGCACTAAGCTGTGATAGGCACAAAGGAGGGGACAAATGGGAAACTAAGGGCTTGTGGTTGATATGGCTGCTGGGCTTTCCATTGGATTTAGAGAGACCCAGAGGAAGAGAGATAAAAGGATTTCTAACTAAGGGAAACAGTGGAAGGCCAGGGATGTGTCCTATAGGAGACTAAAACAGCAAATGTGTTGGTTGAGGAATAAAGGGAAAATCAACATTGGGTAGGTATATCAGCAGTCCCAACCTGTCATTGGTGTGTATACTTGATATGGTAAAAGGAAATTTGGAAACACTGAGGATGCTATTTAAGAGAGGGATGACATGATAAAAAGTAGTGTTTAAAATTCATAAGGCAGATGAAGAACTAGGAAGGTCACTGAAGAGATTTCTCGACGGAAATACTTTTCTCTCCCTTTGTTTCCTGTCTTGTCCTGGTAGCCACAGATGATAATTAATCCTACCATGACTCTCAGGATGGAAAAGATTGCCCTCTCCTTAGCTTTAAGCCACCTCCCCAAGGTGCATTACTATGACCAGAGTTCTATTTTCAAGGACTAACAGAAGGCTCTGCAGTATGACTGGTGGTGAGAAAATAGGACTGGGCACTATTCATGATTGTGCAGACTCCTGTTGCTACTCCTGCCAAGCAGCTTTTTCAGAAATAACACCTTGTCACAGGGTCTTGGGTACAAAGGGGACATGATACACATACCAATCCCATAGAAGTTCAACAAGGTCACAATGTTACTTGTCAGCAACTGCCCCAGAACGAACTTGGAAAGTACCCACAGTGACCAAGACATCTGAGATGAGGACACTCTCAGTTCTTTCTTGATCTGAGTAGACCAAAATAAATGTGCCTGAAGACCTAGTTTCCAGATTTCAGGATCTTCCCAGTCAACTATTATTTTCAAGTTAACAAATAAGTTAAAATTTCTGGTGTACAGGGCCGGGGATTTAACTCAGTGGTTCCGCCACCTGCCTCACAAGAGCAAGGTCCCGTGTTCGATCCCTGGTATCAAAAAAAAAAAAAAAAAAAAAAAAAAATCTGGTGTACAGTAATTTTAGGAAAACTGAAGAAGCAAAATGAATGGCTAGAATTCTCTGAGTAATGATCAGAACATATACAATGCTGAGACTGCTGAGGCTGAATGACACCTGGAGAGCAGAACTAACTAGCTGGTTGAGGGGATATCTGTCATAAGGAATGAAAATCTGAAACTACATCTGACAGTTTGGGGAAAATGTGTTTAATTCACCCACTCCCCTGCTTGTTTGTACTATTGCCTTCCTACTTTTCAGTGTGAGTTTACTCTAGAAGTGGAACATTTTTCTACCAAAAGTGCCTGGTTGGGCTCTCTGAGATGAGACACCTACTTAGTATCCATTATCATCAGTGGAGAGTACACACCTCTCTGAGGATATCTTTAGCAAGGCCCCAGTGACTGATTCTGTTTTGTCCTCTTCAGGTGTGTAAACTGAAAGGGCAGTTTTTACCTGCTATGAAACAAAAAGAAAACAGGACTTGCCTGTTTGACATATATGCTCCTCCTCACTTCCATGCTGGGGGATTGAACCTAGGGCCTCCCATGTGATGGGTAAACATTCTACCTCTGAGCTACATCCCCAACCCAATCCAGTCTTTCAGCCTTTGTTAGTTACCATTAGATGTTGGTCAAGCACATGTGGAAAAGAATCTTGTATGTTGAACTTTCCTTTGAAAAATGAGACTATAAATCATCGAAAGAAAATACTATGCTATAAAGTTTAGTCAAGTATGATATAATCATTTTACTGAGGATATGGTATGCAAAAACTTTTTTCTTTTATGTAATGAACACATTTGCTTGTAATTTGAGTTAAATTATTATGTTTTCTTTACAAAACTTAGAAAGTTAAGAGTGTGATATCCATTTTAGTATCTTAAAATTCGGTATTTGGATATTACCACAATCTACATATAGCAGGGTCAAGCTATTTGGCATTCTAGAGTCTAAATATTTTAATCAAAGTCAAAATCAAATCAAGTGTAAATTAATCTGAGATTTTTTTTTTCCCTTCTCATTATTTTTGAGGTGTGATGGTTAATTGATTGTGTCAATTTCAGTAAGTAATGCCCAACTAAATTGGCTCAACATAGTTCTGGGTGTGGAAGACCCACCCTAGGGAGGACTGTAGCTAAAATGGTATAAAAGGAAATGAAGAAGGAACGATTGCTTTTGTTTTCTTCGGAGGAGCTCCAGTCTTTGCTTTCACTTTGGACGCTGTCTCCTAGCTTCCAGTGCAGATTCTTCAGCCTTCCGGGGCAGTTACTTGGGCCTCCTGATACAGACTTGCACGGGACACCACACTGAGCTCCAGGCCTTTGACTGAATCCTTTGGATCCCAAGTGTGCAGGCAGACCTTTTGCCCTCTTCCACACCCAGCTCTGGGCGGCCATTGTAAGCCAATCTTGTAAATTCTTACATATTTGTGTATCTTGTATTAAATCTTCTAGGAAGCTCTGAGTGATATATTAGGTAAGTAAATGAGGTCAGGATTTGAGACTGCCAAATAATATTTACTGAGAGGATCTATTATTGTGATTGGATTCTAGGTAGCATTTTCAGTCCCTTCTCTTGGTGGGCAGGGTGTTGAAGAATTCTTGTGTTTGTGTGTGTGTGTGTGTGTGTGTGTGTGTGCGCGCGCGCGCATGTTTGGTACCAGGGATTGAATTCAGGACTTGAGCTTTCGAGGTAGACGTGGTGCCATTGAGCTAAATCCCTGGCAATTCTATTGTGTTTTAAGCAGAGATATTAAGAACCTCAAAACTATTTGTGAATCATTTTTCTTTTTAAAATGTTCCTCTGTTATGGTTTCTATCTAGATGCCTGCCCCCACCACCACCACCATGAAAGCCTCGTGCCTTCATAGGCAGGGCTTTGGAAAGGTGACTGGATTAAGGGAGCAGTGATGAGGAAATCGATTAAGACAGATTTTGGTACTAGAGAAGTGGGGTCATTGCTGTGATACTATCTGGCCATGTAGTTCAGAACCCTTTGGAACTGGCTTTCAAGAGTTTGGAAAGGTTTGGAGATGCCAGCTGGTGAAGCAGTGGTAGAATGCTGTAAGCTGAGCTTAATGGGAGACTCTGGTCAGAGGTCAGAAGACCAGAATGCTGATAAAAAGGCAGATGGTAAAGACCAGCTCAAGAAGTTTCAGTTGATGCCAGACATGGAGGCTAAGGTAGAAGGATTTCTGGGAATTCAAGGCCAGCCTGGGCTACACAGTGAGTTCAAGGCAAGCCTAAAATACAGTGGGAGGGCTGGGGATTTAGCTCAGTGGTTCTGTGCCTGCCTCCCAAGTGCAAGCACAAGGTCCTGAGTTAGATCCCTGGTGCCGCAAAAACAAAACAAAACAAAAACCATGAATTACAGTGGAAGATCCTGTCTCAAAAAAAAGAGAGAGTTCAGTTGAGAACAAGGACTCTATTGGTTGGTAGTTGGACTCCAAGCCATGTTTGTTATGCTATAGCAGAAAATTTGTCTACATTTTGCTCATGGCCTGAGATTTTTGGGTGCCTGAGATTAAGGACAATGGACTAATTAATCTGCCCAAAGAAATTTCAAGGCAGCCCAACATTCAGGCTGTGACATGGGTACTATTGGGGCTTTTAGCCTGCTCTACATTGAGAATCAAGAGCAAACGGCAAGCCAAGCATGGTGGTGCCTGCCTGTAACCCCAGCACTCAGGAGGCTGAGGCAGGAGGATCATCTTGAGTTCAAGACCAGCCTGGGCTACATAGTGAGTTCGAGGTCAGTGTGAACTACATAGTGAGACCCTGATTCAAAAAAAGCAAACAGCACAGTTAAGTGATTTTAAATGTTTTTAGTTTTTAGTTTCACAAAAAAGGAAGCTCCAGTAAAGCTAGGGCTTGTAAAGTTGGAGCAGAGGAGAGTTTGGTTGCTGAAAGGATTAGTATCAAAAATAGGCCAGGTACTTTATATAGAAACAATACAAAAGACAACTTGAGGGCATTTGAGAAACCAGCAAGGCCCTACCCTCCACAGGTTCAAAATTGCAAAAGTAAAAGACTTTGCCTTGGGAAATGAGCCCCTGGGAATTGTGCTCAAAAACAGCCTAGGGAATTGGTTCTCTGGGATATGGTTCACAATGCTGAGCCATCCAACACTCAAAAGCCCCTGCAGCCACAATTCCAGGGAGCCTGGCTACTGTGCGTGCTGACAACAGACCTTGGCATCATCCATGTGGAGCTGGTTTTACAGGCATCCAATATACAAGAGTTGTAGGGTCAGAGAGGCCTCTGCCCAGATTTCAGAAGGCCCAGGAGGTCAGGCAGTGTGCCCCTAAGAGGGAAGTGCATGAAGCTGTGAGATTGAAGCCGAAAGTGAAGCAGAGACCTCATGAATTTTGAGAAGCCTGGAACATGGAACATCTGAGAAAAGCTGTGAGCAGTGAATAAAGGTAGACCAAGAGAGAAGACATGAGGGATACAAGCACCAGCAATGACGTAGCGGAGGGGCTGCCCAAGCCCTTTGGAATACACATCTTGCCACATCTTGCCCTGAGTGCTGAATATGGAGCTATAGAATTTAATGTTTGCTCTGCTAGGTTTCTATCTTCGTATTTCTCCCTTTTGCAACGGGAATGTTTATCCTGTACCATTAATGTTGCAAGTGTTTACCTTCTTTTTGATATTTACAAGGGTTGACAGTTAAAAGTTTGCTGTAAGTCTCTGGGGAGACATTGCACTTGGACTTTTCAGCAATGCTGAAACTGCTAAGACTTGGGCAACTCTTAGAGATGGACTAAGTTTATTTTGTATAGAGATGTGCATGGTCTTTGGGGGGCCAGAGGTGGACTGTTATGGTTTATATCTAGATGTCCCCAAACCTCATGCCTTCCTAAGTGGGGTTTTCAAAGGGTGATTGGATTTGGGGGCAGTATAGCTGACTTGCTGTTACGAGGTGGAGTTTGGTCAGAAGAGGTGGGTCACTGTGGATGTGGCACAGAAGGGCATATCTCCTTTCCCAGCTCCTCCCTTGATTTCTCTGTTTCCCACCCACCATGCTGTGATCACCTATGCTATGCCATTCTCCCTTAGAACCAGCCAATTGTGGACTGAAACATGAATGAAAATAAACCTCTCCTTTTAGCTGCAGATGTCAGGTATTTTGTCCTAGTAACAAGAAAAATGCCTAATACACCCTCCTGGAGGTAGTTTCTCTAGGAACCCACCAACAAGACAACACTTTAGCTAATAACTTCATAATTCAAGGCCAAAAAATGGGATGGAGTGGGGTAAGGGTTAGGTGGGGTAAGACTGACTAAAAACAACAAGAAAATGGCCAATACATCTTGGAAACTCTCTGCTACAATTAGGTGACCTCCCTGGGGATAGCATACCCTCCATAAACCATATTTACTATAGATCACCCATAACTATTAAAGTCAATATTAACTAAAGGGCCAACAGATTGGATTCTATAACATTTTCCTGAAAAGGTATATAGTTTAATTTTAATTTTTATTTATTTGGTACTGGGGATCGAACTCAAGACCTTGTGCTTGTGAGGCAGGAGGCAGCACCACTGAGCTAAATCCCCAGCCCAAAGGTATACATTTTATAAATATAAGGATACCAAATGCATTAGCAAGTAACTCCTACATTTCTATAGGGTCATATTTTATATGATTTTTACCCTTCCTGTTTGAACTAGGGAGGAAAAAATGTAGAGATAGTAGGCCTATTGACCACTAAAATTGTGCCCGAGAGAAAAGATCCAAGAACTCACAGCTTAATTCTAAGCCATCTATGCTTCTCAAAGAAAACTGAAAATGGTTGAAATAAATTAATGTTGAGGGTATTTGACATTTTTGGGATTTTTTGTTTTCTTTTTTGAGACAGGGTCTCACTATGTCCTTCATGCTGGCCTTGAACTCAATAATGCATCCCAAGCTGGCCTTGGACCCACAGCGATCCTCCTGCCTCACCCTCCAGAGAGAGGGCTGGGATTACAGGAGTGAGCCACCACATCCAGCTTGACTATTTTAAAAGTATTGTATATTATCTGGAATCTTTACAGGTTTTAGTCATTGGATTTCTAGGACAGCTTTATCATATTCTATTTTAGTTGCCTTGGGGGAGCAATAATGTTAACCTGTGGCTCCTTTTGAAAGTTACAAATTATGTGTGGTTGTGAGCCCCTCTCCTTTGCTTGGTCCCATATCTTGAGTTGTCTAGGGAAAGAAACCCCCCACCTTTAAATTATTAAACCTGCCTCTCATACACATTCCTGCTTCTTGGGAAGGTAGCAGGGCAAACAAGGCCTCAGACATTACATTATCACTAAAAAATCGTTTTGTCATCTTCCAAAATAGGTACAAGGTGTAAGATTTTCTCTTGGAATGAGCAGGTATTTTAAAATCTAGGTGAGAGTTGACTACTTCATCCTCACCTTGCCCAAAAGCCCAAGGCCTTGCACACGGTAGGCAAGTGCTCTACCACTGAGCTACATCCCTAACCTTTTAAAAAAAATTTTATTTTGAGATAGGGAATCACTAATTTGCTCAGGCTGACCTTGAATTTGCCCTCTTCCTCCCTTAGTCTTCCCAATTGCTGGGATTATAGGTGTGGGCCACTGTGCTTGGATGAGATGATGTGCTCATTTTTTAAAAATAGGGGAACTTGCCAGGGATTCAGCTCAGTGGCGCCACAGCTGCCTCCAAAGTGCAAGGTCCTGAGTTCGATTCCCGGTACGAAAGAAAAAAAATAGGGGAACTTTCTTTTTAATCTCATGATCAGCTTTTTCAGAATTTACCACCTTTCTATTACTGTATGGAAATTAACAAGGCCCACCAAATGAGGCTATTTATTCAGTTTGCCATAGCAAGAGAAAGCTAGGTTTAGTAGATTTTAAAAGGGAAGTGGGATAGTAAAAAACAAAAAAAAAGATGGAAAGAAAAAAACGAAAGAAAAAACAAAAGAATAAAAAGAGAAAAGCTTCAGGTATGCTCTGATTGGAGGTTGTTGGAAACAGGAAGTTGGAGGCAGTTTAACTAGAGGAAGGGCAGCTTCTATGATTGGTTTGGACAGCCTATTTGGCTTTCTCCAATTGGCCCAGAGTTGGAAACACTACCACCCCCAAAAGCGGCCGGTCAAGGACCAAGACGTGACGTCTCCGGTCAGAGTTCTGTTATCGCTTATGGTTTGGCCACTGCCGGTTTGTACATTCAGACTGTCAGCTGGATGAGACCCAAGTTTTTACTGTTCCTTGACCTAGCTAGCTTTTAGCTCCAAATTTTTGTTTTACTTGGAACAAGGTAGCATTACTGTCCTGTTAAGGATAAACGGAGATACTAGGATCTGAAAAGTAATTATGGGAACGAATGCATCAATATCTTAACAGCGAGTCAAGCAAGGGAGCCAACGACCCCTCCCCCATCCCCTCTCTTCTCGCGCCTCGGCCTCCTGCAGAGCTCCTATTTCCATTACGAGGGACTCCTCCGAAGCGTCCGTCCCCGTGGGGGAGGTCCGGTCCCTCTTCCCTGAGCAGTGCCCACTGGAGGCCGGATGTACGGTCGCCCTTCCGGCTTGGCGCCCCCGGCGGCCGGCCCTCACCGACACCCTCCTCGGGCGCACCCAGCCCCCACCTCCCCCAGGCGCGCCCTCGGGGCCAGCCCCTCCCCGGAGCCTCCCCGGGCGCGCCCGCCCTCCCGTCCCGGCCGGGCCCCCTTCCGGCCCCACGGCCGCGCGCACTGGCGCCTCTGGGCCACTCGTTCCGCTCGATCCTGGAGGGAGGCGGCCCTTGGTCCATGGGAGATGTCAGGTCAGCTTCCCGCTCCCGAGCCCTGCCCAGAGGTTCTCGGAACGTGTCCTTGGTCAGGCACACGCAGGTCCTCCTCGGGTCACAACCCCCGATGTTCACTTTGGAGGGGCGAAGACAGGCGACTCTTCCCGGCCACCATTCCCCAACTATTTCTCCTCAGCTGTGAGGAAACAAGCCCCTTGCCCTTTCGAGGAGCCCGTTTCGGGCGTCACGGTGTGGCCGAACGGCTGCCGTTTTTTTCTCAGGGAGCGTCCCTGGCTGGGTTCCTCAGCCCGCCGAGGCCGTGACGCCGGGGCGAGCTCAGTGGCGGCGGCGGCCGAGCTCTCGCCATCTTGAGTGGAGGAGGAGCTGCGGCCGCCGCCATGCGGAGAGGCTGGGGAGGAGGGCGGGAGGCAGCGGCGAGGGAGGGGGCAGAGGAGCAGAGTTAGCTCAGCCCGGCGGCGACTTCGGCGGCGCCGTGAGAGCGGGCGGCGGCGAAGGTAGTGCGGGCAGCGGGGAGGCCGGGGCGCGGGCGGGGTTGCTCAGAGCGGCGGGAGCGGGGCGCGCGGGGCGGGGCGGGGAGGGGAGGGCCGGGGGCGGGCGGAGGCCGCGGCTAGGGGCCGGGTGGGGGCGGGCGGAGGTTTCCGAGGAGGAAGGAGCCGCCGCCATTTTGGGAGCTTCGAGTCAACAATAAAGGACCGAGGGTACCGAGCGGGAGTGGCCTCAGTGGTAGGACTCGGCCCGAGCCGCGGGGAACGGGGTGAGGCGGTAGGGTCGAAGCCAGAGGGGCCCAGGGGGCAGCAGGGAGCCCCTCGGGCCGGCGTAGGGGGCGCTCCGGGTCGGAGGGCTGGCCGGGCCTGGAGAGGAAGGAGGGCGGGCGGCAGCTGTGTGGGGTGGGGGTGCTTGAGAAGAGTCGAATGTGGTGCGCGGTGGCGTCGGGAGGAGGAGCGGGCTCAGTGCTCGGAGGAGCCTAATAGAAGATGAGGGAGGGGATTGGGGACCAAAGGGGGTGGCAGGACTTGGGAGGGGGTGATGGTGAAGGTTATAGGGTACGAGACGGCCCTATAGGGGGCAGCAGGGACAAGCCGTAGAGAAAGGCTCAGGTAGAAGAGGACCGGCAGCTGGTTGATTGAAATAGGCCTTGTAGGTCGGTGACCAGAGTGTGTTTAGGAGCCACCTAGTCATAGAGGAGAGGAGGGGCTTTCGGTGTTTAGGGAGAATCTTGGGGGCCTAATAGGGGGAGTTCTTACTGTTTCCTACTGGCGGAGCTGTTGCCCGGCTCCTACTGCGCAGATAGCATTTCAGGCACCAACCCTTTTGTGTTTATGGTCAGAGGGCGCGCGGACTTCAGGAGTGAGTGGCGGCGGCGGGGGGGGGGGGGCACACGAAATTATTGCTCTACGGTTACGGGGCTGCAGTCATTGACATGTCTCCCTCACTCCCTTTTCTCTTCCACAATCCCCTTTCCCTTTCTGGATAAGCCCAACTCACTCCAACTTGCTCCCTCAGCTTAGAAAAGCTGCGCTGCATTTGCAAAGAAAAGCTCTTGCTATGAAGATGCTGTTTTGGGTGTGAAACTGTCAGTTGCTAACTGGAATCTGAGAAAGTGCTGTAATTAGGCAGGGACTCCTCCCAAGTAGGCTACATTCCTTTTTTTTTTTTTAATGTAGACCTATAACTTGCAAATGTAAATTGGGAAGATGTAAAAGAAATACTGCCTTCTCTGAGACAAAGCTGCAGTGCAGGTGTCAGTTTAGGAGGGGAGCAGTTATTATGATCTGTCTCATTTTGAATTTAAGGAGGTGATGGGTCTTCATGTAAATGATAGTATGATAACTTTTAGACTTTAGAGGTTGCCCTCATCCTCTTAGTTTGCAAACAAGTCTCCCTGTATGAACTACATGATGTTGTGATTGTAATCGGCCTGTTAATAAAGAAAGGTAGCTGTTAGATATGTCTTCAGACACGGATAACAGGTTAGGATTTCAAAATAAATAGAACTTGCTTGTGAGCAACGTAATGTTCAAATTTTCTATTTTAAAGGAAGACTTAAGGAACATTTTCTAATAAACTGAGATAGCTTTTGACTTTAAAATGATTGAGCTTAAGATACTTTGGGGCACAGCAAAAATCACAGATTAAACTAGTACATTTTAGGGAAGAAATGTAAGGATTAAAAAATAAGCAGAGTTGGCTTTGATTAATGGGCTAATGGGCTTTTGTAAGTTAAGTTTTTATTAAATTTTAATCTATTTCGATTTGGGGGAATAATTTGAAAATGAAGGAGGTTGACCAGTTCATTTTTCATGTAACTTTTTTTTTTGGTACCAAGGATTGAACTCTGGTCCTTGTGCTTTCGAGGCAGGCGTCAGAACCACTAAGCTAAATCCCCAGCCCAGTTCATTTTTGAAATAACTGTTAGATCAGTTTTTGGGGGGTGGTTTGGAAAGTTTTGTTAAAGTCAATGTGTTTAGCCTTTCACAGATCTTTTGGTTTTATACAAATTCCTCTAAAAAGTTAATAATAATGCTATTTTAAATTGTGTACTTTTTGAAAAAAAAGTACTTATTGAAAGATAGCTAAAAGTTTTCTTTTTGCAGTCCAGGCTTCCCTCGAACTTATAAAGCAATCAATCCTCCTGAGTATATGCGCCACTTCATCCAGCTTCTTGACTTTTTCAAGTAAAAGATTTTGACAATCTACATGTCCCTTGACTGCTTCATTGTTGTTTTAAATGACAAAAATTTAAGGGTAAAAGTAACATTTTTCTTCAGAAACACAATTTTCAAGTCAGAAGCTTGCTTAACTCTTGAAAGGATTCTTGATTGCAGTCAGAAATATAAAAAAATTGCCCAGTGTAATGATGCGCAGCTATAATCCCACCACTGGGGAGACTGAGGCAAGAAGATTGTTCCAACTTTGAGGCCAGCCTGGACTACATAGTGATACCCTGTCTCAAAAAATTTTAAAAATAATGAGTTGTCTTTCCATGTTCATAGGTAGATTTACAGTAAGTAAACTGGTATTTCATTGGGTTGAAATGCAGTTAAGTATGATGAATCATTGACTTTAGAGGTGGCAGAGACTTGTAGAGAATTCAAGGAGGAAAATGAAGGGAACAGATTATCATTTGACAACTAATGGTAATTTAATCATAGTATCTTTCTGTGTGATTTTTTTCTGGGTTACTTTGACTTCACAATTTTAAATGGTTGACGTTCATTGACTCACTGTAGATTTGTTTTTTGAGGTAATTCATTAAGTCTTTCCTAGTTTGGCCAGTGATTTGTCCTAAATGTAACAGCAGTATTCTTTAAAAGCTGGTCTAAAGGAGTTATTTGAAAGTAAAACAAAAATTTTTTTCTAACTTTCCTGTTTGCTAATTTAATTTTTTTTCTTTGTTTCAGATTGAAGTGAGTGAATTCAGATATAACTCACGCTTGTTAGAGGGCTTTTTAAAAATAAAAAATTGATTCTGTGCATGAGAGCAAGTTACTGCTGCTTACCGTTCAGAGACTTACAGGTGCTTGCCTGCACTGCAATAAAGGACTCAAATATTGAGCAAGACTTATATTTATCTCTTCATTTTGGAGAGCCTAATAAACTGTTATTACAGTTTCTTTACTGACTTTCAAAAGCTTTGAAGTTTGAAAGAGACACCTTTGCAATTAACACAGCATGAGCACGGCCAGAACAGAGAACCCTGTTATAATGGGTCTGTCCAGTCAAAATGGTCAGCTGAGGGGCCCTGTGAAGCCCAGTGGTGGCCCCGGAGGAGGGGGCACACAGACACAGCAACAGATGAACCAGTTGAAAAACACCAACACAATCAATAATGGCACTCAGCAGCAAGCACAGAGTATGACCACCACTATAAAGTAAGTGACAGAAAATAATAAACACACTTGGGGAACCAGGATTTCTTTTTGTTATTAGCTACTTTTTACCGTAAACATTTTGATTGTAAATAAAGGATAATTTTATGCATAGTAGGTATATACAATACAATAACATTTCTGCCATAATTAATTCAGCAAGTAATGAATATTTGGTAGGCACAGGTGATGTGTCTTAATTTTGTATAGATTATTTTAAGAGACAGTTCTGGTTTTCATTATTAGCTCATTGTAGAAGTTACTAGCTGAATTTGTACATAAATGATCAGAATTTTTTATCAGTCTTTTTCTAATGTTAACAGTGTACCTTTTAGTTTAAATGGCAGCTAAAGCAAATTGAAATTTTTTTTTAAAAAAGCAAACTTTAGATTTAAAATATGACCAGCTTTTTGCACTCCAGAGTGTGTTTGAGAAAATTTATACATAACTTTCTAGTTCTGGAAATTCACTTTTCTACTCTTTTTTTGGGTACTGGGGATTGAACTCAGGTCCTTGCGCTTGAGCAGCAGGCAGCAAAACTACTGAGCTAAATCCCCGGCCCTTTTCTACTTTTTATATTTTTTCTTTATACAAAATAAATCAGAGGGACTGGGGATATATAGCTCAGTTGTAGAATGCTTGCCCTAATACGCTTGAAGACTTGAATTTGGTCCCCAGTACTGCAAAATCAATCAGAAATCTCAGGATTTTTGAATTCTTGGAAACAGTGTTTTTGGAACTTGAACCCATGAAAGGAAGGGGGTCGGCTGCTTGATTTTAAAATCTACTCAATACCCAGTCTTTCAAAAAAAATATTTCTAAGAGTTCAAAAATCCTGAGTTTTCATGATTCATATATTCATTCACTCACCCACTCATTTGTTTGTACTGTGGACCAAATCCAAGGCCTCACATACAAGGTCTTATCACTAAACATCCACAGGCTTTCTCCTTTGTAAAAAAAACTTTTTTATTTCGAGATAGGATCTCAGTTGTCTCGTCTGGCCTCAGTCTTCTAAAGTAACAGGGACTATATGCATGTGCCACCATCTCTGGCAGAAACATACATTTTTGTCTCAAAACTCCTTTGTTACTAAAACATAAGGGCCTCATTTACTACAGAATTTTTTTTTCTTCTGCTACTGGAGATTGAGCCCAGTGCCTTGCATGTCACTTAGCTAAAGCCACAGCCCCATTACAGAATATTTTCAAAACTCAGTTTGTAGGCTGTTGGTCATCTTTAGGTGCTTAGTTTAAATTATTTGGATGGTAACTGTTACTGTAAAGATTCAGTTGCACAGAATTGACTTTTAAGATTTTGGATCCCAATTGAAGTGTGTGACTTTTGTTAAAACTTGGCCATATCTAAAATGATATAATATATAGAGAACTCTTTGTAAGATGATGTTATTTTGGTTTACTGAGCTAAAGTGTATACTTTGTTACTGTCTAGGCCAGTGATGCCAAATCTTTTAGAGCTTTGAATAATATAAACAACCTGTTGGGCACACATGCTGTGGGTTCACTGCCACTGGTCTGGACCTTTTCACTTCCTAGTGGAAAATAGTCCTTATAAGCTACCAGAGTATTATAGATGATTACTGTTGGGTGGTTCACTAGTGACTGTAAGGATTAATTCCCAATAGACTTGGTTTGATCACTGGAAGAACTGGCATTAGTGCTTTTTGTTTGTTTTTATTTTTTTGAAATAGATTCTCACTGTGTAGTCCAGCCTAGTCTTGAACTTACTATGTAGTCCAGGCTGGCCTTGGACTCAGCAATTCTTCTGCCTCAGCCTCCTTGCTGCTGGGATCACAGGCTTTTGCCACCATGCCCAGCTTAGTGCATTTTATTTTTAAGGTGAATCCTTTCATTGGTATAGAAATTACGAATGTTTCCTGAATTGTATGTAGTTTGTCTTGACAAAATATAAATAGGCTAGAAAAATTTAGGCAACTTTTAGTTCTTAAGGATAAAAACTACTTCATAGTCTTTGTTTTGTTTGTTTGTTTGGTAGTACTGGTTATTGAACGCAGGGCCTTTGCACTGAGCTACATCCTCAGACCTTTCTTTTACATTTTGAGACTGAGTTGCTAAGTTGTGCAGGCTGGACTTGAGCTCTCAAGTTCAAGTGATCCTCCTGTTTCACCTTCCTCAGTAGGTAAGACTTACAGGCATCTTTGTTTTTTGTTTGGATGGTGTGTTGGGGTTTTTGTTGTTTGTGTTTTTTTGGTTTGTTGGGGTTTTTTTGGGGTTTTTTTTGGTACTGGGGATCGAACTTGGGACCTTACACCTGCAAGCCAGGCACCAGAACCACTGAGCTAAATCCCCGGCCCTGTTTCTTGGTTTTTTGAGACAGGGTCTTGCTGTGTAGTTAAGGCTTGCCTCAGTGGTGATCCTCCTTCCTCAGCTTCCCAAGTACTGCAATTACAAGTGTGAGCCACCATAGCCTGCTTCAGGCATCTTTGGTTTTAGTTACTGGGAGTTACAATCTAAGATGCCTAAGTGCAGAATTGGAAGGTACTTCCCCTGTGGAATGGGGGCAGTTAAGGTGGGCATGGGTGTGCATGCCCTTAAACCCAGCTGCCCAAAAGGTTGTGGCAGGAAGACCACAAGTTTGAGTAAAATCTGGACAATTTAGTGTAACTCTCAAATCATAAAGGGCTGGGAAGTACCTCTGTGGTAGAGCCCTTGTCTAGCATGTGCCAGCCCTTGGATTCAAAGCCCCAACACTTGATTTTAAACTTTAGTTACTAAATTCTACCAAACTGTTACCACTTAGTAATTTGGAACACTGTTGCTAAAGCTTATACTTTTCTTTTTTTCCTTTTTCCTCCTCTGTCCCCCCTCTTCTCTCCTCCCCTCCCCTCCCTTTCCACTTGTTTCCCCTCCTCTCCCTTTGTCTCCTCCCCCCCTTCACCTCCCTCTATCCCTCCCCTTACCCCTCCTTTTTCTGATGCTGGGAATCAAACGCAGGGCACCTTCCAGCTTTTCAAGAAAATTCAGAATCTGAGGTTTTACTTGAAATTTCCTGGTTTTTAAATGTTGGCAGCTAATTTGAATTAAAACACTAGTTCAAACAAAACATTTTGACAGCATTTGTACTATATATTATACTGCATCTCTTAGGAGAATAGATGCTCTAAACCTTGTTTCACTGTCTGATTAACTGTACTCTTGAGTACATGGGTATATATTAAACTTGCTGTACTTTTTAAAATTTTATTTATTTTTGTAGTACTAAGCATTGAGCTCAAGGCCTTTGCACTGAGTGACATCCCCAGCCCTTTATTTTTTATTTTGAGACAATCTTGCTAAATTGCCCAGGCTTGAGTCAAACTTGGGATCCTCCTCTCAGCCTCCCAGAGTACTAGGATTACAGGCATCCACCACCATGCCCAGCTTTACTATGCTTTTTAGAACTTAATTATATTTTAATTAATTGTTATAACAGTCATCAAATTGTTGCATTATTAGATAAGACTGTGAATTTTGATACTTCACATTTACTATATTCTCTCTAGGCCTGGTGATGACTGGAAAAAGACTTTAAAACTCCCTCCAAAGGATCTAAGAATCAAAACTTCGGTAAGTTGGTTGGAGAATTCAAGTGGGAAAATGGTAGGAAAACTAGAAGTAATTAACTTGTAATAACATTAGATAATATGGATTTACTCTTAAGTAGGTTGAAATGATTAAGATTGTATTGTATAAGCCACATAATAGATTGCCAAAATTTTCCACCATTCTTTGGTAGAATGATATAATAAAATTGTATATGTTAAATAATATGTTTAAACATATGCACATCTTATCTAATTTTCTATTGCTTCCAGCAGCCCAGTTACTCAGGTTAGGTATTATGCTCATTTTGTGGATGAGAAAACAAATTTAGAGAAGAGGTGATTCTGTCCCCTAGAGGGCATTTAGCATTAGCCAGAGGCATTTTTGGTTATCAACCCTGGGTGAATGCTATAGGACAGCTTCTTGAAGCAGAATTTTCTGGCTCCAGTTTTAGTATACTGAGCTTGAGAAACCCAAACTTGTCCAAATACTGGTAACTAGTGAGTGGGAGAGCTAGAGTCTGATTTTATTTCTTGTGATTAATGATGCATCAAATACTTGTATAGAAATAACAATATTTTACCAGTTTTTAGAAGACTGACCACAGCGCTCCCCCCTCTTTTTTTTTGCATTACTAGAGATTAATCTCAGAGGCATTGTATCTCTGAGCTACATTCCCAGACATTTTTTATCTTGAGACATGGTCTCACTATGTCACTAATTTGCCCCAGACTGACCTTGAACTTCCTGCCTCAGCCTCCCAGAGTGCTAGAATATAGGTGTGGGCTACCATGGCTAGCTCAAACAAATTCCTAAGTGTGCTAATTGCCAGATAGCATAGTTGTACTTTATTTTTGTTTGTTGTTTATTAGGATGTGACTTCCACAAAAGGAAATGAGTTTGAAGATTACTGTTTGAAACGGGAGTTACTGATGGGAATTTTTGAAATGGGCTGGGAAAAGCCATCTCCTATTCAGGTAGGTTTACCCTTTTTATTACATATATAACGTTATGTGTTCTACATTACATACTTGTCTTTTTGTTACGTGGAAGTGGCATAATATTTCTCTCAGGCATACATTTATACACATACACATTTCCACAAACTATTTTTCTGAACTTTTTCTGTCTTTGCACTAGGGATCAAACCCAGGAAGGTGCTCTCTACCATCCTCTGCACTTTTTTTTTTTTTTGAGACAGAGTCTTGCTAAGTTGCCCAGATGGGACACAAACTTGATCAGCTTGCTTCAGTTCTGGGATTGCAGGTGTGTTCCACAGTCCCCGGTTTTTTCTGAACTTCTTAAGGTTAAATTACAGACTCATGTCCTTTTAAAGTTAACATTTTATTCTAATTACTAATTGACCCAAAAATGTCCTTTGTAGCATTTTTTTCCTTCTTGTATAGGATCCAGTCAGATTAGGTATGGCTTATAGGCACTATGCTTCTGTGACCTATTTTAATGATGAGAATTTTCCTAGTCTTTTCTTTTATGACATTGACATAAAAATACATTCCCTTTGTTGCTAGAACATGTCTCACTGTGGGTTTATCTGATGTTTATATATGAGTAGGTTCAAGTTACGCTTTCTCAATAGAATCCTGTAGAAGTCATGTTAGTCTTCTCAGGGTATCATATTTGACTATACATAGTGTTCATCTAATTCAGATTGGTGATAATTCTTATTAGCTTGCCAAGGTGTTGTCTGTTTTTTTTTCTTCTCAAAACTAACAGTCTGGGGAGCTATTGAAGATCATGTGGGTATTTACTCTTCACCAAAATTTCCTGTTAAGCATACTTTGATTTTGCTCATTCTCCAACTCTAGCACTTCCTCCATATTAGCTCCTATAAAGAAGAGTTTTCCCTTACCCTCCATACTTAATCTGTTATCAGCATAGACTCATGAATTCCTTTTTTTTTTTTTTTTTTTGGGGTTACCAGGGATCAAACTTGGATCCTTGTGCTTGCAGGGCAGGTGGCGGAACCACTGAGCTAATGAATTTCTTTTTTTGGTAGTATTTTTGTGCTTGAATTGTACCAGTTTTGACCAGTATAAGCTTCAGGCTGGTTCCTGTTTTGTGATACACTGTCTTCACTTTCTTGTGCTCAGCTACCTTACTTTGTGGCATAACATGATGCCAAAATTATATTTATTGTGCCCCAGCCTTGGAATTTAGAGTCTTAATCCTTTCAGTGGGGAATAGTATTGGGAATCAATATAGTGTGTGTTTGTGTGTGTGTGTGTGTGTGTGTGTGTAGATACATATTTACATATATATGAGTTCATATTTATTTCCCTGCTACTTCCACTGAAATGGCCAAGCGTGCACCTAGTGCCTTAAGATACATACATATAAATATACTATACATATATCAGTTTGATAATTGAAGGCAGCAGCTGCTTGCTTCAGTTGAGGAAGCTGTTAAATCCATGCTCTGCTAAGGACAGATGCTGTGACCTCACTGAGTACTTTTTTGTTGAAAGATTTAGAAAGTTATAGACAGAGTATTCTGTGGTGTACAAGACTGATAATGTTCATGTCCTACAGTTTGGTGGAAAGGATAGCTGATTGTACAGATAATTTTAACATAGCATGATGTGTACCTTTCTATTTGGAATTGCATATTCGTGTCATTAGAAGATGATAGATCAACTTGTAAGAAGTGATCCTGTTCCAAGGAGAGAACTCTAGGGTAATGAATGTGCTTTGCCTGGAGAGAGTATCCAGACAAGATTATGCGTCATCATTGGGCAGGCAATTTCAGAATAGATATTAGAAATATTTAGAAATTTACAGTGATGTAGTTCATGTTAACCCATTTTATTTACAAAGAATTAATAGAACTCTTTTACTGTAGAAACTTTTATCACTAAAATCTCCATACTTAGCACAATGCTATTTCTCATTTAGAATGCTTCAATGAAGTTAACCAGTGTCTGTAGGCATACTTGGTCTAGGGAACTGCCCGGGTTAAATCACAAGTTGGTTATTTGGTTTATGTCTCTTAAGTCTTGGCTTTCTGACCTGTAAGACTGAGGTAATAGTGTATACCATAGGATTATTGTTAAAAAGAAGATTGAAAATTCATCATTTGCTTAGTATGGTGCCTAATACATAATAAATGATCATTACATGTTATGGGTTATTTCATATACTAGTTTTATCGGAAAAGGAAGTAAGTTAGTTCAGCAGACCTCGATTCATTATTTAAGCAGACCTAATTGTCATTGAGCACTTTTGCTGACTCGTTTTTACTTTGTATTAAAATTGAAAATTGATTTTATTATTTGTAGCATATAGGCAATGAACTGTCCAGCCACTTAATGATTTGACGTTTGGCTTATTTTTGTAAAGTAGAAATAATCTTCACAAAGTTTTTGTTGTGAAGATCAAATTTAAAATGAGTACTTTAAGATAATGTGCTATGGTATGAATATAAGTATGTTGTAGACACCTAAGAACTGGTACATTTTTCTTTCATGTTTAGTCCTGAGAATCTGTGGAAAGCTCAAGATAGTGTATTTCTTAGATTCATTCCAAAGGACAAATTATAAACATTAGGATTTTGGAACCAAAAAGAAATTTACAAATCCCCTAGTAAAATCGAACCTCGTAGTGGGCTGCTTTCTACTATTCTTCGCATTCTTGTCGGCCTTCTCATCTGACTTTTCTTGTTTTTTCCTTCCTAAAATGTATTTGTTGTCTTTTAAATATTTAGGTTTAGCAAATATTTATTTATTTGGGGGTTGGTTTTGGTTGTTTTTTGAAGCAAGGTCTCACTATGTAGCTCAGGCTGACCTCGAACTTATGGCGATCCTCCTGCCTCAGCCTCCCGAGTGCTGGGATTACAGGTGTATACCACCATGCCCAGCTGCAGATATGTAGTACTTAGAACTTAGTTTTACCTAGGCATTTTTTTTAGATAGTGAAGCCTTTTTTTTTTTTTTTTTTTTTTTTTTTATTAAATGGGTTGGTTGTCTGCATTTGAATCTTTTTAAGAGATGGAATTTACTTGTGGTTTGGCTCTGAAATTATTGGAGGATGAGGCACTTAAAATGCTCTCAGAAGATTTTACATGGACAATCTGGAGCTAGATATTCTGCACATTGCTCCCATATATCTTTTGTGAATGTAGCCACCTAGTTTTAAGCTTGAGCACTATGCCTGGTAAAATACTATGCTACTCTAATAAAAGTATACCTTTATATGGGCAAAACCTTCTTTGGAAGGCCTAAGAACCTGTTTTCTTTTCTGTTTTGCATTGTAAAAGTTTATACAAACTTTGATATTAGAATTGAAAGATAGCAGCTCCTATTGTTTCCAGACCCTAACCACACAAGACTGTAGATAATCTGAGAAGGTAAGGAAATGACAGGTAGACTATTACTGAGAGGATTGTGGAAGCTCCTTACTGTTGTACCAGGTCATGAAGCTCAAATTAATTTGTTAGCTGTATTTAACAAGGATTAATAGTTTGCCCTTTGTATTTGGGAATTACAGCATTCTGAGTCCTTTAGTAAGTTATATCCTCCTGCTAACAATGGGTTGATTATGGTTAAAAGAATTGTTTTTCTAAATTCTACTTAAAAGTATTCAAAAGTCAGGCATGGTGGCATACACCTGTAATCCCAGCATGCTGAGAGGCAGAGGCAGGAGAAGCAACAGTTGAAGCTCATCACTGGTAATTTAGCAACCTAGCAAGACCCTGTCTCGAAAAATTTAAAGGTCTGGGCATGTAGCTCAGTGCAGAGGTCCAGAATTCAATCCCAGTACCAACCCCCTCCACCCCCCCCAAGTATGCAAAAGCAACATTTCCCTACTTGTTAGCATTGTAAAATTGGGGTGTTTTTCTTAAAAATAATATTGGAAATTAGCTTTCTGTTACCCTTTTTTGTCTGGATATCAGGGAGCATCTGTTACAACCATTGTCAGCTTCACCACAGTGCCTACGGTTTTTTCTTTTTCTCTCCTTGAAATGAAGGTTCTTAAGTCTTACCCAGCTTTGGGAAGTAAGAGGAAGTGGTTACTCTGATTGCAGCTAGATGGGAATTTTGAGCTTTTGTAAGTAGCACAGTTATATAAAATATCTCAATATTAGGAAATTAGAAAGTATACCATCCTTCGGTTGTTTTGTGGGTAACAAACTAGTTTAACTTAAGCAGAAGGAAATTTATTAAAAGAATATCGGGAGTTCACAAGGTTAAAGTCTGGAGAAACATTTGGAGTGACCAAAAGCTGTAGTGGATGTACTACAACAATTTAGATTCTAAGGAGGGAGCATTCATTTGGCCTAGGTTGGGTTGAATACTACATGGTTTAGAAGATTGGTCAGACTTGATCTTTAGGAGTGGGGAAAGAAGGTATGTGAAGGAAGTTGGGGTGCTATTAGCAAAGGATACTAGAGTAAACAACAAAATATATATTCAGTTAGTCTTTTAACTTTAGCATGGAACATCAACTTGGAGACCTAAGGTTGTGGGGGATTTTCTTGGGGAGGGTAGCTTTATTGAGTTTTAAGTCATATCACACAGTTAACACATTTGAAGTTGTACAATTCAGTGGTTTTCAGTATGTTTAGAGTTGTATGACCACTACCACAATCAATTTTACAAGATTTTCATCACCTCCCAAAATAAACCCATCACCCCTTTACTGCTGGGGGACCAGCAGTAAACAGCCATGAATCTACTTTTTGTCACCATAAATTTACCTCTTATAGACATTTTATTTAAATGGAATCATACAGTATGTATCTTTTGTGTCTGGCTTCTCTAATTTAGCATAATGTTTTCAGGGTTGTAAAATGTATCAGAACTCAAGTCCTTTCTATTACCTACTTATCTATGTTTTTTTTTTTTGGTACTGGGGATCAAACTCAGGACCTTGCACTTGCAAGGCAGGCGCAGTGCCACTGAGCTACATCCCTGTCCCTTTCTATTACCTAATAATACTCCATGGTACGTCTGTACCTCATTTGATATATCCATTCATCAGTTGGACACGAGTTGTTTTCCAGCTGTTGGCTTTTAATGATTCTGCTGTGAATATTTGTGTGCAGGTTATTGTATGGAGATTTTAATTTCTCTTGAGTGCGTACTTAAGTTTTTGTTATGTTTTATCTTACTGTATTTCTGTTGGGTATAATTAGAATTGGTGGCTCATATGGTAACAGTCTTGTGTTTAATCTTTTGTGGACTAGTCTATTCTGAAGTAACTATACATTTCCCATTGAGGGTTCCAGTTTCTCTACAACCTTGCCTTGCCTCCATCATCATCATTATCATCATCATCATCATCCCCCCCTCAAGTTGAACTCAGGCAGGTGGAGCGTTACTGAGCTACATCCCTGGCCCACCTCTATATTATCTATAGAACTAAGTTTAAATCCTTGTTCTAGCATTTTTTGCTTTGTGATTTTGAGCGAAACAACCAGTCTCCTTTGAGGATTTTTTGTCAGATGTAAAACAATTTAAAAGTACCTAATTTGAAAGGATGTAAATATCATACCTAATATTTATACATAGCACATAGTTAAGTTTTAAAAACTTTTTTAGTTTTCTTCCTCCTCCTCCCTTCTTCCAGGCAGCTCCCATGATAGCCCCTTGTGTTTCATAGCAGTTCCCTGGGATTGCCTCTTGTGAACTTGGCTTGAATTCTTTTACTTCATACTGCCTATTTTTCCTAGGAGGCTAGTGTTAAACGACTGTAGGTATGCTCAGTTCTCTGCTAATCCTAATGGTCATATAGGACACAGTATCAGTGCATTTTCATTTACAGACTATTGTATGTACTTTAAAAAAAATTTTTTAATCATATAAACAAAAAAACTGAAGCTTCTGGAAGAACCACTTGTTCTTGCTGGTCTTATATCTCTTTGAACTTGACCTTAGCCTCTCATCAGAAGTTGTGTTTGAGAGCAGGGTCTCTGAAGACATCTTTGTTGACAACAGTTTGTCCGAGGAGATGTCCATCAAGTACTTTGTGGACATGAGGGGACTGTAGCTATGAACATTCACAAAAGATTTGATCTTTGACCTCTTGGTGATTTCTTCTTGTCCATGGCTGCTGTCACTTTGTGGGGATAGCAGTCAGTTTCAGCATGACTGAAGGAAGAGTCTGAGGTACCGTGATCAGCATTCTTCATTATGACAGCTTTGTGTCCAGAGTAGTGTCTAGCCAGGACTAGTATGACTTTGCTTGGTTTCATCAACTTGCCTATTTCTGCAGAGTAAGAAGGGGCTGCTTTGGGATGCTGAAAAGCCCTAAGCCGACCCTAGCCTGCAAGCCCAGGTCACAGACCCAGTGCGTTGTAGTCTGGGATCAGTCATGAGACTGCTAGACACAAGAGACAAAAGGCACCTGGTCACCAAGCCTCTACTCACCAGCTTATAGGTACTTTGTTAAAGTTTTCTTCTCAGTTTCTATAGGGCATAAACCTTGTCAAAGAGGACAGAGAAATAGAAGTTAGTGGCCTTAATCCAAGTCATTCAAAAAGTGAACTAAATATGGAGATTAGGATTCTAATTCTTCCCTGATTTACTTCATTCTGAGGTTTTATCCTCTAAAGAACCTGGTTCAGCCAGTCATTAGAACACTTTCAGGGACCAGCCATCTTTTTTAATGCTGCAGAATTGAGTGATGTGTGGGTAGCCTTAAAACAAAAAGTGTTCAGGCATCACAGAAGAGGATGAACCTAACCTGTGCAAGTGATGGGAATCTTTGAAACAATTGAAGATTAACAATTAAAATAGCAAGGAAGAAATTAAGATAAAAGAGTCAAACCCAAAGTATTTTTCTTTGACTGCCTTTCCGTAATTAGCAGACTATTTAATACTGGCTGAAAGACTTTAACAGTATTGTCACTGGATTTTTTTTCACAATTCTAGCAGCTGTGTTATTCTAACCCATCTGGAACTCCTTTGATCCTTATGATTGAGGTTCTAGGTAGAAAAGGCTATTTATCAGTGGTGGGAGATGGAAGTCAAGGCTGCTTATGACTTAGTTATTTCTATAATAGCAGGGGTTTTTGGGGGGTTTTTTTGGTGCCGGGGATCAAACTCAGGACCTTGTGCTTTTGAGGCAGATGGCACCACTGAGCTAAATCTCCAGCTATAATAACAGTTTTAAAGTGCTAGATAACATTTTTGGTTATTTAGGCATAGAAGGAAAAAATTATGTCAGTGATTGTGAGTCTGTTTATTTTCCTAATTTGGCAGTTTTAGAAATTAAAAATCATTTTTTTCTTTTTTAATCATTTTTTTCTAACAACAGGTTGAATTTTTTAATTCATTCAGTGTATAGTTCAATTTAACCTCTAGGACAGACAGGATCTTTAAGGCTAAGAATTCTGGGGCTAGGGATGTAGCTCAATGATGCCATGCCTGCCTGGCAAGCGTAAGGTCCTGAGTTCGATCCCCAGTACTGCAAAAAAAAAAACCCAAAAAAACTTAAGTGTCATGGTATAATTTGCCAAATGATAGAACATGTGCCATTGTAAAGCAACAGACTGGCTGGGTGTGGTGGCACAGACCTGTGATACCAGCACTCAGTAGACTGAGGCAAGAAAGATCACTATGAGTTTGAGGCCAGCCTGGGCTTACATAGTGAGTTCAAAACCAGCCTGGACTCTGTCTAAAAAAAATAAATAAAAAAAATAAAGCAGCAAACTGAACCACTCGGTCTTTTTCTCACAAATGCAACAGCACTGATCTGCCATCGCTGAAGCATATGCTATAATACATGTCAGTAGTGATTAGCAAAAACTTCTGTATTTTGAAGCTGAAAGGAAAAGAGTCTTTCCTCTTATTATAGATTATGAAGAGGATTTTGAAGAAAAGCCAACATTTTTAAAAAAGTATTTGTAGCATTTGAAAAAATAACTTACTGATGGATAGAAAATTTAGTTAGGTAAAATGTAGCTCCTGAATTATGTTTGGTAGTTATTAAAGAAACAATATGTTAAATTTCATTTGAAATTCATGACTCTAGAACTAATTACAAGACTAAAGGGCCGGGGATTTAGCTCAGTGGTTTCGCCGCCTGCTGTGCAAGCGCAAGGATCGGAGTTTGATCCCTGGTACCAAAAAAACCAAAAAACCAAAAAACAAGACTAAATTCTTTGACTTTTCTGAGTCTGATTTCAGAGGTGAAATAAATTCTTTGTTACTGTGTACAGCATCTGGCTACTAGTGTCATGTTCATATCACACTTTCCAGTCCTTTTAGTCCAAATTTACTTGGCAAATAAGGCACTGAATCTGTTTTTCTCTTGGTGTGGGAAATAATATTTCCCTAGGACCAGAAATGTGCTTAGGTCCTTCACTTAATTATAGCTACTTTTGTTCTTGTTATAGGGAAATCAAATTTTGATAATATACCCTTATTTTAGAAATACTTTTTGATAAACACCCTTAATATGCAAAGGTCTTTCTAAAACATTTTCATCTAAAAATGACAGTTCTAAATGTTTCTCTTGCTTTTAGTTTATGAGATGAGAAGTGGAGGGAAGGCCTTACAATAAATATTTCTTACCCCAGAATCTAAAGAGTAGCTTCTGTGGCCTGTATGTCTGATATAATGGTAAAAGTTACCAGTAGTTGTTGCTTATACTAAACTATATTCTAGTCTTGTATGACCAAGGCATGGGCTTTCAAAATGACTGATTTGGATTATAATACAATACTGTAGTATCAATTGATCAGTTTAATGTTTAATAGAAGTTAATTTGAGTCTTATTAACACTTTTCTATTTAAAGCCACTTGATAAACCAGAATCACCTACAGTCTGATGGTGATTGTTTCTAAAGTGTAATAACGTTGAACCATTATGTGAGGTTTTAAGATTAAAAATGAGAAGGCAAATTTTGACTAATTAGCTGACCTATGAATCAGTCAAATTTGGGATTACAGGATGTATTTTATTTACTTGATATTTACCTTACAGTAGAAGATCACAGAGACTTTAAAAACAATTTTCAGAGGTTTAAAACTTTAGTTCTTTTTAGATGAAATATCCTTCCAACTATATTTTTCCCTGATAACCTTGTACCTTAGAGCCCATTACTGACTGACTGGTCTTCAGGGACAGATATGGTATTACTTGTCTGCTAGGGAGGGAGTGTGTAGCTGAATATTGTCTATGTTCTCTTTTGTCCTACTTTGTACCTGTTCTCCCTTTAAATTTCTCTCTGTATACTGTATGTGTATTTAATTTTCAGTTATTATTGGTAATCCTTCACTGTATTCCAAGTTAATAGGAAGTATTGCTATCTTCTGCAAAAACGCACATGAGAAAATAAGCTAAAAATGAGTCATTCTCAGTGATGCATCATGGAATAAGATAACTGAAATAGGATTGAGCCTCCAGTTGAGGACATTTCAGAACAGAATTTGGTAAAAGACACAGACGTTGTGTAATGTATAAATAATAAATGCCAGGGGCTGGGAATTTAGCTCAGTGGTTCTGGCGCCTGCCTTGCAAGCGCAATGTCCCAAGTTAGATGACGATATCCAAAAAAAATGCCAAGGAGAAGCTGAGATTAAACTATCAAGCTATAGTTTTTCAATGGTACTGGTTTTGGTGCTAGAGATTGAATGCAGGGCCTTGTGGCTGCTAAGTATGCACTCTACCACTCTGATACACCCTCAGCCCAACCTGTAAATTTTCAGTAATGAAATTAGCTTAGTAGTCTGAAAATACCATATATTGAAATATATCGATCTTTTCTTGGCATTGTTTATGCTGGTTTTTTTCCCCAATTTTGAATTGAAATACTTTTTTTTTTTTTTTTTTGGTCTATATATAAGTCCTATTGTGGCCCTTTGTTTTTCCTTCACTTTTTTTTTTTTTTTGTGGTACCAGGGATCGACTCGGGTCCTTGGCTTGAGAGGCAGGTGGTGGAACCACTAAGCTAAATCCCCGGCCGGCCCTGTCCTTCACTTTTTAAATTCTCTCCATACGCAGCTACTCACACACACAGTTTTTGTTACTTTGGGATATAACTTAAAAGGTATTCTGTGAACACTGTCTCAAAATGTAAAAAAAAAAAAAATTCTTTTGAATGGTTGGGGATTCCGCTCCGTGTGAAAGCTCTGGGTTAAATTTCCCAGTATAGTCAAAAATAAAATTCAGGAATTCTACAGACGGTTCTGTAAACATGGATTGATAATGAAGATGTTCACTTTGGGCTTTGCTATTCATGTAAAATGCAAATGTAGGACACTTAAGAGCAATACCAAAAGAGTTATCTCTCAGTGTGTTCTAGATAAGAATTTGCTTATTTACTGCTTTTATTAATCAATAATGTTGAATTGTTTTGTCTCCTAGGAGGAGAGCATTCCCATTGCTTTATCTGGTAGGGATATCTTAGCTAGAGCAAAAAATGGAACAGGCAAGAGTGGTGCCTACCTCATTCCCTTACTTGAACGGCTAGACCTGAAGAAGGACAATATACAAGGTTAGTTGGAGCAAAGTTTGTTTGTTTTAAAGTAAACATGGTAGTTTAAATCTTGGGGCTGGGTAGAAGATAGTCCTTTCTCTTTTTGGTAGAATTTACATAATCAGGTACTGTAGGGCCGGGGATTTAGCTCAGTGATTTCTCGGCCTGCTGCGCAAGCGCAAGGACCCAAGTTCAATCCCCGGTACCGAAAAAAAAAAAAAAAAATCAGGTACTGTATTATGATTGTTTTCATAGCTTTTGGCCTAATTGTTTCGTAAAGATCATTTCCAACTTTTAAAGAGGTTTCTACTTTTATATAATAAACAGTTTCAACAACATTCTAGTGAGGTAGGCAAAATAAGATTTCTTGTTCTATATAAAGGAAAGCTAAATCACGAGATTAAATTGTTTGACATTGCTTCTTATGAACTGTGGAACTGAATTGTTCTTGTAGCTGTGTGTCTGCAGAGTTCTTTGTAGAAGCATGAACAACTTCTGTAAAGGCTTGTGGTTTGGAGCTTTTAAGAGCTTAGGCAGTAGAAAAAATAACTTTCTGTAAGCTTATCCAAGTTAATCTAATAGAATTAAGATTTATTCCACAGCTTTTAAAATTACAGGGGCTGGTTACTTAGCTCAGTGGTTCTGGTGCCTGCCTCGAAAGCACAAGGTCCCGAGTTCAATCCCCGGTGCCCCAAAAATAAATAAATAAATAAATAAATAAATAAATAAATAAATAAATAAATAAAAAAAATCACAGCTTTCTTGATTTGCAGTTAATCATTTCTTCATTTCATATGATGTAAATAGAACCTGGGCAGTAGAAATTTCCTACCATGGTTTTTAAATTAGTGAATCTTACTGTCAAATGTTGTTAGGACTCAGAAATACTAATATATATGTTAGATCTGTTGTGATCAGACTTTTTAATAAGTCTCAGTATCTAGTTTACAAGGAAGGAACATTATTTTATAGCTTCTTAAGCTCTTAAAATAAGACATGTTCTTATTTTCTCTGTTCCTTGTTCCAGCAATGGTGATTGTTCCCACTAGAGAACTTGCTCTACAGGTCAGTCAAATCTGCATCCAGGTCAGCAAACACATGGGAGGGGCCAAAGTGATGGCAACCACAGGAGGAACCAATTTACGAGATGACATAATGAGGCTTGATGATACAGGTAAGAACTTACGGTTGTGTAGCTCTGATTTTAGTCACAGGTGCTTCCTTTTAGTAAATTAGTGTAGTTAGTATTAGATATTTAACCTTACTAGTAATTTTTTTTGAACTGTAATTGAAAATAGGAAATTTATATTCTAATATCAAAATATTACTAATTGATACAGATTTGTAGAAAAATTGTCTTACAACATGGGAGTGTAAATTGATTTCTATTGTGGGAAATTTGGCGGTATATTTCAGATTATGAATGTTTATTTTTAAGACTTGAAAAAAATAATTGGGTGAATATAAAGTTATATGTACAAGATTGTTTGCTATAGTGTGATTTGTAGTATTGGAAAATTGGGTCAATCTCAGTGTCTCAGGTGAGTGGCTAATTACAGTGTGGTATTGTCTGAGTGGATTTTCATATAGCTGTTAAGGAGTAAAACTTATGGATTCATTTTCATGAAGAGATCCCCATAGTACAGTATCAAGTATAAAAAGGCAGCCAAACAACAAAAATGGGATCACTTTTATAGTTACACAAATTTTCCTCAGCTTTATATATATATCATTTGATTACTTTGGTAATTCTTTGTACTACATAGTTGTGGGGGGGTTTTTTGAAATAGGGTTTTCTAGTCTAGCTGGCCTTGAACTCTTTATATAGCCCAACCTGGCCTCAAACTCGTAGTAATCCTCCTGTCTCAGCCTCCCAAGTGAGATTACAGCCATGTGCCACCACGCCCAACATGTATTGGGTAGGTTTTTTTTTTTTTTATGGTCATTTTGTTTTATCCTTATAATATTATCTGCTGAACACCATTGCTCTAAATTAGAGGCATTTCTACTGTGTCAGAAGTCTGATACGCCTTGTGTTATTTATTTTGGATTGTTCTAAGACAAGCAAGAATGTCCCCTATTTGGAGCAGGTAATTAGGGACGCTGTAGCCTGCCAGACATAGAGGTGAACAAACAGGAAGTATTCTCTAGCTGTGTTAAAGTGAACTGGAAATGGTATATACTGTATAGCCTAAAGCTCATCTTTGTATCTTTGTTTTACTCTTATCTCTACAATAATGTTTATGATAAAAGATGACTATTGTAGACTTACAGTATTCTTTTTGTCCAGGCAAAAATTAATGAGAATAATACATATTTTCTAAATTTTGTGTAGTGCATGTGGTAATCGCTACCCCTGGCAGAATCCTGGATCTTATCAAGAAAGGAGTAGCAAAGGTTGATCATGTCCAGATGATAGTATTGGATGAGGTAATGTCTCTTCATTTGCAAAGTTACTGTTCTGTTTTAAGCTTTGCTTATAATTACCAGTGAATAAAGCAAAAGCTATTTGTTTATACCTTTCCAATAAACATTTTTTATTTTTTTAAGAAGAATTTCTGTATGACTTCAAAGACACATTCATTCTAAGTCTGTATATTCAGTTACTGTTTTGGTCCCCCTCATACTGGGGATTGAAGTCAGGACCTTGTGCTTGAGAGAGACAGTTGTGGCGCCACTGAGCTAAATCCCCAGCCCAAGTCTGTATATTCAGGGCTATACATTTTTTTTTTTGTACCGGGGATCGAACCCGGCTCCTTTCTTTCGAACACTGAGCTAAATCCCTGGCCTGAGGGATATACATTTTTTAAAAACATATGCCAGGGATTTAGCCTATTGCTGGGCTAGAAATTTTTTCCCTAAAAGATGAGTGGTGTAGGCTTTTCCCCTTCTGAGTTAGTGGAAATTTGTCTTGGTGCCATTGCACGCTGTGCCATATTGTTTCTAAATCAAGAACATTCTATGGATATTCTTACTGGATTATGCTTTGTTATTTGTCCATACATTAACCAAAGACTTTAGATGTCATTTTGTTGTTTTTTAAACCATCCTCTCTTTTGTTTTACAGGCAGATAAGTTGCTGTCACAGGATTTCGTGCAGATAATGGAGGATATTATTCTCACATTACCTAAAAACAGGCAGATTTTACTATATTCTGCTACTTTCCCTCTTAGTGTACAAAAGTTCATGGTGAGTATAAATCTGTAGTTAGAACCAATGCCTTCCTGTTGCCTATGAGTGTACTTTTATCCATAATTACATCATAGTATCAGGGTATAAACTTTATGTTATTTCTCATTTTTTTAGCTGATCAGTTAATATTTGTATATACATTCACTTTTTTAAAAACTATAATAGAAATGGATTAAATTCTTATTCTGCTTAGTCTTAGTGTCAAGATGACATAGCCAGTTGATGTTAGCAGGGTAAATTGATTATACTATCTACAAAACAGGATAATAATGTAGCTGCATTTCTGAATCTGAGGTCTTACACCTTACAGTAATTTGTTTTTCATGTAACTTGTTTTCTTGAAGAGAGATGCATCTCTTAGACCAAGAGTTTATCAGACAAAAATGTATATATTTTGAGTTTAAGATAGAAAAAACTTGATTTAAGAATAAGACTCCGCCTTTTTTTCAGAATTCCCATTTGCAGAAACCCTATGAGATTAACCTGATGGAGGAACTAACTTTGAAGGGAGTAACCCAGTACTACGCATATGTAACTGAGCGCCAGAAAGTACACTGCCTCAACACACTTTTCTCCAGGGTAAGTAGTAGTTTTCTGCTGCTGATTATTCATCATTTAATCCCAGTAAAACCAACTGTTGTATCCATTTTCTCATCATCTTTACAGTTAAAAAAAAAAAGTAGTGTTTCCTAAAAGGCAGCTTCAGTTGATTTATATAATTGACAAACTTTAATTTTATTCTAAAATAATTTAACTTTAATTAAAATTGATTGTCATTGTTCAGTTTCTGTATTTATTGTGCCTAATTGTCATTTTCAGTCATTTGTGAACATGTGCAATATGGCAAAAAATTTGACTCACCCTGACTTGTCTATTCTTCAAATGAGGTCAAAGAAGATGACATTCTGTTTTCTTGATTTGATTCTCATGTGATGAACAAGTATTCTTTTCACAGTTGTGATGCCATATTTTTCAATTTTTTGTGCTTTTTACTGATTTCACTGTTTAAAATGATTTCTACACTTTGTGTTGAAGTGTAGTGCCCATTGCTTCAAGCACAAGACCAAGCCTTGCAGAAAAGATGGTTTTGTATGTTTTTTACAGACCTTAGTTAGAGTGGTTTGAAGTATGAATGTGTTAAGATATCCTAAAGTGGAAACACACATAAAACAAGATTATATATGCATATGTTGATTTAAAAGATTGTGACCAAAAGCTCACAGGAATCTAGCCCTGTGTTTTTCCCTAGAAGTAATGCTTGCCTCTGTATTTGCTAACTCAGTGTTTGCAATGACTTTATAGAACATACAAATGTGGATAATGAGAATCAACTGTGTTTTACTCTCATAGGCAATTATGTGGCCCTTCTGAAATACACTCATCTAGAATAAAATACACATCAATATCTGTAACTATTAAGTCATATTTAAAGGTTTTACAACCTTCTATATCTCTCCTGTCATAGGATTCTAGACTGTGTTTTAAACATTTGTTTGCCAGTTAATATATTCAAGATTTTGCAAGACACATAAAGATTTGGTTTTTTTGTTGTTTTTTCTGTGCTCAGCTTCAGATAAACCAGTCAATCATTTTCTGTAACTCCTCTCAGAGAGTTGAATTGCTAGCCAAGAAGATTTCTCAACTGGGTTATTCTTGCTTCTATATTCATGCTAAAATGAGGCAGGTGAGTATAAAACCTAGGAACTGATTTTTTTTTTTTTTTTGGTACCAGGGATCAAACTCAGGACCTTGTGCTTGTAAGGCAGGCAGCGGCACCACTGAGCTAAATCCCTGGCCCAAGGAACTGATTTAAAAAAAAAAAATCTTTTAGCTAACTCCCTGGGATTTAATTGTCTAAAAGCAAAATAGGAGTATTAGTACATATTTGTACCTTACAAGTTTGTTAGGAAGATTGAAAACAGTACATGAGTGAGTACTTTGTAAGCAATAAAAAGTATATAAAAGTGAAATTTAATTGTCTTTCCTAGGTAATCTTTAGATTTCATTACAGAAAACATTGCTATAGATTTTTAACTTAAATATAGTAATCCCCCCTCATCTGAGAGGGATATGTTCAAAGATATCCCAATATATGCATACAATTCCAAATAATACCAAACCTGTATATACTGGGTTTTTTTGTGTGTTTATCTGTGATAGTTTAATATATAAATTGTATAGTAAGAGATTGATAACAGTTAATAAAATTAGAATAATTTGTTTACTATAATAAAGTGAACTTCTAAAAGTAATCTTAACGGAACAAAACTCACCCTTCCTGTAATGATGCAAGCTGATTCTTCGCCTGTGTGATGTAGGGAGGTGAATAATGTAGACATTGCCAGTGATTTAGCTTTAACTACATAAGGGTTACTTAACACAACAAATGGTAATACCATGTCAGTTAGGCTGATAATCAAAAGAGCTAAGTGATATAGATAGTGAGCAGTAGACAGAAGGATGGTTCACATTCCAGACAGGGTGATGTAAGACTTCATCACACTCCTCAGAAAGGTATGCAGTTTAATTTAGGAATTATTTCTGGGGTTTTCCATGTAATGTTTTGAGCTGAGGTTGACTAGAAAAATCATGGAAAGTGAAATCAAGGATAAGGCTGAACTACTGTATATGGTCACTAAGCTAACAGATTTTTTTTTCATGAAGTTTATTGGTACATTTTAGGTATACAATATAGTTAGATTCATCATTAGGATCTTGTACCTTTACATGATGTATCTTGGTTCTTATTTTTTCCCCATTCTCCTGCCCTCCCTTCACCTCCTCCACCCCTCCCTATTTACAAAGACTTTGTTTCCATTTTTTTCTTTTCTCATATTTTTTCTTTTCTTTCCTTTCCCCTACCCCTCCCACTTCCCCTACCCCTTTAGACTTTTTCTTCCTATTTCACATTATCAGTTATACTTTTTTTTTTTGGATACCAGTGATCAAACTCAGGTCCTTGCACTTGCGGGGCAGGTGGCGGCACCACTGAGCTAATTCCCTGGCCCTCAAGTATACATTTTGATCCTTATTTACACTTTCAGTTTTTCATACCAGAGAAACTATTCAATATTTACACATGTGTGTCCTATTTATTTCACTTAAGAGTATCGCCTCAATGTGCATCCATTTAGCTATAAATGTCTCTAGTTTCTTGTTCTATAGCTGAGTAGTTCTTCATTTTATAAAAAAAAAACACTCCTTGTTTATCCAGTCTCCAGTTCATGGGCAAGTGGGCTGTTTCCAAGTTTCAGTTATTACAAACAAGCTAACAGATTTTTATCTTTTATCTGCCTTAAGAAAAGGATGTCTCAGGGCTGGGGATTTGGCTCAGTGGTTTCACCGCCTGCTGCGCAAGCAGAAGGATCTGAGTTCGATCCCTGGCACCAAAAAAAAAAAAGAAAGAAAGAAAGAAAGAAAGAAAGAAAGAAAAGGATGTCTCAAAGGCTGGGGATGTAGCTCAGTGGCACCACGCCTGCCTGGCAAACGCAGGGTCCTAAGTTCAGTCCCTGGTACGGAGAGGGGGGTGTCTCTAAATTTCATAATGTGTTTTAACAAATAATTCAAAGCTTTGACAAGACATCTTTTTTTTTTTTTTGGTACTGGGGATCGAACTCGGGTCCTTGCGCTTGCAAGGCAGGTGGCAGAACCACTGAGCTAAATCCCTGGCCCTCGAAACATCTTTTATAAGAAGACAATTTCTGTAGACTAACCAAAAGGTTTAGAATTTACATTTGGTTTTAAAAGAAGGTTAATGCCACAAATTTGGGTTATAAAAACTGCTTGGATAGGGAAAACAATGAAAATTTTGGGATATGTTTAGGTTTTAATCAAATGGAATATATTGGTTTTTCCTAGGAACATCGAAATCGTGTATTTCATGATTTCCGAAATGGCTTATGCCGCAATCTTGTTTGCACTGGTAAGTATTTTTGGATTTCTTTTACTCATTGTTTTTCTCCCTATTTCTGGGTTGCTTTCTTTGTATCACATAGTGTAGCCTGTGACATAGTCCATCAGACCCTACTGCCACATTTAGAGTTCTGAACTCTAATAAACATCTAAAATTGGGCCCCATATCTGAATCTGCAAAAGACTTGTATTGGTATGCATACTTAATCTGATTTTTTTTTTTTGTACCAGAAATCAAACTTGGGACCTTGCGCTTGCGAGGCAGGCGGTAGAACCACTAAGCTAAATCCCCGGCCCTACTTAATCTGATATTTAAACTAGTTTTCGGATTTGTATTTTCTGAATAGTTTTAGCATGCAAGAGTGAGCTACACAAAGTGAATTTATCCTCTGACACTGCCTGTGTTTTAGAAATTGTCTTTTTGGGGTTTTTCCCCAGAAGCAGACTAGTATGCTGAGGGTGTAGGGGTTAGGTAGTAAGATCAGACAAAGGAAATGGATTCATTACCCTCCCATCTCTATACTGGAAGTATACTGGTATGAGATTAATAATCTAGGCTTCTGGGGAAAGAGAATTTGGAGTTATTTAATCTGTATATATTTCCTTCCTTCTTTCTTTCCTTCTTTGTTTCTTTCCTTTCTTTCTTTCTTTCCTTCTTTCTTTTCTTCTTTCTTTTCTTTCTTTACCGGGCATGGAACTCAGGTCCTTGTACTTTGGAACCACTGAGCTAAATCCCTAGCCCTTAATCTGTACATATTTGATGAATTTTTGCATATTTATATACCCATCAAACCAGATAAAGATTTCAAAGGTTCATGACAGGGCCATAATTCATGTATCTCACTGTTGGGCAGCTTGGGTCCCATCAGGCAGCTTTTTATTAATTTTATTAGTAAAAATATGGATAAAATGATTAGATCTGTAGGAACATGTTAAAATGTTTCAGAAATCTGAATTTTTATTAAAATGCTGTTCTGAAAATAAACTCCCAACATTTTTCTACCAGAATTAAATTTTAATTCACAAGAATCAAAGGGCTGGAGTGTAGCTCAGTGGTAGAGGTTATGACTAGCTTTTGTGAGACCCTAGGCTTGATTCCTACCACCACAAAAAGAAATCAAGAAAATGACTAAAAAAAATGATTCAGATACTTTTATCTTTCACTACCCTATATCTGAAATTACAATTAATTGAAGCTGTGACTATATACATTCTTTTTTACTTTATTAGCAGGCCTGACCTGTAATATATTGAAGTCCTTGAACTATATCTGATATAGTGGAAAAGATACTAAACACACAGATTTTTTAAGGTTAGGTTCCAAATCCTCATCTTTTTTTGACTTTTAATTCTGACCTAGGCAAGTTATATTTTCTTTTATGCTATTTTTTTTTTTTTGGATAATGGAAGTACCTTATAAACTGAATTTTAAATATCTGTTGTAGTTCATTCATTTAACAGATTTATTTACTCTGCTAATTACTTAGCTAGGTGTTATACAAATATACTCTAATTTTATATGTATTTTAAACACATGCACATATATAAACGTACATTGTAAAATATATGTGTATAATACATATCTTTATTATATACTATATATATTTTTCTTGCCCTTGGGGAACCCATTATCTAAAGGAGATAGTTTATCAGTGAACTACTTTTGAGTTAATCAGATTCAGAATGTATAGGAAATAAGAGGTGGCATTTGCCATCAGGCAGTCCTCTGTTAGAGAATGAATTTTTGTCTATTAAGAAAAGAAATTTTGCGGAGTTAGGGAGATAGCTCAGTGGTATAGGGCTTGGATGCAGGCACAAGATGCTGGTTTGATCTCCAGAGCAAAAAAAAAGTTGAAGTTCATTAAGTTCAATGCCCACCATCCAAAAAAGTTTGTAGTACTTAATAGTAGTGTACTTGCACATTGATGTGAATTGCTAACATTAGTTAATTGGTTTATTTTTAATCATTACTTCCAGTGTTGCTCTCAGATAAGTTTGAAGTGATAGTGCTTTCTCCTTTCTGATTTTTCAGAAGTTACATAATGTCATTAAATAAATGCTATATAACATAGTATGTCTGAAATGTATAAATAATCATATAAAAGCATTAAGGCAAAGCTTGCACACATTTTCTATAAAGTGTCAGATAGTAAATATTTTAGAGTTTATACCCCATGTGGCATTTTTCAGTATGCGTTCAACTCTGTCATTGTAGCTCAAAAGTGTCCTTAGACAATACATAAATCAATGGGGGAGGTTGTATTGGAATAATACTTTATTTGGGCCAAATTCATAAGGAAGTAATGATTTACCTATGTGAGGTATGAATAGTAAATAATTCAAAGTGTTCTTTTGTTTCATTTTTAGAGATAAAGTCTTGCTATGTTGAATTCATTTTGTAGCCCAGGCTGGCCTGGAGCTCGAAGTGATCCTCCTGCCTCAGCCTCTTGAGTGCTGGGATTACAGGAGTGTGTCACCACACCCAGCTGGAAACCTAGTTCTTGTCTTATTGTCTTTGCTCATTTTTCAGTTTGAAATAGTAGAGTAGTTGTAGAATAGAAAGGAGTAGACAGGATTTGCATGTTGGCTTATTTCTGGTCATTTAGCAGAATGGGATGAAAGAATTCTAAAAAAGCATAATGATTAGTGAAATTACCTCTTTTCAAAGTGTTATAGTTATATAAATCTGGGATTAACAATTAGAAAATGGACAAAAAAATTCATGGTATCTTTCTACCATTTTTTAAAAACTTCTTACAGGACTTGGAAGAGATAACTTCTAAGCAGAAATTTGCTTCTGATAAAGTAAATGAAAGGTAATGCTAGGAACTTGCAAGTTTATTGGAATAACTGAATGAAATGAACAGACTTAGGCTACACTAGAAGTAGATATTTTTAAAGTATTGAGGGCCAGTCATGGTGTTGCATACCTGTAATCCCAGCAGTCTGGGAAGCTTAAGTAGGAGTATCAAGTTCAAGTCCCACCTGGGGAACTTAGCAAGACCTGTCTCAATTTTAAAAGGGCTGGGGATGTAGCTCAGTGCAAAGGCCCTGGATTCAATCCTTTTTTTTTTTTTTTTTTTTAATGATTGTACCGAAAGGCATGTTTAAATTAAAAAGTATAATGAAAAATTTATTTCCTTTTTTTAAGATCTGTTTACCCGAGGTATTGATATACAAGCTGTGAATGTGGTAATAAACTTTGACTTCCCAAAGCTGGCAGAGACCTATCTTCATCGTATTGGAAGATCAGGTAAGGAAAACGAAGGGGATAATCTTGGTGGAAGTTTTGTAAAAGTATAATCACTAAATTTTGTTCCTTTTGAAATAATATATCCTAGTGCAAACACTAATTCAGTTTCATTTTTATGACTAATTTCTACTTCTAAATCAGTTATTGTCTTAGTTATTTCCTTGTTACTGAGACAAAATACCCAGCACCCCAAGCTAAAGGAAGAAAGGTTTATTTTAGCTCACAGTTTGTTGGCTAGCTCCAAGGCAGAGCAGCATGGAAGGGGAGAAACAGTCCATGGCAGAGCAGGCAGAAGAAGGCAGCAGCAAGCCTCCCTTTATATTCCATCCAGGCTGTAAGCCTACTAGTAGGTGCCACCAACATCCAGGGTGGGCCTTCCCATTATCCATACCTAGAACAATGCTAAACCAGCCAGTGGACTAAATTAGTTATCACACACCCTTAATCCCTTAGATCCAGCCACCTCCCAAAAGCTCCACCTATGAGTACATGAGGCTTTGAGGGGACATCTAGATATAAGCCATAACAATTATTTTTCAAAGTTAAAATAACTTTACTATGTACTTAATGTGAGGTAAAGTAACACATGAAAACTGAACTTACTAGATGGCTACAATTTATACTGTTCACCATGTGTATTTTGGCAGCTTGATACAAATGAACATGCATTTCATCATCTGAATATAAGTAGGATTGAGGGTGTAGCTCCGTGGTGGTGCACTTGCTTAGCTTGCACAAGAAGGACTTGGTTTCCATTCCCAGCACTGTCAAAGAAAGGACAAATAAAGTACAACTGTTCCTCAGTATCCATGGGAGATTGGTTCCAAAATTCCCTGCAAATATCAAAGTCTGGGTACTTAAGTCTCACATAAAATGCATGGCTTTTGCGTATAACCTATGTTTATCCTCCCATATATTTATAAATCTTCTCTTGCTTGCATATAATACCTAACAATGAGAATACTATGTAACAAGTTATTATAGTTATTGTACTGTATTGTTTAGGGATCAGTGACCAGAAAAGATAGATATATGTTCAGTACAGCAGAAATTTTTTCCATATATTATTTTCTATGTGCAATTGGTTGAATCAACCAATGTAGATCCTACAAATACAGGAAGCCAGCTGTACTACTTTGTGTTGTAAAACCTGAAGTTGTAGGGTAATGTGTGTATAAGGAGACCATAAGAAGTATTTTCTTATATTCAGGATGGCACTAAAGAGAAATACTAATCCTGTGTGCTTTTGCCATTTACAGGCACATGCATGTTGATTTTTGTATTTAACTCATTTTTAAAATTATTAAACACATTTATCTTTAGGTCGCTTTGGTCATCTTGGCTTAGCCATCAACTTGATCACATATGATGATCGCTTCAACCTGAAAAGTATTGAGGAGCAGCTGGGAACAGAAATCAAACCTATCCCAAGCAACATTGACAAGAGCCTATATGTGGCAGAATACCACAGCGAGCCTGTAGAAGATGAAAAACCATAACAAGCATGTACGTACCTCGTAACAGTGAAGTGAGTGAAAACTTTAAATAAAGGAAAGAAATTACATCCTCTTTCCTGGGGGAAATTTAACATCACCATATATAATTGCCATATAGGATAAAATACGTATTAGCATAAGTAGCAGACATCTCATGGTTGAGGAATTGGTATCATTAGAGAATACAAGCAGTACCTCAGTTCATGAGCTTACTCTTCCACAATTCTGCTTGCAAACTGAACTCGATGAGAACTGAATCAAATTTCCCCATACAGTCAACATTGAACCTAATGATTGAATTTGATTTCATTTTTTGTTCAATTTGGATTGTGAACAGAATTGTGGAAAGAATTAAGTTCATGAACCAAGGTACTTCTATATGTTAATGCTGTTCTGCAATGCAGCCTCCTGTTTAATGTGGTAGGTGAGCACTAAAGATGAATTTGGGGTCCCAAAATGATGATGGTAAAAATCTCCGATGGTAATTTGGATAAGAAAATACTTTCTGCTCTTCCTCCCCGCCCCAAAGTCATCTCTATTTTTAGAATTCTTAATTTCTATCAGATGCATTAATAAATTGGATAACATTGCCTATAATACCTAGTTCCAAATGTATAACAAGGTTATGAGGATGGCTGTCTTTTTAAGTACTCATTCTGATTTCCCACACATCTTTATCCTATTAGGTGGGGGACTGAAGATCCAACCTCATGGGCACTCACCACCGAGCAACATCTCCAGCTGTTTTTTTTTTGGTACCGGGGATCGAACTCGGGACCTTGTGCTTGCAAGGCAGGCGGCGGCACCACTGAGCTAAATCCTCGGCCTCCCACTATTTTTTGAGACAGGGTCTTGCCAAGTTGCTCATGCTTGGGCTTACCTCCTGCCTGAGCCACCTCAGTAGCTGGGGATGCAAATGTGTACCATACCTGGCTTCTTTCATCTTTGCTTGACACTTAGCTTCTGATTAGAAATTCAGGCTGAGCACAATGACACACACTTAAAATGCCTGCTACTCAGGATGAGGCAGGCAGGAGAATTGAGAGATCAGAGCCAACCTGGGCAGCTTGGCAAGACCTTTGTCTCAAAAAATAAAAAGGGCTGGAGATGCAGCTCGGTGGTAGAATGCATCCATGAGGCCCTGGGCTCAATCTCTAGTACCACCAAAAATAAAAAGAAAGAAGTGCCCAAAACAAAGTTCAGCATGAAGCAATGTAAGCTATTTCAGGTTTCCCTAAGAAAGATCTGATTTAATTTACAGATGATAGCCTCCAAATTACAGAGAATGTCTTGCCTATTATTGTAGCTTGAAGAATTTTTCATGGGCTGGGGATTTAGCTCAGTGGTTCTGCTGCCTGCCTCGCAAGTGCAAGGTCCTGAGTTCAATCTAGTACCAAAAAAAAAGAATTTTCAAATTACTCTTCATTTTAGCATTTTTTCCTAAGATATAAAACACAAAACCTTTGGACAAACAAAACTAGCCATATATTGCTAGTACTTTGGCAGACCATTCAGTTCGTGTAAGATAAATATTTTTCCCCTTAAGTCATTATGAATGAGGGCTACCAGTCCCCAGAACTTGAGAATCTCATTCTATCGCAGAGATGCCTAGGAAAAATTGCTTAATTGTAACCAGTACATTCTGCAGTGGTAAAGACTCAGTGGAAATTACTAGAGGATTCGGGATGAGGATTGTGAAAACTTACGTATTGTAGTTTTTTATTACTTTCACAAATGTTAATTTTAGGTTTCTTTACTCTTTCTGTAGGCTTTGACAAACTACAGAAGGCTCCTTTGGATCTGTGACACATCTTTTTTGGGGGGTGGTCTTCTCTTTGTGGGTTTTTCATCTTTTATTTTGGAACTATGAAGACTTAAAAGAGCTCAGACATTTTTCTTTTTTAACTGGTGAAGAGAAAACTGAAAAGAAGGAAAATACCTTTTTTGTTCTACTTGTTTGCACTGTGTGCTGACTGAACATTAGTTGCACTAACTGCTGGTTTTTTAAAAATGTTTTCTGGGGAAAGGGACAAGGAAGGAGGAAAAGAAGAGAAGGGGAGAAACCCTAAAAAGAGAAGAATCTTGATGAACACACAAGCTTGTCTACAATTTTGAAATTCTCCAACAGCTGACTCTTGAGTGCATTTCAACTTCTCCGTGATTACTCATCCGTTTTTTAAGCCTGAAGAGCTTATTACTTATTTGTGCGAAGTGCCTTATGCTATGAGACCATTCAGAATATCATCTTTTAGACACAGCCCAAGGAATTAACAGAGTAATTTCTTCATTTTTTTCCCCTTTTCTTTTTAAAAAATTTTTGTCTGTTCATTTTGGTTTCACATTGAAGTCTCTCTTCCCTTTCTACCCAGTACTCAAGCCCAGGGCTGGAAGATGAAACTTACTAGTAATGTTAAGTACCATTTTTATTTTCTTTATGTGGAGGAGTTGATATGCAACTGCAGTTCATCCGCACTGTAAATACATGTATTTAAGAAAACAATCCCAAGTAAAAATTTCTTCTGGGCTGAGTAGATATAACATCATCGCTCCCAAAGGAAAGAGCAGTCTGTCATTGCAGGAGCCATATGACAAGCCTTTGTGCTCTATAGCAGAACACTAAAGACTGGTTTACATACGCCTCCATTAGCAGTATGGCACTTGATGTGTAGACATGTCAGAGCCTCGACCCTCTTTCCTCTGTGGCAAAGCGCGTCCCATAGAAAATTGGGTGTGTATACTTGTATAAACTTTGTAAATAAGTTTTTTTCTGGGTTCACATATATATATATATATATATATATATACATATATATATTATTTTTTTTTGGATGAAGGTTGCTGGGATTAAGGGGATTAGAGTGATTATGGGAGCAGCAAAAGATGAGAGGGGCTCAGTTTTCCGCAACACTACATTCTCAAAAAGTCCTTTGGCCTCTTACTGTAGAGAGCAGACCTCAATGGGGACCCTGTGTAAGAAAAGGGACCCAGAAGTCTGGGATGCACTGTTTGCTGCCATGCTGTCTCATTATATGGAACAGTCTTAACCAGAGAGCAAGAAAGCTTTAAAAATCTATAATCAAGATGAATTTTTAAGAAGCTCTCTGATTTTGCATTTCCCTTTCTAAAAGAGCAACTTTCAAACTGCAGAAGGGAGCAAAGATTAATCTACTTTGCAGTATGAGAATTCAGTTGAGTGGCAGCATCTTTGAGTAGAATATGTATAAAGCATGAATTTGCATTTCAGAATATTTAGCCAGTACCAGCTTTGGCAGTGTTAGCAGTTCTGGAACTTAATTTTCTGTGGGTCATCTCCTGTAGTGTTACAAGTGTGTTGCCCTCTGCCCATGTAAACTTGCAGGCATGGGCAACCCAAGAGCTGTTAACTTTCATGCTACAGAAAGCTGCTTGCCATCCTCTTGCGTTGTTGACAAGAATCTTTACCTGTCATTTCGCATTGTAAATTGCTGGCAAATGCTTAACAGTCAATAGTGTTGCTTTAAATTGTGCCCCTCCCAACATGCTTGATGTTTGGCCTGATCTCCAGGCAAAAGGCGTGAGATGAATCAAAACCAGTGAACTTTTTTTTTTTAATGTTTTTAATTCCCTTTTAACCCACTGTACTAGGTCAATCAGGAGTCATCTAGGAAAAAAAAAGCAAAACATAAAATTAAAAAAAAATTGATTTCCATATTCTGTCCTTTCTCAAAACCCTAAAATATTACAAGATAAACCCTGCATATGCTTTCATGCTTAACTCATCTGGATAAAGAAATCAATTATTTGAAGTTGCTTTTTTGACTCTGCCTAGTTCTAAGTAAAACTATTTGCAAGTTACCCAAAATTCCTTGAGGATCAAAATCCTACAGATGTCTCCTGATCAGACATGACATAGCCCTGACTCTTTAACTGTAGAAAGAGCTGCATAGTACAAACCCTAAAAAGAGCAAGGTTATTTCTTTGGAATCCAACTCAACTTACCCAGTGTTGGTTACTAAACACAAATCCTAATTAAGGACATTAAATTTTATCTTTTTTCCAGGGAGGGGTAAGGGTGGGGACTTAAAAGGTGTCATCTTTTAACCAACAAATCTTGCCCTTGTACTGATGCAGCTTTCTCCCCCACTTCTAGCGAGAGAAGAGGGATCATTCTTGTAAAAGCAAGGAGTATAAATGTAATTGTATATCTCGCTAGAAAATGGGCGACTAAACAAAAAGTGCAGTCTCCTTGTCAACCTTAGACTGCTCTGCCTGGTGCCACATGCCTGTTGGGTCCCTCTTAAAGCACAGACTTAAAATTGAAAGTATTACTGAAGTACAGCCTCTGATGAGGAGTGGCACTTAAAACTATCTGGGATGCCAGGATTGGACACTATCCTTTAATGAGGCAGCTGTCCAGTTTTGGTGCTTGACTCAAATAGGAATTGTTAAAGGAAAGATGCTCTAATGACTAGGTCAAGCCTAGTCTTTTTTTTTTTTTTTTTTTTATCCCTCAAAATAAGAATTGTTACTTTTGGAAATTGTCTTTAGATTCTAATATTGGATTTGTTTCTAAGTAATGGTTATATATATTTTTTCCAGTGGTTCATTTAGATAAGAAATAGTCCCTATAGTAAAACTATATCCAACTCATGTTCTGAAGGTGAAAGAAGCTATTGCCTTTACTTGAGAGTGGAATAAGTTTATCCTAAAAGATTGTTCTCAGGAAGAAGTAAGAAAGAGGAAAACCTAAATATATTTCGGAATTATTTTCAAGTTGGTCCCAGCATTGATGAACATAGGGTTGGCCCAAAAATGTTGGGGTGGGGTGGGTGGTTATCAGTATTGATTTTCAGAATGAGATGGGAGCATCTTTCCCTAGTCACTTGCTTTGTGTTTGATACCATCATACTGGGTTAGAACAAGATGACTCAGCACAAAGCCTTGAGTGTAGATTGTTGGAATCAAAACATCTCATTCTGATCACTTGATTTAATTTTTTTTTTTTTAAATAACGGGTGGGAGGGAGGGTACCATGTCCCCAAAAGGGAGGGTGTCTGCACTAAGGATTTAGAAACACTTTGGAAGCTCATAATAACCTCATCAGAAACTGCCTTTAGCCACACTCCTGACCTACTAGATGAGTAACAAAAAGATAAGTTCTTGGGAATTAAGCCATGTTATTTTAATTTGCTGTGTTTTTTTCAATTGTCATATGTATCTTTAAAATTGTTACTGTGGAATCATTTTCTTGCCAAATAGCTTTGTCAGGCAAAATTATTGACCTCATAGGAACTAAAATAAGTCAGCTTTTTGGTGAACTTAGGTGGACTTTCGAGACCTTGTACTTTATATTCATAAAGGGTTTTTTGTTTTGTTTTGTTTTGTTTCTTTACTCCAAAGGAAAATCTAAACTCTTCTCTCATCCTAAAACTCATCTTTAGGGTAAAGAGTTAAGTGTCCAAAGGTTGTCAGAGTTCATGAGGTCAGAGGGAGCTAGCCTGGCACCTGGACTCTGCCCCTCCATAACTGACAGATTCTAACAGAAGTGTATTTAAATTCTCCAGTAGCTGATGCTGGGCAGGGCAAGGGAGGGGTAGGGCTGGGTTGTTAAGATACAGGCTCCTGTATTTTAACCAGTGGTTGTTGGGGAGGGGTGCCTGGAGAAAACAAAGTTACTTCCCTTTTTTTTGAAACAAAACAAACTTTAAAAAATGTAATTTTTGTTCATTAAAAACGGGAGAAAATTCCAGTGTCCCTAGCCACAAGGGACCAGTTCCACTGAGAAGTGAACAGTGGGAACTCAAAATTTTGAAAACATTTAGGAAAAGAGAAAATTGGCTTTCTGTTAATTGGCAAGTGTTCCAGTGGGGCTCTGTTTTTGTAGGGATGTGTTATGTTGTATGTACGTGTATGTGGACCAGAGTCTGCTGAGTTTTATAAGGTTCAGAAAAATGGTTGGAAAAATCTTGATTTTTGTTAATTTATCTCAATAAAAGCCCACTGGAACTCCAAATATGTGTGCTGTATGTCTTTAAGAATAGGCTGTGTTGGGGCAGAGGCTTTAGCTCAGTGGTTCCGCTGCCTGCCTTCCTCACAAGCACAAGGCCCCGAGTTCAATCCCTGGCACCAAAAAAAAAAAAAAAAAAGGCTGTGTTTAGGAATCTGAGTTTGAAAACATTATTCACATAGTGAAATAGGCATTCTCAACATTATTCCTGTGAGCCCAGTGAGTGAAATGTGAGTGTTCTTTCATCTGTCCTAAATGGCCTATTGCCTTGTCCTGATGGTTTTCTTAGCCAAATAGAGAACTAAGATAATCGTTTGGAAAGGAGAGATGATCTACTGTATGTTGAGAGATTCTTAGTCATTACCTCCCAGAATTGTTATCAGGTATAAAGCTGAATTCACCCACAAAAACTTACTACAGGACTACAAAGCAGTGAGAGAAGTCGAAAGATCCAAATGAGTGAGGTGCTGAAGCCTCCACATGTTGTCCTTAGCACTCCACCCAAAAAAACAACTGTACTTATAATACAATTTAATCTTAATACAGTCAGTTTGATCTTGAAATCAGAACCATTTTTAACTAATCCCAGCAGGCTTTTTTTTTTTGTAGCTATCTACGTATTGATTAATCCTAAATTACGCCTTAACTTTGTAAGAACAGAATTGGAGGACTACCTAATTTGAAGATGCACTAAGGTTACAGTAGTCAAGAACAGTGTGGGTATTGGCGAAAAGATTGACTTGTGTATTGTAGAAAGCCAAAAAATAGGCATACACAAATAATGATTTTGTGTCACAATTGCAAAGACAATTCAATGGAGGAAGGATCATTTTCAACAAATGGACAGCTGGGCACCAAATTACAAAAACAGTCTTTACAGTTTGTGCCTTAAAAGGTGTGATGGTGCCCACCTGGAGTCCCAGCTGCTTCAAGGGCTGAGGCAGGAGGATCCTTTGGAGCCCAGGAGTTTCAGACAAGCCTGGACACCAAGAACCCTGTCTCTTCACACACACAAATAGATCTAAAGGTTAAAAAACTTAAAACTTATAGAGAAAAACAGGATAGAATCTATGACCTATGAGCAAATAGCTGTAAGTGCTATGCAGAAGATTGGTAAGCAGTTTTGAGCCGGCCACGGTTGTACACACCTGTAATCCCAGCACTTGAGGCTGAGGAGGAAGATCACTGAGCAAGGCCAGCTTGGGCTACAAAGTGAGTTGAAAGCCAGTCCGGATTGTATAGCGAGACCCTGACACCAAAAAAAAAAAAAAAAAGTTTTAAACATTCTTGCCAATTAAGTGAGATATGGGGAATGTAGAACAAGTAGTATCTTAACAAAGACTTTAGTTCCAGTACACTCAGAATTTAAGGAGATTGTCCAGCTCTTACAGCTTGAGAATGGAAAAGTCCAATCGAGTAACATGGTTCCAGGTCTGTTCTTTGTGTATACAGTCTCAAGCCATACATATGGTCAGCCCAAGGGGCAAAGAATGTATGTGAACTCCGTGTTCCTGCACAGTCTGTTGCGGGGTCACATTTCCTTGGAGACACTGTAGGAGAGTCTGTGTTCCACTCAGCTAATGTAATTATGGGACATAGTGTATGGGGATGTGTTTCCTCCCCACGTCTGTTCTCAGCTCACTCCAGACATTTGACCTATGTGGATCACATTAGCACTTCCTCTGCCTGGCTTCCATTGGGTTTGCTCAGAAAGGATTCAACCACAGAAAATCAGAGAGAAGTAGAAGGTTCTCTAGTGTCCCAATCAGAGTTTGGGTTCCTCCAATTCCCTCTGTCAAGACTGCCTCACAGGCCAGGCATGGCAGTGCATGCCTGTAATCCCAGCACTCAGGAGACTGAGGCAGGAGGATTGCTGCAAGTTCAAGGCCTGCCTGAGGTACATAGCGAGACCCTGCCTCCAAAAAAAAAAGGCTAAGTGGAAGCAACTAGAACTACCTCTAATTACCAAAGTAGTAAGCCAAAAGTAATGCTACCACATTTCTCGAAAAGTTGAAGAAGTCAGTCCTATCAGTAAAGACTCAAGATGCATTGTTGATGGTTCCTACTATATCTCCATTCAATGCAGTATTTGCTTTGTGCAGAGGACATGGAGAGTGGCAGTGAATTGTAATCAGGAAGCAATGCCAACTGCTGTTTCAGAAGTCACTTTTTGTGGAGTTTTTTTTTTTGCCAGAGCGGATCAGCATATCCCCTGCCATCTGGTATGTAGCTATTGATGTAAGCTTTTTTTCTCCAGACCTGATAGTAGCAACAGCCAAAAGTAGTTTGGGTTCAGCTGACAGGCCCAACAACCCAATTTCATCTGATATCAGGGCTCTGTTCTCTCTAACTGGTCTGCACAGCCTTTTTTCACATCTGCAGTCTGTGGGATATGCTGACCCACTCTATCATGGGCACGCGGAGCAAGATGTAGCACCTAGCCTGGATGCTTTAGTAAAACTCAAGCATATCAGAAAATAGGAAATAAAGCACAAACACCCCTTTCTGGGGTTCCGATGGACAGACATGTTGCACCATCCTTAAGTGAAGGACAAATTGCTGCACCTGCCACCTCTTGCCACTAAGAAAAGACAATGCCTAGGAGGCTTCTTAGGATTTTGGAAGTAATGTATACTTTGCTCTATTTGAACCCATTCACTGAGAAATCGGAATTGCTGCCAGTTTTGAGCACAGCCGAGAACAAGAACAGGCTGTGCAACAGGACTGAGCTATATTGTAGGTTGTTCCACCACTTGGGTCTTATGAGTGAGCAGATCCATGATCTCAGTGTCTGTGGCAAATGGGGCTGCTTTATGGAGCCTTTGCCAGACTCCTGTAGGCAAACGACAACACAGAACTTGAGGATTTTGAAAGAGATATCATCCTCTGTTGGTAACTGTTCGCCTTTTGAGACACAATTTCTGGCTTGCTGTCAGGCCTTGGGAGAGCCTGAATTCTTGCTTGACCACCTCACACCTGCTACTTAAAGGAGGCAGGTTTATTTTGGTTCCCACATTTTTAATCCATAGTTGGCTACCTGCCAAGCGAGAACCCATGGCAGGGGGCGGGGGGGGGGGACCCATGGTGAAAGGAACTAGTGGAGGAAAGCTGTTCATATCATGGTGGCCAGGAATCAGAGAAGGGAGCGGGGGATGGGAATAATGCCCTCCAGATCATGTCCCACACTATTCTGACCAGACCCCACCTCCTGACCACATTAGCTATCAGGCTCCAATAATTCATTCACTTTTTAAAATCTCACCTGTGAGCACATGAGGCTTTGGGAGGATATCTGTTGGGAACAATGCTACATAATTCTAGGGAAAAATCATTTGGTTAACCTAGTTCTCTTGCCTACAGCCCAGCTACAGAATAACTCCAGTTTGGCCTCCGGTCACAACTGAGACTTCAGTGATCCAGTGATGCTGTGATTTTTTAGGACAAAAAACATCCTGGGAGAACAAACATCTGTTTAGTTCCTCATTGTTCTTGGACTGTTAACATCTTGTTTACCCAAGATGTACTGAGCTCTCTACAAGCCTTTTGTTACGAGATACTAAATAAAAGATACGAGATACTAAATAAAAGATACGGTAAGCTGGGGGCTTTTGTCTTTGCTGCCCTAAACAACATTGATCAGACCCAAAGCTCAGCTTCTTCTCAGTCTCATTTTTCTACCTTTCCTATAATTCGCCGTGTGCTGCCGTGGCTCACAAGAGACCAAGACTCACTACAGAGGTTCTGATAACGTCCCCTTCCCCTGTTCCCTACAGATATCTAGATGTAAACCATAAATCATAAAAATTACCAACTTAACATATGACCTGAAACTGCCAATTATGAACTGTGTATTTCCTGACTCATCAAGCCATAAGGTAACTTTGGGCTGTGGAGCAGGTCCAGAGGTCTTTTCCCAAGGGAGAGAGACCTCCACCAAGGAGCTCAGCAGCAGTTCCAGTAAGCTAGAAATTCTGGCTGCCCCATCTACTTTGGACTTGTCAAGATAATGAACCAACAGGCGAAGCATTATATTGTGATGATTCTGATTTGAAAAGTGCACTTGAGTTGTGATAACAGAGTGAAAATAAGGAAGACCCTCTGAGGCTACCACATAATATGATGAAAATTAATGGGAAAAATTAACAACTGGATAAAACTACTAACACCCCTGATGGGTGGAAGGGAGTTCAGGGTCATTCCAATAGACAAGGAATCAGTACTAACAAGTGATTACAGAAAACATAGAAAGTGTGGAACGGGTACTAGAAGATAAGAGTTATAAATGCCATTTATGACCATACAACCAAAGACAGGATATATTAATGGAGGTTAACTTCTTTAGTCAAAGAGGGTCTCCACTGAGCTAGAAGAGGCTTCACCGTCATCTGAAGATACAGTGACGTGCAGGAGTTGGTATCCTCTTCTGTGGAGAGGTTTAGAATGCTTCTAAATTTTTGATGGACTGAGTGTTTTCATCAGAAGCATGATTTGGCTATTGTCCTTATTTGGAAGGGAAGTTAAATATGGTTTTAAAACAGATGTGATTGAATGCCAGGTTAACGAGTAGTAAAATGTGGTGGTTTGTAATTTGTCCTCTTAGCTACTGTGAAATTCCATTTCATAAGATCTCTTGTAAAGTTCTCCTTTGGCAGATTTGTACCATTATAAGTTAGCTAAGACTAAAATTACCTTTCTCAGAACCCCCTTCTCTGTTTGCTTCTGGATCAGAGTTGGCCAACAGAAAATTTGCACAAGATTTTGGAGGTGGAACTTGTAGGGAATTCAGTTATACCATCCTCAAATATGTCACTTCGGCATAAAGATCATTTTGACCGGGAGGCAAGTGGGAGTCAACAAATGCAGAATGATGTATTCCCATAGCTTCTGTATCTTACTAAAAGCAGAAACTTCTGAGAACAAGGAGCGTCAGGCCTGGGGATGTAGCTCAGTGGCAATGCGCCTGCCTCACAAGCACAAGGTCCTGAGTTCGATCCCCGGTACCACCAAAAAAAAAAAGCCACATCAAACAAAAAAAGAAGGAGAAAACATATCAACAGGAGAATTTATTCAAAGGAAGCCTGACAGTCCTCAATGGACTCAACAACTCCCCACCCTCCAAGCTGTGGGGATGGCCTATATTCTAGAATAGCAGCATCTGCTTTTCTAAGACCTGAGGGGCTGGTGACCTCTGGACCAGGAGGGTGCAGATTATGAATGGAATGTGCCTGTCTACCAGCCAGTTGGAGTAGATTCACTCCTCAGGTTCAAGGCCTATGACACATACCTAAGTAGCCCCTGTATTCACCTGTCGGTCTCCTCAATGTTGGGGCAATAGTTTATCCTGTGTCCTCACCTCTCTATGGACCCAAATATCCCACAGCAGGAAAACAGATAGCCATAACAGGTTTACCCACACAGTGGTCCACTGCTCAGCAATAAAAATTGGTGAGCTATTAACACATAAAAGGACATAAATGAATCTCAAAATAATTATGATGATTGAAAGAAGTTAGAAGAAAATGGTACATAATTCCCTATAAAACATAAAATTCTGGAAAATGCAAACTAATATAGTAATAGAAAGTGGAACAGTGGTTTGTTGTAGGGGAAGGGTGGAGGTAAGTGGAGGATATAAATGTGCATGAGGAAAATTCTGGGTAAGAGATATGCTCACTTTCTTGATCGTGATGATGGTTTTATAGGCGAATACATAGGTTAAAACTTACCAGACTGTACACTTTAAATATATACAGTATCTCTTTGGTCACTTAAACCTCAATAAAGCTGTAAAGAAAAATACAGAGCAGGGTTTTAATTTCACACGTAAGGAGCTTCCAAGTCACATTCTCTCCTAACAACAAGTGAAAAGCTTTACAGAATGAAAAAACAACTCTTCTTGGCTTAGAGCCATTAGAGAAGGGAACCCAAGACAAACTGCAGCCTCTGAGACGGGAGAGACAGATTCGTGAGGACAGATGCATGAGTAGAAACTGCGTTCTTGTCCATGTTCGTGGATAAGGAGACTCAACACTGTCAAGATGTCAGTTCTTCCTGACTTGAGGTATTGATTCAATGCAATCCCAAATTAAAATCCCAGAAAAGGTTATTTTGTGGATATTGACAAACTAATTCTGAAATTTATATGGAGCAGCAAAAGACCAAACACAGTGACAATTCTGAAGAACAAGTTGGAGGACTGACACACTGAATTTAAGACTTAGCATAAAGCTACAAGAATCAAGGCACTGTAGTATTGGTAAAGAATAGACAAATATGTCAGTGGAACAGAAGAGAGAGCCTAGAAACCGACCCACATGAACAGTCAACTGGTCTTTAACAAAGAAGCAAAGCCAACAAACCACAGGCAAGAAAACAAATTTAGACACAGACCTTAACTTTTCACAAACATTAAATCCGAATGGACCATAGACCTAAATGTAAAACACAAAGCTATAAAACTCCTAGAAGAAAACCTAAATGGCTTGAGTTTCATGACTTTTTTTTCTATTCCTGGGAATTGAACCCAGGGCTGCTTTGCCACTGAGCTACATCTGTGGCCCTTCTTATTTTTTATTTTGAGATAGAATTTTGCTAAGTTGCCCAGGCTGTCTTGAAGTTGTGATTGATCCTCCTGCCTCAGCCTCAGGATTACAGGTATGTGCCACCTCATCCACCTGATGAAACTTTTTAGTTACAACACTAAAAGTTTGATCCATGAAAAAAATAATTGATAAATTTGGCTTCATTAAAATTAAATTTTTTGGTTCTGTAAAAGACAAAGCTGGGCCAGGGATTTAGCTCAGTGGTTCCGACAACTGCCTCGCAAGTACAAGGACCCGAGTTTGATCCCCGGTACCAAAAAAAAAAAAAAAGACAATGCTAAGAGCATAAAACAACAACCCCACACTGGAAGAAAATATTTGTAAAACACACATCTAGTAAACAATTGCTATCCAAAATATATGAAGAACTTTCTTTTGGTACCAGGGATCGAACTCAGGACCCTTCACTTGTGAGGCAGGCTGCGGCACCACTGAGGCAAATCTCTGGCTTGAAAAACTCTTAACACTCTCAATAAGAAAAGAAGCAACCTTAGGGCCAGGGATTTAGCTCAGTGGTTCTGCCACCTGCCTTGCAAGCAGAAGGACTCAAGTTCGATCCCCGGTACAAAAAAAAAAAAAAAGAAGCAACCTGATTTTTAAAATGGGCCAAAGATGAGCCAGGGATTTAGCTCAGCAACACAGTCCCTGCCTACCAAGCATGAGGTCCTCAGTTTGATCCCCAGGACAAAAAAGGGGGGGGGCAAAGAGATCTATACAGCAAAGAACGTGAAAAGGTGTTCCATGTCACACCTCATCAGGGAAATGGAAATCGGAGCAGTAATAAAATACCACTACACACCTACTGGAAGGACTAAAATCCAAAACTTGACACCACCAAATGCTGGCAAGGATGTGCAACAAGAACTCTCTCATTCATTCCTGGTGGGAATACAAAATGGTACAGCAGAAGTCAGTTTGGCAGCTTCTTTCAAGCTAATCATTCTCTTAACCATTCAGCAATAGTACTCCCTGTTCCCCACATGAGTTGAAGATATGCCCATTCCGTAACCTGTGCATTGATGTTTACAGCCCCTTTATTTTTTCTAATTAATTTTATTGGTACATTTTAGGTATACAATATAATCACATTCATCATTGGAAATTTGCACCTTTATGTAATCTCTCTTGGTTCTTATTTTTTCCCCATTCCCCTGCCCTCCCATCCCTCCCTATTTACAAAGACTTTGTTTCCATTTTTTCATTTTCTCATATTAATTCCATTCCCTTCTTTCCTTTCCCCTACCCCTCCCACTTCCCCTTCCCCTTTGCCCCTTTTCTTCCTATTTCACATTATCTATTTTTTTTTGGTGCCAGGGATCGAACTCAGGACCTTCTGCTTTTGAGGCAGGCAGGCAGCACCACTGAGCTAAATCCCCAGCCTTTCACATGATCTATTATACTTTTTAGTCCTTATTTACACTTTCAGTTTCTCACACCAGAGAAACTATTTGGTATTTACACATGTGCGTCCTATTTATTTCACTTAAGAGTATCTCCTCAATGTGCATCCATTTAGCTATAATGTCTCTAATTTCTCATTTTTTATGGTTGAGTAGTACTCCATTTTGTTTTTTAAAAACCCACATTTTCTTTATCCAGTTTCCAGGTGATGGGCAATTGGGCTGCTTCCAAGTTTTAGCTATTACAAACTGTGCTGTTATGAACATGGGTGTACATACATCGCTGTGGTATGAATCTTTTAATTCTTTTGGGAAGATACCCAACAGGGGAATAGCTGGGTCAAATGGGACTTCCAGTCCTAGCTCTTTGAGGTATCTCCATACTGATTTCCACAGTGGTTGCACCAGTCTACACTCCCACCAGCAGTGGAGCAGGGTTCCTCTTTCCCCACAGCCCCAGCAGCATTTGTTATTGGTTGATTTCATGATAGCAGCCATTCTTTCTGGAGTGAGGTGGAATCTCAGTGCTGTTTTCATCTGCATGTCTCGAATGACCAGCAATGTGGAACACATTTTCATGTGTTTATTTTACAGCAGCTTTATTTATAACTGCCAAAACTTGGAGGTCACCAAGGTGTCCTTCAGTCAGCAAATGCATAAATGAACTGTGAAACATCCAGAAAGTGGACCATTAATTGGCATCAAAAAGAAATGAGCCATCAACTAATAAATACATTAAGAAATCCTCAACATCGCTGGCCAAGTTAAAACAATATGGAGATTCCATCTTACCCCAGAAAGAATGACCATTATCAAGAAATCAAATAATAACAAATATTGGCTAGGCTTTAGGAAAAAAGGAGCTCTTCTGTATTGTTGGTGGGAATGTAAACTAATACAATCACTATGGAATAAGTATGGAGATTCCTCAAAAAACTAAAAATAGGAATTCCATTTGACCCAGCTATTCCTCCTTCTAGGTATCTTCCCATAAGAGTTAAAGACATCCAGCCTGGGATTTAGCTCAGTGGCGCCCCGCTTGCCTTGTAAGTCCAAGCTCCTGAGTTTGATCATCAGTACCAAAAAAAAAAAGAGTTAAAGACATCATATTACAGTGATACACACATATCCATGTTTACAGCAGCACAATTCACAATAGCTAAACCGTTTTCTTTCTTTCTTTTTTTTTTTTAATAAGAGTTTATGTTGGCCTTGAACTCGCTATACAGCTCAGGCTGGCCTCAAACTTGCAGCGATTCTCCTGCGTCAGTTCTATGATTCAGGGGTGTGCCACTATGCCTGGCCACAACAGCTAAATCTTGGGAGCAGCCGAATCAGCCCGCTGCAGACAGGCAGGTTTGCGCACGCCCTACCGAGGTCGCGAGTCACACGGAACACGCGGCCGAATCAGCCCGCTGCAGACAGGCAGCCACCTGGTTCCACACTACAAAGACGCAGAGGACACCGGACCACCAGATCATGGTACTGAGTCCCGCTGCTCCCGGCCCAGAGGGAAGGGCTTCTGAGCTGCCACCCCACTGCTCCTGGTCCAGAGGAAGGGGCTTCCCGGCCACCATCCCTCCCGCTGCTCCCAGCCCAGATGAAAGGGCTTTTGGGCCACCATCCCTACCTCTGCTCCCAGCCCCTGTCCAACCTCTCCCAGCTCAGAGGAGGTAATCCGTGCAGGTGCTAACAGCCCCCGCCCCCCCAGTCGAAATGAGAAAACACATAAATAAGTCTCAAAACCAGACTTCCAGATCACCTACAGCAACCCCAAAGGGAAATGAGATAGAACACTCTGATACTCAACCACCTGGACCCACTGAACTGGCAACAAAAGGGGATCTGGAAAAAATGAAATCAGAAATAATTTCTCAGATAACAAGAGAAATTGTGCTCCTAGTGCAAGACACGATTAATAAATCTAGAGAGGAGCTGAGGAACATGATGGAATTCCAACATAGGAAACAAATGGAATCCATAAAACAGATGCAAATAGATTTCCAGGAGATGAAAAACTCCATTTAAAGTCTACACAGCAGAATGAGGCAATGTGAGGACAGAATTTCAGATACAGAAGATAAGATTGCAATTAGTGACCAGGAAAAGAAAAATTGCTTCAAAATTACAAGGGAACATGAGAAATCAATCCAGTAGCTGCTAGATGATGCAAAGAAGAATAACATAAGACTGATCAGAGTCAATGAAGAAACAGGAGAGAGTGCAGATGACATAAAAAAACTCTTCACATAAATCTTGGGAGCAGCTGCAAGATGGCAGCACAGGGTGAATGCTCATCTCTGGCATGTTTGTTAGTCACAGAACACTGGCGAGGAAGGAGCAGCACTCTGCAACATGGGAGAAAGGAATGAGACCATACGCAAGCAAAGCTAATAATCTAGAACTGTCTCTGCTCCTGAATCATGGGCTATATATAGTGACTTCTTTCCAAGGAGTACAGTGTGGTTGGAGAGGGCAGCTTTATAGGGGAGAAAACTGACACACACTACCTTAAGCCATAGAGTCAGCTAAAAGGGAGGGTACTGTAGCAGCTATATTTTGTGAGCTTTATTTTTTTTCTCCCTCGTCTTAGTCCATTTGGGCTGCTCTAAAAAAACACTATAAACTGGGTCACTTATAAACAATAGAAATTTATTTCTTACAGTTCTACAGGCTAGGAAGTCCAAGGTCAAGGCCCATGCACCTTCAGTGTCTGGCAAGGGCTTGTGCCCTAGATCATATATGCCTTTCTATGGTAGGAGAGTCAAAGGATCCCTCTGGGGCCTCTTTAACAGGGGCACTAACCTCATTCATGAAGGCTCCACCTTCATGCCGTAATTACCTAACTCTAGAGTCCCCAGCTCTTAATACTGTCACCTTGGGGGCTTAGGATTTCAGTACATAAATGTAGGGAGAGGCACAAACAGTCCATAGTATCCCCTTTCCTCATTAGTTTATCTGAGGAACACCAGTGATTTCAGCTGAGTATGACTAGTTGGCATCATCCCACAAGAACATGATATCTAGTGGGAATTATAGATGCCCTGTATTGGGCAGACGGTCTCCTCTCCTGGACAAAGGTCTGGATTTGGTGCTGAGGGGCCTTAGGGGTGGACTGTGCTCCTTACCTTTAGTGTGCCTCTCCATACCTGCCCCTGGCCTTTACACTGCACTCTGCACTGTGAGACTCACCTGTATGGTCCACATCTAAGGATTCCCAAGCCTTCTGTCATCCTGGTGAAGCCCCAACAGGTGACTGAGGGAAAGAGGAGAGTGTTTATCTTCTCCAATAAGCTGGCTGTGTCCCTCAACAAAGACCACCCCTTTCCTCACTGTGGCCTTCTCTATGTGGGTGTCAGTGACTGTTCCCTCTCTCATCCCTTTAAGCCACCTAGTGGCAGTGCTCAGCTGCTGCTAAACTCTTGGTTACTACACGACTCCTACCACATCCTTGTGAATAAAGCGTTCTCAAATTATCCTACTTTCAATGGGCCATCTGTTTCCTCTTGGGATACTGTCTGATACAGTGGATTTTATGCCAAAATTACTCTGCTAAAGCTTTCATATTTGAACTTCAACTTGTGTGTCTTGGTATTTTTCCTCCTAAAACAGGTGCTATTCAGAGAAGACTCCAAGAGCATCTGTCCAAAGGCAGGCAAAAGGAGAAATAATGTAATCACCTAACATGTTGCCTATGACCCTGTTCAGTGTCCTGGACATCAAACTGACCATGAGAATGTTATGAGCAACTGCAGGATGTGGCATCTTTTGTGTTCCTGTAACATGTGTTACTGATTTGAGGTAGAGAGGGGCTAAACTAGAGTAACTTTGCAAAAAATGTTTATTCATTGAAGGACTGCTCAAATATTAAATCTTACTACATTTACAAAAGGAAAGAAGAGAAACTATTCAACAAGTTTGGAAACAAAACTGGGTTCCAAGAGTGGTAAAACTAGCCCACTGGCAAATAGGGCCAGTGTTCCATGAAGCTAAGGGGCCCTTCAAAGATCCCAAACTAATTTCATATTCATAATTTGATTCTTTTTCTTAAAGAGACCCCTGAGATTAAGTTTTGCCCCACAAAATCTGGATTCACCTTCTGACAATTTATTGGATCTGGGCTCCTCTCAGGGATACAGTGAAACTATGTTTAGGGCACATGGGAGACCTGTCTGCCTGCTCAGACCATCAGCATTCACGTATCCTCTGGATGAATAAAAACAACCTAAGGGCTGGGGATTTAGCTCAGTGGTTCCACCGCCTGCCTCGCAAGTGCAGGGTCCCGAGTTCGATTCCTGGTACCAAAAAATAAATAAATAAATAGAAGAACAACCTAAGGGCTTCAGGAAGACATGCGCAGCACTCTGCAACAGTGACAGGGCCACAGACTTGGTCACGGTGACAGCTGTCTGGCTCTGGGATTCACCCATGGTCAGGATGGCCGGGACACATGAATGGGTGGGATTTTGAACTCCAACCATTCTCAGCTTCAAAGGGCATGGGGCAGGCAACCACAAGCCCACATCTTCAAGAGCACAGGGCTGACTTTTACTTTAAAGTCTGAATTGCCAGGAATTTAGCTCAGTGGCACTGCACCTGCCTCAAAAGTGCAAGTTCGATCCCCTGAGTTCCATCCCCAAACTCAGGTATATTTTTATTTATACCAAAATAAAAATAAAGTCTAAATTAATGCATCATGACAGCCATCAGTTGATACCTCTAACCTGTTTGGTTTCACTTGAGGGCTTGTCCCCAACTACTCAATGCTAGGAGCAAAGACCCCCAACTCTATGCTATCAAAAATGATCATTTTAAGGCCAGGGGTTTAGCTCAGTTCAGTGGTTCTACTTCAAGCAAGTGCAAGGTCCCGAGTTTGATCCCCCGTACCAAAAAAAAAAAATGATCATTTTAAAGAATGATCATTTAATTTGTATCAAGGCCTACGTTCACTGAGCCTGTAGCTCAGTGGTGGGGCACTTGCTGAGCAAGTGTAAGGCCCTGTATTTGACCCACAGCACTGCAGACAAAGGAGAAGAAAGGGGAGGAGAGGCAGAGAGGAAAGCTTTGTGAATTCTTTGACCTGGAGTTTGATGTCTAAGAGTTCATTCTAAGTAAATAATACTATTCTGCATAAAGACATAGGTACAAAGGTATTCTATCTAGCATTGTGTGCAACAGAAAAAGAAAGGAATAAATTTAAATATCTATGCTTATTCAGTGTTCAGTGATAAATAATCACTTAAATAAATTACGGTACAGCCACATCATAGAATGCAGGGAGGCATTAACATCATATGGTGGTAGAATGCATAGTGACATGGAAAGATAAGCCTGTGGTAGACAGACCTAGGGCCCGCGTGGCCCCCACTCCTGATATCTACACCCCACATAATCCCCTTTCCTAAGCGTGGGACCTGTGACTCACTTGCAGCCAATAGGCTATGAAAAGTAAAGGAGCTTTACAGGTGGAATTGAGTAATCTGAAGGCAGATGATCATGGTTGAGCCTAAGGAAATCAGGTGGAAGGTTTTTTGGGGGTTTTTTTTTATGAGAAACATCTTTTATTTCTTCTAAAGAGGTGAAAATAAGTCTTTTTATATTTCTCACTTGTAAGATTTTTAAACTCTTAAAAATGCAATCTCCTCTTTTCAAAGCACATACCATCTTTAAAAAAACATCTTAGCAATATACATTTGCACTCAATGAAAAACATGCGGCGCTATTGTCTTCCGACAAAATTCTGCATTAAAACTCACTCGACTTTCAGCAAATATTCCCCCTTTACTTAGGGACTCCAACCACAAACATTCAGTGCAATTATCTACTGTTTTTATTTCTGTAGGAAATACAGGACTAAATGACATCTTCAGACTGCAACTGTCTCCTGATGGTTGAGCAACAGTCTCCCTCTGCTTTACTTGAAAGTATTCTCTTTAATTTGCTGAAGTAAGGTACAAGTAGAATTCAGGAAAACTTCAGGATGCAAGTGGAGGATGGAGGAGAAATACTTAAGGATTTCCCTGTGTCATAAACTTAGGGAAAAAATTTACACAGAAAAACAAAATAAAACCAAAACCCCTCAGATTTATCAATGCACCCTTTAAAATAGTGTTTTTAGATCTCTGAAAGCTTAATGTGAATCAAAAGCAGTTCCTGAGTAACTGCAGTGAACAGTCTTTAAATACACATATATGTACACATATACAGGTACACACACAAACATATATATTTGCAACTCAGCTCATTTTGGTTCTGCCTTAATTTGCCTCCCCAGAGTTTAGCTGAGGCACGGTCCCACTCTTCCTTTCAGTTCTCAATGTGCAAGTACAATAGCATCAGCTCTGGGAGTGGTGTGGCGTAGTTCTCCTTACTCCTTGTGGTCATCTGCATGTCTGTCAGGCCAGGTTTCCAGAGTCCCTGCAGGTCACAGTTTCCACAATCTCACAAAACCTGTGAGCACCATAGACTCCTCGCGTCTTCTCCATCATGCATTGTGAATGCCACAAGTGGAGCTTGTTGTAGGCTGTCTGCAGCATCTCTTCTACATGACTTACCAAAGTTGTGCTTAAATACTGTCTCCGAATTTTTTCTTGGAATGCGCAAAGCTTTTTAACTTGGAATTGTTCCAAATTACTTTTCATTTTCACTATCTCTTCTTCTAGGAATGGTGTATTGACAGGATAGCAGGACCAGAAATGCCAAAGAAGTTCTCCAACAGCCACATGCAAGTGTTTAAGTTCAGACTGAATATCATTTGGCACCATCTGGTTTATGGCTTGCTGCAACCCTCCCAGCATAAGTGCTCCTCCAGGTGACAGTGCTGCGATGGTACTACTAGCAGTACTACTTGAGAGAACCTGAGTTAACCTGGGTGTATAAGCTTCCATTTCTTGTTTAATACTTTGAAAAGAATTAATAATGTCCTGACTTGTTGCATATTGTACTGACTGGGTTGGAGTTGGACCATGGTAATACCTATCTGACTTCTTGAGGTTTAGTGCAATCGTTTATATGGAATTTTTTTCCCAAGTCTTCATAATAAATGGACTCTTATAACTTTGCCCTTTTGACTGCTGGCTGAAAGCAGTGTGCATCTCCAGAACTCCCATCTGTGTGCCCGGGCTCACCATTTGGATCATTTTTGTGCTTCTTGTTTCTCCAGACCTGCTGCCAGGGTCATGGCACTATGACGGTTAAACCTCTTGGATGGGCCCAGGGATTTAACTCAGTGGTTCTGGCGCCTGCCTCGAAAGTGTAAGGTCCCGAGTTCGATCCCCAGTACCAAAAAAACCCACAAAACACCTCTTGGTGACGGCAGCATTGCTATTCTCCTTGATGGGTTTAGAATGGGAAGTAGAGGGCACAGAGGAAATGCCTGAGCCCTCAACTAATGGTTCATCTTCCAAAGCTGTCAAATCTAGTAGTGGGTTTTTCACTCCTAATGAAGCCATTGTTTTTAACCCTTTTTCATCTATTTTGGCACATTCTGCAAAGAGATCCTTTGACCCTGTATTCAGCCGGTCCCTATGAAAATAATGGGACTGGAAAAAACATGTCCAGAATTCCTTTTCTGTCATGTTGTGAGGAACATTTTCTGCATATTTCATTTTTACTGCTGGATAGGTCCTAAATATGGACCCAATGATAACAGAAGTTAAGTTATATCTCAAACCATTACAGCCATCTGTGTGGGGCCGGACATCAGCCAGAAATGCCACAGAAATGCCAACATCCTGCTTGTGATTGGATGTGGAAGAACTACCCATTACATTCACAGTTAAATGATTGGCCCAGAATTCCTCAACACTGATCACCTAACTCACAACAAGGTCTTTATAAAGCTGGAATAGAACAGGATCTTCTTGCAGCATCCTGTTTTTCTCTTCCAGTTCCTTACTTGCTTTCCTCTTGAATTTGGGCAGTAGCTGCTGAAGAAGGTCCTTTACTGCATCTCCCTCTTTTACTGCTATGCTTTCATTGGAAAAATGGAAGTTTGTTGTGTCCCCTGCATGAAGGACCAGCTGAAGCTGAATTTTAGCTTTTCCTTCTGGACTGATTTTCTGGCATTTAATATCTGCATACATATGGCTGGTTGTAAATCTATCTTTGCCTTCAGGCGCCCAAGCAATTCTTTCTGCCACGAGGTACAGAGCTCCGTCCTGTTTCTTTTGACTCACCTTCTTTACGACCAGCAAAACTTCTTCAGATGAGGTTGCCATGATGGCTGTAAGGTGCAGGTGGAAGCTACAGCCTCTGGCAAGGAGTAACTGAGTTGGATCGGGTCGCGCTCCGCTGCACTTCTTACAGCCGCTTCGGTAAAGAGGCTGAGATCCAGCCGCTACAGCCGTCTCCACCACCTCTGTTACTGGGGGATCTCACCTCCACCGCTGGCTGCAAGGTCTCTCTCAGGGGGAAGGTGTTGAAAGAGGGTGGAGCCCCCTGAGAGAGTCAGCAGCTCCCCCGTCCTTGGCTGAGAATTAAGCTTCTGTGAGCTGGAGGTCACATGGCAAGGAACTGCTAGCAGTGTCCCATTCTGGGTGCCACGCCTGGCTGACAGCTTGACAACAGGAACCCTTGACTTAGTCTTACAGCCATGGGAGACAAATTCTGCCAATAATCTGAGGCGGCAGGGCACCCTTCTTCAATGGAGCCTCTGATGAGGCACAGCTTCAGCGAGAACCTGGACAGCAGCCTAGCAGCCCTGCACCAGAGAACCCAGTAAATTATGCTCGATTTTTAACCTACAGAAAGAGACAGTATGCGTCACATAAAACTACTATGTGGTCATTTGTTACAAGGCATTAGAAAACTAACATATAGGTTACCTTGTTACTTGAGAACAGGTTATGAAATAATATGTCATCTCGTCTTTTACTTAGAAAATGGGATCTTGATATATGCAAAGAAAAAAAAAAACCCTGAAAGAACAAATGGAAAAACACAGATGTTATATAATGGCTATAAAGATATAATTAAATTTCTATATGTACATAAGAAATTGAAAGCAGAAGAAAAGAATAGGGACTGGAGGACCTAGCTCAGTGGTAGAGTACTTACCTATCGTGCACAAGGCCTTGGATTCTCCCCTCAGCACCACAAAAAAAAATTAATTCACTAAATAGAAGAATAAAACACTTTGGATAGGCATGTATGGCCATGGCTGCTTAACAGTGTTACAGCCAACCGCACACTGCATATGTAAAGGTGTTCCATAAGCCTCCATTGTAACCGCACAGCATCTCGGTTTGCGGAGGTGCTCTGTGATGTTCATGCCATGGCAAAATTGCCTAACAAAGTAACTCCATCACTAAGCAAAGCATGGCTGTATATAAAAAAGAGTGAAATAGAACTTCTAGAAATGAAACCTGTGATAGCTAAAATGTAAAGCTCAATAAATGATTTAACACAAATAGAGGGGAGGGGGAAGGGAGGGGAGGTGAAGGGCGAATAGGAAGGGGGAGAGGGAGGGGAAGTAAAAAGAAATAAGATGTGTGATGTACGTGTACCAACTCCCCACAACGAATGTCATCATTATATACTACTACTAATGTATACTAATAAAAAGTTACAAAATTTAAAAAGAGAGATGGTTTAGAATTTTTCAGGATTGATGAAACACAATAAGAGTAATACTTGGCCTCCTCTTCTCCCTCCCCTCCTTTTGCCCCTTCTTCTTCTTCCTCTTCTAATTTTCTTCTTATTCTTTGACTTCTTTGTCTTTCAGTTCCTCTTCATCCTCTCCTCCTTTCCCTTTCTTTCTCTCTCTCTCTCTCTCTTCTTTCCTTCTCTTCTTTGATGGTAGTCTTAAACTTTTGAGCTCAAGAAATACTCCTGCCTCAGCCTCCTTAGCAACTGAGATTACAAGCACTTGCCATTATGCCCAGCTAATTTTGGCAGGGGGATTGGTACTGGGGATGGAACTCAGGACCTTGCTTTTTCAAGGCAGGTGTGGTGCCACTGAGCTAAATCCCCAGCCCCCCAGCTAATTTTTTCCCCCCGCTAATTTTTTTTAAAAGTTAGGTCATCTTCATTTGTTTTTTTGTTTGTTTGTTTGTTTTTGGGTACCTGGGATTGAACTGGAGATCTTGCGCTTGCAAGGCAGGAAGAGGAACTACTGAGCTAAACCCCCGGCTTTGTTTTTTGAGACAGGGTCTCACTATGTAGTTCAGGTTGGCCTTGAACTCACTGTGTAGCCCAGGCTGGCTTCAAACTCACAGCAATCCTCTTGCTTCAGCCTCCCAAGTGCTGAGATTATGGGTGTGCGACACCATGCGCAGCTTAAATTATGTTATTTTATGTTTTATATCTTTGCACGTCATCTTAAATCTTTTTTGAAACAATGCTAAACATTTTTAATTTTGTTTAATTAGTTAAAATTAATTAAATGAAGATATGAATGCAAAATTGCTCAGAGAAAGGGCATCTAGATCCTTCTGGATACATGACATAAACCCATTATCCCTAAGCCAAAAAGTCCATTATTGCTGTTGGACTCACTGCTGCTAACACCTCTGAGGACCCGCAGGTGTGGTTGTTCAGGTGGGACGCCCTGCAGGTTTCCCTCAAGACCTGCTCTCTCCACATCTCAGCTCTGCTCCAGTCTCAGGCTCTCTCTTGACTAAAATATAAGCTCATGAAGACAGAGACTGTCTCTTTTTTGTTCCCTGTTTGGTCCCCAACACCTGGAATGTACTTAGCACATAAGAGACACTCAAAACATATTTGTAGCAGGAAAGGAGAAAGAGGCAGCACAATTTCTCTGCAGACAAGTATAAATAAGCCTACACTGGACAGATTTCAGAGATGGCACAACACTGAGCACAGAGACTATAAAAGTCCCCTGACAGGTCACCTACAAAGGAAAACAACCAGGAAGCAGAAATCTCGACAGCAGCAAAAGAAGACAGAATACAGCGAAATTCAAATTCAGAATGCACAAAAGAAAATCTCACCCAAGAATCCAAACTTCCTGAAAAGGTCACTTGGCAGGGTTTCATTACTTATTTTGGCATAATAAACTACCAAACGTAGTGGCTTAAAACAAGCACCTTCTCAAGACTCTCTCACTATCCAGGACCAGCTGGGAGGGCTCAGCTGTGACTTGGCTGGCATTTAGCTGGGGGAGCTTAACAGGGGCTGCAGGATCCAGGACAGCCTCAGGGAAAAGCGAGGTGCTGAGGGATGGTTCAACATATGCAAATCAATAAATGCAATGCACCATATTAACAGAGCCAAGAACAAAAACCATATGATCATCTCACTAGATGCAGAAAAACCATTTGACAGTGTCCAACACCCATTCATGATTAAAACCATATAGAAAATTGGAATAGACGGCCTTTAGCTCAATGTGATAAAAGCTATCTATGACAAACCAACAACCAACATCATACTAAATGGACAAAAACTGAAAGCTTTCACTCTAAAATCAGGAATAAGACAAGGTTGTCCACTGTCACCACTCTTATTCAATATAGTTCTAGAAACATTAGCCAGAGCAATTAGACAAGAGAACAGAATAAAAGGAATTAGGATAAGAAAGGAAGAAGTTAAATTATCATTATTTGCAGATGACATGATACTCTACCTAGAAGACCCCAAAAACTCCACAAAAAGACTTTTAGATTTAATAACCAAATGTAGCAGCATAGCTGTACAAAATCAACATTCAAAAATCAATAGCATTCCTGTACACAAATAATAAACTCACTGAAAGAAATTAGGGAAACATAGCTGGGCATGGTGGCACGCACCTGGAATCATAGCACTTGAGAAGCTGAGGCAGGAGGATCACCGAGATTTCAAGGCAAGCCTAGGCTACATAGTGAATTCAAGGCCAGCATGAACTACACAGTGAGACTCTGTCAAGAAAGAAAGAAAGAAAGAAAGAAAGAAAGAAAGAAAGAAAGAAAGAAAGAAAGAAAGAAAGAAAAAAAGGAAAACAACACCTTTCCAACTAGCATTCAAAAAAATGAAACAGCTAGGAAGCAATCTAATGAAGAAAGTAAAAGATCTTTGCATGGAAAACTACAGTGCTCTGAAAAGGGAAATTTAATAAGCTATCAGAAAATTGAAAGACGTCCCTTGTTCCTGGGTAGGAAGAGCCAGTATAGTGAAAATGCCCATACTTCTAAAATTGTTACACACATTTAATACAATCCCAATCAAAATATCAATACCATATCTCACAGAATTAGAGAAAACAATCCAAAAATTCATTTGGAACAAGACGAGAAAGCAAAAGCAATTCTAGCCAACAGAGACATGGCAGGGGGTATCACAACCCCCAACTTGAAACTATACTACAAAGCTACTGTGATAAAAACAGCATGGTACTGGCAAAAGCCAGACCTGAGGATCAGTGGAATAGATTAGAAGATGCAGAAACAACTCCAGACATACTCAGCCACCTCATCTTTGACAAAGGAGCCAAACACCCTCACTGGAGGAAAGATAGCCTCTGTAATAAATGGTGCTGGAAAAACTGGATTTTTACTTGTTAAAGATCAAAACTGTACCTATATCTTTCACTGTGCACTAAACTAAACTCAAAATGGATCAAAGATCTAAATATTAAAACAGAAACACTAAATCTGCTGAAAGAGAGAATAGGTAGAACTCTTGAAGAATTCATGTAGGCAAAGACTTTATGAACAAAACCCCAATCACATTGGAAACATCACAAAAAATCAACAACTGGGATCTTATCTTTTTAAAAAGCTTTTGCACAGAAAAAAAGCATCAACAGCAGAGTGAAGAGAGAATCCACAGTGTGGGAAAAAACTTTGCCAGCTGTTCTTCAGACAAGGGACTGATATCTAGAATATATAAAGAACTCAAAAAAATCAGACCCCCCCTCATATTTGAAGACCCAATCCAAAAATGGGGATCTAAAATGACTAGACATTTACTTCTCAGATGAAGAAGTAGAAATAGCACATAAGTAAATATATGAAAAATTGTTCAACATCACTGGTCATTCAAGAGATGCAAATTAAAACATGCTCTGGATGGGCCAGAGATTTAGCTCAGTGGTTTCGCTGCCTGCTGTGCAAGCACAAGGACCCAAGTTCGATCCCTGGTACTAATAAAAAAACCAAACAAACAAAAAAAACAATGCTCTGGAGACTGGATAAAGATGTGGGTTGTTTGTTTTTTTTTATAAAATGGAGTACTACTCAGCCAGAAAGAATGAGAAACTAGAGATACTTATAGATAAATGGATGCACATTGAGGCCATATTCTTAAATGAAATAAATAGGACACACACGTGTACATACCGAATTGTTTCTGTGGTGTGAGAAACTAAAAGTATAAATGAGGATCAAAATGTATAATTGATAATGTGAAATAGGTAGAAAAGGTCTAAATTGGTAGGGGAAATGGGAGGGGTAGGGGAAAGGAAAAAATATGAGAAAAAGAAAAAAATGGAAACAAAGTCTTTGTAAAGAGGGAGGGGTGGAGGGGTTGAAGGGAGGGCAGGAGAATGGGGAAAAAATAAGAACCAAGATGCATCATGTAAAGGTACAAGTTCCCAGTGATGAATGTAACTGTATTGTATACCTAAAATGTACCAATGGGCCAGGGATTTAGCTCAGCGGTTCCGCCACCTGCCTCGCAAGCACAAGGTCCCAAGTTCGATCCCCGGTACCAAAAATAAATAAATAAATAAATAATAAAATGTACCAATAAACTTAATGAAAAAAAATGCTGAAATTCTATCTCACTCCAGAAGGAATGGCTGTTCTCAAGAAATCAAACAATAACAAAGCTGGCGGGGCTGTGAGGAAAAAGGAACCCTTGTCCACTGTTGGTGGGAGTGCAGACTGGTGCAACCACTGTGGAAATTCCTCAAAAAACTAAAAGTAGAGGTTTCATTTGACCCAACTATTCCCCTTCTTGATATCTTCCTTAAAGAATTTAAAGCATCATACCACAGCAATATGCACACCCATGTTTATACTGGCACAGGGTGTAATAGCTAAATCTTGGAAACAGCCCAATTGGCCATAACTGATGAATGGATAAAGACGTGGGGTTTTTTTATACAATAGAGTACTAATGTGCCATAAAGCTTGAGGCATTTCTAGTTAAATGGATGCACCTTGAGACCATAACTTTTTTTTTTTTTGGTACCAGGGATCAAACTCAGGACCTTGCGCTTTCGAGGCAGGCGACAGAACCACTGAGCTAAACCCCCAACCCAACACCATACTCTTAAGTGAGATAAATCAGACACACATGCTTAAATATCACATTGTTTCTCTGGTGTGAGAAACTTGAAATGGAAATAAGGACCAAAATGTGTAATAGACATTAGGACATGGGAAGAAAATGTTCAAATGAGAAGGGGAACAAGCGAGGGAGGAGGGGAAAAGGAAAGAAGGGACAGGGAAAAAAACGAATAGAAGGAAAAAATGGAAACAAAGCTTTTGTAAATAAGGAGGGAAAGAGAGGTTGAAGGGAAGAGAGGGGAGAGAAATGGGTAAAAAGAAGAAACAAGATATATCCTGTACAGGTAAAATTCCCTATGATGAATGTTATCATTATGTATATCTAAAATGTACCAATAAATGTTTTGCTTCAAAAAAAAGAAAAGAAAGAAAGAATGGAAGACCAGGCATGGTGGCACATACCCGTGATCCCAGCACTTGGGAGGCTAAGGCGGAAAGATCACCACAAGTTCAAGGCCAGCTTGGGCTACATAGTGAGTTCAAGATTAGTGTGAACTACATAGTGAGACCCTGTCTCAAAAGAAAGAAAGAAAAAAAAACAAAGAACGGAGGCTACATAGTGAGTTTAGGGCCAGCCTGAACTGCAAAGCGAGACTCTAAGAAAATACAAAATATGAAGAAAAATAAACAAATTAACCTACACTTACCTCGACAAAGCTTCATGGCCAGTGTGACAGAGACAAGACAAGAGGAGGGTCATTAAGAGGACTTTCACTGTCACTGTGGAATCACTGCTATCTGTTGGCTCAATGGGGTCTTTTTCTTTTCATGCAACTTTAACAAAGAACCTATCCAGTGACACTTGCTTTTGCCTCCTTTTGAGGATTTCACAGAAATGAGACATTGCATTGTGGTTAGACAGATTCATTGCTCACACTGCTACAGCCTTATTCGGGTGGTGTTTTTCTACAAAATTTTGCACTGTTGCCCACATTTTACATCTCCCTCGTCTCACTTGAAGTGAGGGATTCCTCTGCCTCTTTCTCCTCCTCCTCTGCAGAGGAGGTCTCCTCCATAACCTCTTGCTATTAGGAGACCATCAACCACAACCCAGCAGAGAGGGGGAGGGAGAAGAGCCACTGCCTCAGTTGTGCTCACGTGACATTTGGTGTCACCTACTACTCCTATTTCAAGACACCGCTCGTTGTTTATCAAGTTAAAATTTATTAGAAATATTTGCTCATCTTGCAGAACACTCGCAGAACAAGTTACTCATGATCCAAGGTTTTACTGTACGTATATGAAGAGCAAAATAGAAGATAAATAAATAGGAAGTAGGGAGAAGCTGAAATAATTCCCCAAATTATCTATTCTGTTGTTTCAAAAATATTTTAGGGGAGGGCAGGGAAATGGGGAAAAAATAAGAACTAAGATACATCATGTAAAGGTACAAGATCCCAGTGATGAATGTAACTGTATTGTATACCTAAAATACGCCAATAAACTTAATGAAAAAAAAAAATTTTTAAGATAATGCTAATCTGTTTCATTTATATAGTTTCTTTTGTTCATTGAAAAGAAAAAAACTTTTGTCCTTTTGTTTCTTCCTTGTAAGAGGGAGCCTTTTTTTGTCTGATTTGCACTTGGAGTAACATTGTGGCCATTCTTTTAAAATCATGATATATCAGGGCCGGGGATTTAGCTCAGTGGTTCCACTGCCTGCCTTGCAAGTGCAAGGTCCCGAGTTCAATCCCCAGTATCAAAAAAGAAAAGAAAAATTATGACCGAGTTTGATCCCTGGTATCAAAAAAAAAAGAAAAATCATGATACACCTTATATTAATCATTGTTATTTTCTAATTATTTTGTTAGGAAATTTTGTTTTTTTATGGAAGAAGAGTGGTTTTTAATATTTTCTTTATTAATATCTATTTGTATTACATTAAAATAAAGAAAAGAAAAACCCACAACCAGCTGCAGCCATGTCAACACAGCTCAGACCAATCACATCGTCTGGGACGCGTTGCTCCTGTCCTGGGCCTGCAGCAGCCTCCACTTGATGGGGCCCTGTCCCTCAGATGCACCCTGTGGTGTCCTGAGCTGTCTCAGAACTGCAGAGTCACTCCCAGCAAGAAGGCACCAGGTGTGGACTTCCCAGCCTTCAGAACCATGAGCCAAAATAAACCTCTTTTCTGGTATAAATTACCCAGTCTCTGGTGTTCTGGCAGTGCTGAACTACATCGATAGCCCTTTTTTACATCTTATTTTAAGGCAGGAGCTTGAGAAGTTGCCCGGTCTGGGGCTTTGAACTTAAGATCCTCCTGCCTTGGCCTCCCAAGTAACTAGGATTACAGGCATATGTCACCACACTAGGATTCTTTCTCTCTTTCTTTCTTCTTTCTTTCTTTCTTTCTTTCTTTCTTTCTTTCTTTCTTTCTTTCTTTCTTTCTTTCTTTCTTTCTTTCTTTCTTTCTTTCTTTCTTTCTTTCCTTCTTTCCTTCTTCCTTCCTTCCTTTCTTTCTTTCTTTCTTTTCTCTCTCTTTCTTTCTTTCTGTCTTCCTTTCTTCCTTCCTTCCTTCCTTCTTTCCTTCCATCATTCTTTCTTTTTGTTTTTAGTGCTGGGGATCAAACTTAGCCTCATGTACACAGCCCCATGTTTCTGACAAGGATCTCCACCCCCTTGCTGAGCTAAATGCCCCTGTGCCCATGAATGTCCTCTGAGCAGACCCTCTTATCCTTCTCCTTGGTGAGGTTCTGCAGGACACAGGGCCATTCTGTTTCTTTGAGGCTGGTCTTCACTTCCTTGACCGTCAGGATGGCCTGACCTTGTGGAACTGCCACCCAGGCAGGACCCTGGTGTCCTGCAAGGTTGGGGGAGAAAGGTCCTGGAGGAGCAGCCCTGTGGCCACTGACTATAAGGCACCCTTCCCAGCAGACCCTGGCCAGGCCTTACAGGGACCTGCTTTCCAGCCCTATGGACTATGGCTGTGGCCTGCCCTTCTCCCGGCCTTCAGGAGCCAAAATGGAGTCATCTGGGACATCTCAACCCATGAACCAAACAACCACTGCCCTCGGCTGACCATCTGTGTACCTAAAACCTACCACTGCCAACTCTCAGCTGCCTTCCAAGAGGGCTATTGTCCTCATTTTGCAAATGAGTAAACCTAGGTGCCAAGAAGTCATGAAACTTCCCTGCAGTCACGGGGACCAAGTGTGGCTGCATCAAGGCCTGTGTCTGAGACCCTTGTAGCAGTCTGAGGCAGGGCTGGCAGGCCCTCAGCACAGGTGTCCCTGAGGCCCATGTTTCTGCCCTTGCAGGCGGCACTGACGGGACAGTGAGTGGGAGGTATCCATCTGTAGCAGTTTCACAGTAGTAAATGACTGTCTCAGTAAAGATGGTCTTGTTCCTTGTCTGCCTTTTTATATATTTTTTTTCACTATTTCTCACCACAATAGAAACCGACTACCTGCAGGTGTGCAGCTATTCTGAGAGAACGTGCACCAGGCACTTCCTAGCAGGCCTCCGCGGGTCAGTCAGAGCCTGCCAACTGGTGCTCTGCCCCTCTGGAGGCCGGGCCTTGCCCTCGTGTCTACAAGCAGAGAAACCACATAGGCTGATGAACTTTTTAAGTTTCCAGATAACTTTTACATCAGCTAAGTACAGCGAGACACAGGAGAACACACAGGGCATGTGTGGGCAGCAGCCTCAAGGATGGCTGTGAGCAGATACATGGTCATGGGTCCTGAAAGCGGGCTTCACGGGGCTGCAGAGCTGGAAGGCACAGCAGCAGTGTCCCGGCCTTGCTGCCACCTCCAAGTCCTGGGTGCTTGCTGAGGGGCTGGTGAGGACTGGTTTCCTCAGCTCACCACACAGATGGGTGTTTGCATCTGAGTGTGTAGGGTCTTGGTCCTGTGTGGACCATGTGCTACAGATGCTTGTCCTCTTTTACCCCCTTGCCTGCACCCAGAACCAGGTGGAGGTTAGGTCAGGGCTTTGGAACCTGGCTGGAAACGTGGGGATAAGGAAAATGTCCTCACCAGCAGGCCTCTCAGGAAGAGGACAAGAGCTCCTCCTGAGAAGGGTCTGTGATAGATGCCCTTGAGCTGTGATGTGACTGCCATCTGAAAACTAGTGGCTTAAATGATGCAGGAGTTTGTCTCACACAGCAGGAGTCCAGGGCTGTGGTGACTCAGAGGCCACCAAGGATCACCAAGACCTGGTTGCAAGGTTGTTTCTGCAGCATCAAGGTTTCACCTGCGCTGGGGGAGTGGGGTGGAGCTCAGTGAGTCTCCTCTTTGAGAAGATTTCCCAATACCTTCTCTAAAGAACTTCTGCTGACATCGCATCTCCCAGAACCGGATCCCGGGCCCACAGCAAGGATCCTGGAAAATCAAGTTCTGTTTCACCTTTTGCACTGCTACTTTGAGAAGGAAAGAAATTCTTAGGAATGGAGAGCAACAAGACACTCCCCTAGTCAGGCATGGTGGCACAGGGCATCCCTGTAATCCCTGCACTGAGAGGCCGAGGCAGCAGGATTGCAAATTTGAACCCAGCCTAGCCAACTTACTGATTTAGTGAGATCCTGTCTCAAAAAATAAAAAAGGGTATGTAGCTCAGGCTTTGGGTTCAATCCCTAGTACGGCAAAGGGGATGGGAGCCCTAACCGTGGGCCCAGTGAGGCTGGCAGCCTGCTGAATTGGTGTATTTGGCATAAGGGCTGCACTACTGAAGACTCAGGAAAAGTGGACCCTGTGTTCTATGGCCCTTCTCAGCCCTTCCCTGAATAGCCTCCAAGGCTGAGTAAATATTTTAGTGTTCTGCCTTTCCCATCAATGATGCATCTGCTCGTAATTGTGATAAGAAGATACTTAAGACAAGCTCAGAGTGAGCCTTGGAGGAGCAGAGCCCAGACAACCCCAAGGGTGTCCTGGAGCTGGTCCTTGGGACTGAGGCCTCATCCAAATCCAGAGGAGAATAAGCAGAACATTATGCATATTACCAACCATTCATTCTACCCTGTAGGTTTTTTCCAAGTGTAACAGTATTATTTTTCCTTCTACATTTGTAAGAGATTGCTACCTATTAATGGTATCAGTATATAGATAGTGTATCAGTTTAAGGGGGCCCCCGAATGACTCAGTGAATATTCTAGGCTGAGGTAGTGTTCAAGGACAGGCCCGTGTGCACTGAGGGAGAGGGGAGGCCCCTTCCTAACATGCACACAGTGCATGCATGCAGGAATCGCTCTCAGGTTTGTAGTCAGAATTCAAGACAATGAAAAATGGGGAGATTATACCTAGACTGTGGATTTCCAGATCCTGCCGCAAATAAGGGACCACATGCCCTGCAGTGACTTCCTCAGCAGCCAAGGCCCTCATGACACAGGATTGTTCCCAAGTGGCCCCAGTCTTTACCCCTCCCTGTGACACAGTTCCCCACCACTCAGCACCCCCTGGAACCATTGACTTCCTTATCCCCAACATAATTTACACACTTGATTGTCAGAATTTGAGTTTGCAGCTGCGAGAGCCGAGCCTTCAATAAGAGCAAATGCCCTAGAAAGCTGGAGGGACCTGTGACAGTGTAGCCATGTCTTCAGCCAGGTCTCCTGGGACCCAGTTCCGATTTCAAATGTCTCTCGTGCAGATTTATGAGCACTGCGAGTCCCAGGGATTTCAGGGCCTGTGTGGGAGAAAAGCAGTGTGACTCGAATTGTGGTCACAGATGGCACCTGACTTTGCTGGTGTGGGCAGTGGCAGTGGAGCTCCCAGTCTGGAAGGGAGCAACAAGTAGCCTGGGCCTGGTGGGTGCCACCCCCTAGCCCTACTCTGCTCCCATGGGGATGAGGAAGCCACAGTGGTTGAGGTGAGAACCAGAGGTCGGGGAGCTGGAATGGGCAGAGGCGGTGCAGCCAGCTGCAGTGGGCTGCTGCCCAGCCCAGATGCATGCTCCACACCCTTTCTGCAAACATTGCTGACATGTGCAGAAATGCAGAAACACAAACGCTGAGAGCAGAGCTGTGAGTTCTTCCCTGTGTGCACACGGCTCTGGATGACTCAGCCCGAACCCCAACCGGGCACATTCGCAGGCAACTGGGGGTTAAATTGAAAAGAGTTCTTTTTTTTTATTCACAGGTGGCTGCAGTTAGGCCTCACCCAGTGGGAGGCCCTGCCCTGCCCTGGGAGGAGCAGGCAGCGCTGCCCAGCAAAGGCCAGTGGCCAGGCTGGAGAGAAACAAGGCCCCAGTGTCTGCCCTCACCTGAGCTCTGCCTCTCCTGGCCCAGGGATGGCTCTCCACACCCCTCACTGCAGGCTTGTGGCCCTTTGCCCCATGGGGTCTCTCCTGCCCCAGGGACAGCGTAGACCAGGGCCTGGAACTCCAGAAGGATCCGCATCATATACCTGGGTATATGACAAGCAGGGCTCCCCTGCAGCCCTGGTGTGGTTCTCTGTGAGAGGGAGGCTCAGGGTCAAGGAGCACAACTCTGTGTCCTCAAATAGCTGGTCCTGTGCCAGGCACTTCTCCCCCACTGGGACAGGATGGACAGACTGTGGCTGGCCCAGGTACTGGCCCAGAGCCTGCTGCCCACAGCCGCCCTCCCAGCTGCTCCTTGAACCGAGCAGGGCAGGACTCAGGATGTCCCAGCAAACCTTCTGCCCCAAGTCCCTGGCCTGGGTGTGACCGGACCTCAGAGCCTGGGTGTGAGCACCTGCGTTTAAAGCCTGCCCCTGATGCCCTCTCTGAGGCCCAGGGCAAGTCACACCTCCTTCCTGAGCCCCAGTTCCCCTCAGCAAATATGGAGATGAGTGAGCCCACTCTGCCCCCCAGGCGCAGGGCTCTCCAAGCAGACTCACAGAGGCATCACCACCTACCACATCACCATCTCTTGGAAGAAGAGCAAAAACAAGCCAGGCATGGTGGCACACAGCTGTAATCCCAGCACTTGGGAGGCTGAGGCAGGAGGATCACTGCTAATTTGAGGCCAGCTTGGACTACGTAGTGAGTTCAAGGCCAGTCTGAACTACACAGTAAGACCCTGTCTCAAAAAAACCAAAATAAATAAATAAAATCTTTAGAAGAAGAAGAAGGAGGAGGAGGGGGAGGAGAGGAGGAAGGAGAAGAAGAGTAAAAAGGGCAGTTAGGGAGAGAATCACAATTCACAGTAGCATGGCTCCGAAGCCAGATGAGCAAAAGGCATTCGAGAAGTGAGAGGAGTTAATGTGTGGGAAGAACTGTGAAAGGGACCATCGCTGAGCTAATAGGGGAGAGAACAGTCCAGGCATGGCAACTGCAATGCAAAGGCCCTGGGGCACTTTTCAAGCATTGGGAACAAGGCCCGTGTGGCTGGGACAGAGATGGGAACAGCCCAGAGGGCTGAAGGGGCTCTAAGGAAAAAGGAACCAGGGCCCGTGCTCCAGGGGCAGGACTGGGGATGGTGCCAAGGGGTTCAAGACAGGATATACTCTGAAGACTGAGCTATTGAGACTTGTGATGATCGACTGTGGAGTCAGAAGGGAGAGGATGCACCTGGAGTAGGTCACAGGTTCTGTCCTGTGCGACTGTGAGGAGGACTTCGGAGGGGCTGGTGACGAGTGTTTGCTCAAGTGTTTCCTGTCAAGCTGGCTGCCATGTCTGGAAAGAGGACTCTCCTCTCCTTAGACCTGTTTAGCATTAGCTACGGTGAGCTTCCCAACAATCACACCAGGGCTTGCTCAGTCTCCAGGACAACTACCCTGGCCTGCCCAACCCTGCCTAGACACCCCACCAACCCTGGGTTCCCCCAACACTCTCTGACTCTGCAAAACCCAACCCAACACACCCCACTCCGGGCAGGAGTGGTTGGTAGAGCCAGGTAGCAGCTCAGGTTCCCTCTCTGCTACTGCTTTAGCTGTGTAACACAGCCTAGTCACAGGGAGCCTGGGTGTCATGTCCTCACCCCACTGTGCACCAGCCTCTGGGGACCTGGCTCACCTCCATGCTGACTAGATTCCCTAGCCCTCAGCTTGCCACAGGGCAGGGGACCCCAGACAGGAGCTGGGTGAGTAAGGGGCTGCTCTCCTCGAATTCCCTACCCTGCTGCCAACACCAAGCTAGGCCCAGGGGATCAGCACCTGCTCCACGAGTCTCTGACCCAGGTGGGGACCAAACCCCAGCCCCTTCCCCAGGCCTCATGCATGTAGAAGCACAAGGCCGAGGGCAAGCGAAGGCAGGAGCAGTGTGGGGCCTGTGGGGCCCATCAGGTCCTCTCTCTCCCCATTCCTGCCACTTCTGGGTGTGCGTTGGTGTCAGTGGGAAGCTCAGCCTGCCTCAGACATTTTGAGGGAGCAGCAGACCAGCACCAGGTGTGTTCCCGAGGGGGCTGAGCTGGCACAGGAGCCCTGAGCAGCAAGGGCCAGGCCTCAGGGTGCTGAGCTTGAGGAGGGAGCAGGTGGTCTTGGGTAGCTATGGGCAAACCACTGGCTCTCAGAGTCTCCCTCAGAGAAAGGGGAGAAAGTCCCTCAGGACTGTGCTGAGTGTGGGCTCAGTCACACGCAGCAATGACATGCAGTTACTGTCCCTGAGCCAGAGGCCTGGCCCAGCCCCTCAGGAGAGGAGAGAGCCTGGCAGGAAGTGAGCCCTTGCCCTGGCGTTGGAGGCAGAGGTGGGCAACCTGGAGGGGTCAGGAGAGGCTGGGGAGGCTGGGAGACTTCCTGGAGGAGGTGGGGGTGAGAAGCAGATGCTCCCCTCTGACCTCAGAAGTGCTTTCTAGAGAGGGTCTGTAGGTCTGAAAGGCAGGCCCTGCCTGCTAAATTTAAAGGTGGTGCCACCCAAGAGATAACACCCAGGCTGTCAAGTAGAGTACAGGAATGGGCCTGGCACAGTGCGTGGCCACTATGCAGGCTGTCCTGTGGGATGAGCAGAAGGGTGTCTGGTTCGACTATGACCTTGAGAACAGGAAGAAGAACCTCGAGTTCTATCCATCCAACCTCACCCCGCTCTGGGCCGGCTGCTTCTCTGACCCTGGTGTTGTGGACAAGGCTCTGAAATACCTGGAGGTGAGGGGACAGTGGGCGGCTGTGGCCCCTGGAACAGAATGTCCCCAGAATGACTGAGCAGAGAGAGACCTGGCTGCACCAGCCACTCTTGCTGCCTATGCCTGTTTTACCCTGTGGGTCTTGCTGTGGCCACCAGAGGACAGCAGAGAGCCAAGGAGAGAAGGGCCAGGGAGGACACAGCTGGCTGGCTGCCTGAGGCCCCAGGGTCCTTCCTGGCTCCCTGTCCAGGCTCCACCCACAGTCACAGCAATGCCTGGAACCTTCTAGGACAGCCAGATCCTGACCTACCAGTATGGGATCCCCACCTCTCTCCGGAACACAGGCCAGCAGTGGGACTTCCCTAATGGCTGGGCCCCTCTCCAGGACCTGGTCATCAGAGGTAGGCAGACAGGAATGGGGCATCCTCCAGGGACCAAACCCAGAGTGCAGGACTTGGCCGCCCTGGTACTGGGGAGGCATGAACAGGGATGCAGGGCTCCGCGTCCTTTCTCTGGCTCCTGTCTCTTGCCCCCACCCCGTCAGCAAGCGGGTTGCCCCACCTGTCCAGTGGGACCAGCCTCCTCTCTCCCTCAAACCCAGGTGCTGGATTACGAGCAGGTTGGCCTGTGGTTCCAGGGAGGAGGTCTTAGAGCCCAGGCCTCTTCCCCTCCCTGGGGACAGGAAGGCCTGGCCCCTGCTCTGCTGAGGTGGGGGCTCTGGGGATTCAGGTCTTGCTGGGTTGGGGTCTAGGCTTGGCCAAGTCATCTTCACCTCGGACCCAGGAAGTGGCTTTCCAGCTGGCCCAGAATTGGATTCGAACCAACTTTGACGTCTACTCACAAAAGTCAGCCATGTATGAGAAGGTGAGCTGGCATGGGGTGTCCCTCTGACTCCTCAGGCAGGACCCCCTCCCCAGGTGAGGTGGGGAAGCGGAGGGCTTTGCTGGGCCCAGGACAGCCCAGCCCGGGCTGTGGCGGCACCCAGTGGCCATTTCCTGGTACTGCAGGGGCTGTGAACAGAGCAGCTTCTCCCCAGGGGACTCCTGTGGGTTGCTGCCCTGGGCCTGGGAACACTGTGTGACCTCCAGTCATGCTCTTCTCCCCAGTACGACATCAGCAATGGACAGCCGGGCAGTGGAGGGGAGTATGAAGTTCAGGTGAGCTGGCATCGCCTTACAGGGATCCCCTGGCTCTGTCACCCCCCCCACAACCAACATGAGCCCTCAGGCCTCACTGTGGTCACCTGTATGTGAGCCCACCTACACGGGGAAGACTGACCAGTGCTCCTTGGTACCCCAAGAGGGGAGGACATGACATCCCTAAAACAGGGCTTGGGTCTCCCCCAGACTCTGGCCCACTGGCCTTGCCTCTCTCCAGAAGGAGTTTTGTTCCTGCATGGTGGATTGGAAAAATATCAACCTCTTGTGTATGGCAAGCAAAGAATTGCAAAGTATACACCTAATGGCAAGCAAAAGGCAGCTACATTTATTGAAGATCATGGGAGCAAGTCTGTGCAGACAAAAATATGTCAGGAACAGAAAAGTGGGGCCAAGATGACAGGAAAGTAAAAAGTGCTGCATACAGATAAATCAGGCTTTCAGAATTTAATGGATATGCACCCTAGCCTGGGTGCCTCCCACTGAGTCTCTGTGGGTGATTGACAGGAATGACTGACATGGTGCTGAGTCATGCCTGTCCCAGAGGTTCCCTGCAGTATATTCCCTGCTCACATACACCCCTCCCCCAAACCCCATAGCCCTCTCCACTGGCTGGCTGTCCTTGCTGATGTTGAGCTGGGGAGAACTTGACTGGAGGTCACCCTGGGACAGGCATTAAGATCACTCTGATTTTAGGGGTTTTTTGTTTTTTTTTTTTCTCTTTTCAGTACCGGGATTGAACTCAGAACCTTGTGCTTGTGAGGCAGGTATGGCACCACTGAGCTAAACCCCTGGTCCTAGGATCACTCTGATTTTGATTACATGAATGAGATGTAGTGCATATTTATGAATCTTTAATTTCTAGTAGGTAAAGGTGACTGAAGGTCAGGCCAGAAGACCCAAATACTCAGTTGCTGTCACTTAGAGCTTTGAAGATTTCCTGGTGTTTTGTTATGTTATTTTCTACCTCTTTTAGGAAGATGGAAGAAGAAATGGCCCTAGAGTATAGTCCAAACTCAGATGAGTGGAGGGGAGTGATTTCCTCAGCCCCTTTTTTCTAACTGCACTAGTTTGCCTGGTCCAGTGGGTTGGCCTGATGCTCCTGGACCACTATGGTGACCAGCTGACCTCAGAGACCCAGCTGACTCTCCTGATGCCCCACTGCCTGGTGGCCACCTTTCTCTCCCACCTCCTGTTCAGCTTCCTGCCATGGTGGCTATGGTGGCCACAAGGACCGACCAGGAGGCCACATGCCCACCTCTATCTATCTGCATGTCCTCGTCTGGCTCCAGCTCCTGCCTCCGTAAACTCCTGCACTACGCTCTCTCCTCCTGCTCCCTTCAGTCACCACCTTCCAACCTGTCTTCTGCTCATCCTGCACTGGGGGCAGGGCAGTGACCTGGAGGCCAGGGGCTTTGGCCAGGGTTCCTGCTAGAGCCCCTTTACCTCCCTCTCTCTCTCTCTCTCCCTCTTTCTATTATAAATGGTGTTTGAGCGGCCACTTGGATACAGGCTTTGTGTGAGAAAAAGCTTTATTCTTGTCCAGGTGTGAACAGGGACTGAAATTGGGGGCAGATTTCAGCAGCTAGCTGGGAAGAGCCAAATTTATTTCATCGATGTGTGGATAGGCTGACATCAAGAGAGAGATAGTAGCAGCTAGCTGGAAGAGAAAACTACGTTTATATAGGATTTGAGAAAGGGCTGTGATCATAGGGAATGTTTATGACTGAGGGCCCAAGAACAGTCAGCATGAGTGTGCAGACAATCACTGGACTTCTTAGTGCCGGGGAGATTGTATACTTGGTCCTAAATTTTCTTTATGGCCATCTGTCCTATTTACTGAGAGTAGCCTGTTGTTTGCAGAGAATGGCGTGTTTGCTGTGGAGTTCTCATTTAAGCCAGGCATGACCCTCTCTCTCTCTCTCTCTTTTTTCTTTTTCTCTTTCTTCTTTTCAGTGCTAGAGCTTGAAACCAGGGCATCTTGCCTGCAGGCAGGTACTCTACCAGTGAGCTATACTCCCACCCTAGAACCTTTAATATGGTGGAGATCTTGCTCTGGCAGGTGGGAGGAGACTCATACCTACTGGCCATTGTGCCCCAGCCCCACTGCCCCCACAACCTGTCCGTTCACATACCTACTTAGTCCAAATACAGTGCTACCTCAATTTACAAACTTAATTTGTTCCACAATCCTGGGGAAGATGGCTGCGTTCCTGTTTATGCAGGGAAGATGGCCACAGTCATGTTCATCACCTGATACAGAGTTCACAAATGGAAGCAAAATTTTGCCAAATGCTTCTGTTTGTGAACAGAACTGTTCGCAAACAGAAGCATTTGTGAACCAAGGTTTTACTGTATTCTGCTGAAATCCTCACAAATACTGAAGAACACCCAGCCCAGCCCCAAGCAATCTAGGTCCCCTGGCTAGGGATGGTGGATAGGAGAGCTGTTGCTTCAAAGGAGCTTTAGAGAAGGAGTACATGATGATAAAATAAAAACTTCTTTATTGTGTTTGGTTTTGGGGATCAAACCCAGGGCCTTGTGTATGCCTAGCGTGCACTCTGCCACTGAGCTACATCATCCCTAGTCCTATTTTCTCATTCTTAATTAATCTAATAAATAATAGCTTGCTTAAAATAACAATAGCAACAGGGCTGGGGATTTAGCTCAGTGGTTTCAACGCCTGCCTCACAAGCACAAGGTCCCGAGTTTGATTGCTGGTACCAAAAAAAAAATAATAATAATAATAACAATAACAATAGCAACAATGTATTCAGTGATTATAGTTTATGGAAAAGTGAAATGAATAGCAGAAATGACACAAGGGTCAGGAGGGAGAAATTAAGGCTACTTTGTTGTTATAAGGTACTTCTGCTAACAACAAAGTGGTTGTTATGGTTTATATCTAGATAGCCCCAAAGCCACATGCACTCTGAGGTGAGGCTTTTGGAAGGTGATTGGATTATTGGAGCTTATAGCTGACTTGCTGCTAGGAGGTGGGGTCTGATTGGAAAAGGTGAATCACTGATCAATCTTACACATACATATAACAGTATCAAAATATGTGAGCCAAAACTCAATAGTATTGCAGGGGGAACTAGATGAATATATAGAATTATAATATTAAGAACTGATTTATGCCAATGTCTTCGAGTGTTCTACCTAACTTATCTTCCAGCAGGTTAATTTTTACCAGCTGTTCCTCAGACAAAGGTCTACTATCTAAAATATATAAAGAACTAAAAAAAAATCATACGCTCCAAATATAAAGACCCAGTTCAAAAATGGGCATCTGAAATGAACAGACGTTTCTCAAAGAAGTAAAAGCAGCAAATAAATATATGAAAAAATGTTCAACGTCACTGGTCATTCAAGAGATGCAGATGAAAACAACACTGAGATTCCATCTCACCCCAGTAAGAATGGCTGCTATCAAGAAATCAACCAATAACAAATGCTGGCAGGGTTTTGGGGGAAAAAGGAACCCTGCTCCACTGCTGGTGGGAGTGCAGACTGGTGCAACCACTGTGGAAATCAGTGTGGAGATACCTCAAAGAACTAGGACTAGAGGTCCCATTTGACCCCGCTATTCCTCTGCTGGGTATCTTCCCAAAAGAAGTCAAAGAATGATACCACAGTGATATATGCTCACCCATGTTTATAGCAGCAGAGTTTGTAATAGCTAAAACTTGGAAACAGCCCAAGTGCACATCAACTGGAGACTGGATAAACAAGATGTGGTTTTTTTAATAAAATGGAGTACTTACTACTTGCCCATAAAGAATGAGAAACTAGAGACATTTATAGATAAATGGATGCATATTGAGGCCATACTCTTAAGTGAAATAAATAGGACACACATGTGTAAATACCGAATAGTTTCTCTGGTGTGAAAAACTAAAAGTGTAAATAAGGATCAAAATGTATAATTGATATTGTGAAATAGGAAGAAAACATCTAAAGGAGTAAGGGAAGTGGGAGGGGTAGGGAAAAGGAAAGAAGGGAAAAGAAAAAATATGAGAAAAGGAAAAAAATGGAAACAAAGTCTTTGTAAATAAGGAAGGTGGAGGGGGTGAAGGGAGGGCAGGGGAATGGGGAAAAAATAAGAACCAAGATACATCATGTAAAGATACAATATCCCAATGACAAATGTAACTGTATTGTATATCTAAAATGTACTAATAAACTTAATGAAAAAAACCCTAAAACAATTACCAATCGCTTTATATTCATAACAGTAAATACTTCTGTGCTGTACCTGTTAAGGCCATTTATAAAGCACAAAATCCATCAAATGGAAAAAAAGAGAACTGATTTATTAATAATATGTATATATGATATATAATTGTATAATTTTTCAATAGTTAGAAAATCAGTAAGGACCTAGTTTGAATTAAAGCACCAACAACTGTATTTAATTACATCTGTAAAATGATTCAACCAAAAACAGCATAACACTCATTATTCTCAAGTTCACGTGGAACATTCTCCAGAATAGAACATATTCCAGAACATAAAATACTTCTTTAAAAAAATTTAACTTTAAGAAACTAGAGGGCTGGGGATTTAGCTCAGTGGTTTCGCCACCTGCTGCGCAAGTGCAAGGACCCGAGTTTGATCCCCGGTACCAAAAAAAAAAAAAGAAACAAAAAAGACATTCCTATTTAGTGCAAGGACCCGAGTTCGATCCCCCATACCAAAAGAAAAAAGAAACTAGAAATCATGTAATATATGCACTCAGACAGTAATAGGATTAAGTAAATATGAATAAAATAAATATAGCCAGAAAGTCCCTAAATAGAGGAAGATTAACCAAGATATTTCAAAGTAACATAGGTAAAGGAAGAACTATGGAGAGAGTTTAAAAAATATTTTTAGGGGGGGCGCGGATTTAGCTCAGTGGTTTCACCGCCTGCTGCGCAAGCACAAGGACCCGAGTTTGAGCCCCGGTATCAAAAAATATATATATTTTTAGGGGATGTAGCTCAGCAGTGCAGTGCCTGCCTGACAAGCATGAGGCCCTGAATTCAATTCCCGGTACCAAAATAAATAAATAAATACATAAATACATAAATACATAAATAAATAAATATTTTTAGCTAAGTGAAAATAAAAACACAACTTGTTGCCAGGCATGGTGGCACATGCCTGTAATCCCAGAACTCAGAAGGATGAGGCAGGAGGATCACTGTGAATTTGAGGCCAGCCTGCACTACACAGTGAGTTCAAGGCCACATGAACTACACAGGGAGACTCTGTCTCAAAAAAGAGAAGAAAAGAAAAGACAACTTGTTAAAAGTTGTGAGATTCAGTCAAAGCAGTGCTTTGAGGGAAATGTAGAGCATCAAATGGATTAGAAAGGGCTGGGGATTTAACTCAGTGGTTCTGGTGCCTGCCTCGCAAGAGCAAGGTCCCGAGTTCGATCCCCAGTACCAAAAAAAAAAAAAAGCATTAGAAAAAAGAAAGATCTACCATTAATAATCAGCTTCTACATTAAGCAGTGAGAAAAAAAATGAGTAAATTAAATCCAAAGCAAGCAGAAAGTAAATAATAAAAAATTTGAGCAGAAATCATGAAATGGAAAAGGAAATCAACAAGGAAAATCAATAAAACCTGAAGGTTATTCTTTGAAGGCATTAATAAAATTGATGTCTCTATCAAAGCTTAAAAAAAGGATAGACAAATTACTAATATCAGAAATGAAATAGGGTACATCACTACAGATCCAATGGATATTTTCCCCAATGGTATTAAAAGATAATAAAAGAAAGTTGTTAATAACTCTATGCCCACAAATTTGATAACCTACATGAAATGGACCGATTCTTTGAGAAACACAGTTTGCCAAAACTCAAGAAGAAATAAAATATTCAAATAGCCATATATATATATATATATATATATATATATATATATAAAAGAAGTTTAATCCCTTATTAATAACAGAAACCGCAGGTCTAGATGGGTTCAACTAGAGAATTCTACCAAACATTCTAGAAAAACTTACACCAATTTTCAAAATCTCATCTAGAAGACAGAGGCAGAGGGAATACTTTCTAACTCATTCTGAAGCCAGCATTACCCTAACACTCAAGCCAGACAGAATATTATAAGAAAAAAATAAGCCAACACTTCTCATATAGGTGCAAAATTCTTCAACAAACTGTTACCAATGGGCTGAGGGTCCTTTTGATCAATTTCAGTGGAAGCCACAAATTGGCAGAGTGCAGCTTCCTTGATGTTAGCAGCTCAGAGCTTTGAGTGCCAGTGGCTCCCAGCTCTTGATGTTACAGATCTAAGGGTAACCCTATGCCCTAGGTGTCAGTTTCCCCTGACAGTTCTTCAGCAGCTAGAGCTTGTAGCTCCCTTTGGTGGCTTTCTGAAGCTCTCCAGTAGCTTCTGGGGCTCTGTGATACTCTTCCACAGTTCTCCACGGTTCTATTGTTCAGCCCTTCACTATGCTGGTCCTCTCAGCCCTCTGCTGTTCTCTAAAGCTCTTCAGCAAACCTCTGCCTGCTATGCACACTCAGGGCTAACAGCCCTTAGTGACCAGCTCCACCCACTCTATCCTTAGTGTTACCAGCTCTTTCTTTAGTGCAACCAGCTCCACCCACTCTACCCAAGATAAAAATCATGAGTAGGCAATAAAACTACCAAACAAGGCTTTATTTGGGCCTTTGCTGCAGCACCAAGGGTCAGGACACAGGAGGGAGCGCTCCTGGATTGACCTGAACAGAGTGAGAAGTGCTCACTGTTTAAATAAGAAAGAAGTATCCTGCACAAGCAGTCTCCTGCATCTGGCAGACCTCCAAAGTGTAGACAGACAACCTGGAGTTATCTGAGGAAGTCATCTGAGGTGGTTGTGGGTGGTCAGCAGCTTCCAGTGCTGAAATAAAATTTCCACCACCTGATGCAGCCATGCCAGAGCAGAGCTCCCCAAAGCATCCTGAGGGGTCTAGGACAGGCTTGGCTGACATGTAACAGCCCTGCCCAACTCCCAGAGAAGCAGTGGTTTGATTGACAGTGCCCCTATTTCTGTGAAAAGGGCTGACTTCTTGACTTCTGCTGCCTCCAACATTTTCTAGAAAAGCAGGTGGCAGTGTTGATTGTGCCCAACAGGGTTTGGGGACCTTGGGGATAATGGCAGTTGCCTCTGGTCTGACTCTTCTCTCTGCCCAGCCAGGCACAATCCTCTGGCCGCTCCTCGGGGAGGCAGCTGCAGCACCCAGGTAGTCTGTAGTAGGGAAGGAATGTTACAGCTGCCCACAAGCCCCAGCTCCTGTGAAGGCTGCAGGAAGCAGCCCCATCTAGAGGGCAGTTAGTTGTCAAGGTAACTGCAGAGGTGGCAAGAAGACACCACAGCCTTTCCTTACCCTCCTGGGTCACCCTTTGGGCACCCCAGAAGTTGAATGAAGTTGAGGGTTATGGTGGTTATTATGGCCAAGATCACATAAACTTTGGCTATCAAAGGGAAAAGGAAAATCGCTTCTCAGCCTTTTGGCTAAGATCAAGTGCAAAGGGAAAAGAAAAGTGGGGTGGTGGCACACCCCTGTAATTCCTGGTACTTGGGAACCTGGGGCAGGAGGATTGCAAGATCGAGGTCAGTCCAGGCAACTTAGCAAGACCCTGTCTCAGAAAAGGAGGGGGGACCATATTCAAAGACCCAGTTCAAAAATGGGCATCTGAAATGAACAGACATTTTTCAGACAAAGAAGTAAAAGCAGCAAATAAACATGTGAAAAAATTTTCAACATCACTGGTCATTCGAGAGATGCAGATGAAAGCAACACTGAGATTCCACCTCACCCCAGTAAGAATGGCTGCTATCAAGAAATCAACCAATAACAAATGCTGGCGGGGGTGTGGAGAGAAAGGAACCCGTCTCCATTGTTGGTGGGAGTGCAGACTGGTGCAACCACTGTGGAAATCAGTATGGAGATGCCTCAAGGAACTAGGACTAGAGGTCCCATTTGACCCAGCTATTCTCCTACTGGGTATTTCCCCCAAAGAATTAAAAGAATCATACCACAGTGATATATGTGCACCTATGTTTATAGCAGCACAGTTTGTAATAGCTAAGGTTTGGAAACAGCCCAAGTGCCCATCACCTGGAAACTGGATAAAGAAGATGTGGGGTTTTTTTTATAAAATGGAGTACTACTCAGCCTAAAGAACAAGAAACTAGAGACATTTATAGCTAAATGGATGCATATTGAGGCCATACTCTTAAGTGAAATAAATAGGACACACACATGTAAATACCAAATAGTATCTCTACGGTGAGAAACTGAAAGTATAAATAAGGATGAAAATGATTAAACCAAATAATTGATAATTTGAAATAGGAAAAGGTCCAAAGGTGGAGGGGTGGCGGGAGGGGAAGGGGAAAGGGAAGAAAGGAAAGGAAAAATTATGAGAAAGAAAAAAAAAATGGAAACAGTCTATGTAAATAGGGAAAGGTGGTGGGGGTGAAGGGCACATAGGTAATGGGGAAAAAAATAAGAACTAAGATACATCATGTTCAGGTACAAACATCCAATGATAAATGTAAATGTATTGTGTACCTAAAATGTACCAATTAATATATAAATTTTTTTAAAAAGAAAAGGAGGGTGGAATAAGTGGTACACCTCAGAGATAAAACAACCCTGGGTTCAATCCTTAATACCCCCCCCAAAAAAAATGGGAAAGGGAAAGTTTTTCTTGGGAGGGTTGGATCTCACTGTTCTGTCTCAAGACTATTGGCTAACTGAATCAAATTCATAATAAGGATTATATGCATCACTAAATGGGATTTATACTAGGTATACAAGTTTGGTTCAACATGTGAAAATAAGGAAATATAATTCAGCACATGAGCAGTATAAAGGAGAAAAAACACATGATTATATCAGTAGACATAGAAAAAGAATTTGACAAATTCAACATCCATTCAAAATTAAGACTCTCAGCAAAATAGAAACAGAATTCCCCAACTTAATAAAGAATGTCTACAAAAAATCTACAGTTAACGTCACACTTGACGGTAAGAAACTACTATAAACTTTCCCACACTAAATCAAGAATGAAACAGGAATATCTCTTCTCATCCCTCCTTTTCAAAATCATACTGGACATCCTAGCTAATGCAGTAAGACAAGAGAAGAAAATTACAAGTACCCACATTTTTAAAAAGCATGCAGATTGGGAAGGAAGAAACAAAATTTTGTTCACATATGACATAAATATCTGTAGAAAATCCAAAACGATCACCAAATAAACTCCTTGAGCTAAAACATGATTATAAAAAGGTTGCAGGATGCAAAGGTAATATACTAAAGTTAACCACTTTCCTGTATACAAGCAATGAACAAGTGAAATTTTAAATTAAAAACTCAATAGACCATTTTTCTAGACACTTTCATTATAGTTCTCTTTTTAAACCCTGAAAAGATCTTTGCCAGTCAGATCTTCGGATTGCTCTCAGCTATATAATCTGCATTACTGATCTGCATTTCACCTGTTGAGTAGGGAAAAGATTGTAACTCTTGATTGTTTTGTTTTGTTTCATTTTGTTCTGTTTTTGTTTTATTTTTGTTTTGTTGAGAGAGGGTCTTGCTCAGTAGTCCAGGCTGGCCTCGAACACATGATGACCTGCCTCAGCCTCCTGAGTGCTTGAATTACTGGTGTACACCACCACGCCTTCTCATGAGATTTAAAAATTATGGCTATAACATTTCAGATTCTTTCTGTAGTTACTGATGCTTAAAAATATGTCTGCTGTCTTAATATTCTAATCTGGACATCTAGAGCTTATATTTGAAGCAAAACTGTTTTCTTCTATGTAGAATTCATTCATAAGCCCCAGAAAAAAAATGCCACTTCTCAGTTACTTGGGAGGCTAAATCAAGAGGATCGCTGGGGTTCAAAACCAGCCTAGGCAACAAAATGAGCCCCATCTCAAAAAAAAAAAATGCTGTTCTTCATGTTTTCTGTTTCAGACCAACTCTTGGTAGTACTCAATTAGATTTTTTAAATCTTCTGAAATCTTTTTTAGTTATTTATTGAAACAAATCTGTTTGTGTCACTATAATATTTTTTATATTATGCCTTTTGTCTGTAGTGGGATAAAAGATAAAAATTTCATGCTGCACTGTGAGTTTCCTCCTCATGCAACTAATGAAACTGGCAAAGTCACTGGAATAAATAGGAGAGAACTTGGGCATGGTGCTCTTGCAGAGAAAGCTTTGTATCCTGTTATTCCCAAAGATTTTCCTTTCACTATAAGAGTTACATCTGAAGTCCTAGAGTCAAATGGATCCTCTTCTATGGCATCTGCATGTGGTGGAAGTTTGGCATTAATGGATGCAGGGGTTCCAGTATCATCTGCTGTTGCAGGTGTAGCAATAGAATTGATCACTAAAATCCATCCTGAGAAAGGTGAAATAGAAGATTACCATTTGGTGACAGATATTCTGGGAATTGAAGATTACAATGGTGACATGGATTTCAAAATAGCTGGTACCAATAAGGGAATAACTGCATTACAAGCTGATATTAAATTACCAGGAATACCAATAAAAATTGTAATGGAGGCTATTCAGCAAGCGTCAGTGGCAAAGAGGGAAATATTACAAATTATGAACAAAACAATTTCAGAACCTCAAGCATCCAGAAAAGAAAATGGACCTGTTGTAGAAACTGTTGAAGCTCCATTATCAAAATGAGCAAAATTTGTTTGACCAGGTGGATATCATTTAAAAAGACTTCAAGCTGAAACAGGTGTAACTATTAGTCAAGTGGATGAAGAAACATATTTTGTGTTTGCACCAACACCTAGTGCAATGCATGAGGTAAGAGAATTCATCACTGAAATCTGTAAAGATGACCAAGAATATCAATTAGAACTTGGAGCTGTTTATACTGCCACAATAACTGAAATCAGAGATTCTGGAGAAATGGTAAAACTATACCCAAATATGACTGCAGTACTACTTTATAACACACAACTTGATCAACAAAAGATTAAACATCCCACTGCCCTAGGAGTAGAAGTTGGCCAGGAAATTCAGGTGAAATACTTTGGACGCAATCCAGCTGATGGAAGAATGAGGCTTTCTCGTAAAGTGCTTCAGTCCCCAGCTACATCTCTTGACATCTAAGTGACAGAAACAGTATTATGATGGGAGAACCTATTTCACAATCATCATCTAATTCTTCCGGGTGATTTTTTTTAAAAAAAATACTATTCTAGGGTGATATTCTGTAGCAAAATCCTAAAATGGAGAATTATATATAGTATAAATATATTCAAATTATTTGTGTCAGAGTACTCATTTACATGTGCCATTTTTTTAAATTGCAAGAATAATCTATATTTGCTTATTCTTATTTACATTATAAGTCAATAGATATTTATTAAAAGTAAACCATTTATAGATCTTAAAAAAACCCAATACTACTTATATTAGAACCCCCCAAATTGAAATACTTAGGTATAAGTTTTACAAAATATGCACAAGATCTATATGAGGACACTATAAAACTCTGATAGATGAAATCAATGAACTAAATAAACATTCCATGTTTATGGATAAGAAGACAATATTGTCAAGATGTTAGTTATTCCCGGGCCGGGGATTTAGCTCAGTGTCACCATGCCTGCCTTGCAAGTGCAAGGTCCTGAGTTCAATCCCTGCTACCGGAAAAAAAAAAAAAGATGTTAGTTATTCCCAACTCCATCTGTAGATTCAATTCCAATTGAAATGTCAGCGAGTTATATTGTGGGTATTGACAAGCTGACTGTAAGAGATCTATGGAGAGGCAAAAGTACCAAAATATCCCACATTATCTTCAAGGAAAATAATGTCAGAGGAATGGCTCTCCCTGACTTCAAGACTTACTATAAAGCCACACCCCTCTTTGGTCTGTCAAACCCCTAATTCTGGTAAGACAACAAAAACCTCAGGTTTCCGCCACCTGCCTCGTAAGCCCAAAGACCCGAGTTTGATCCCCGGTACAAAAAAAAAAAAAAAACTCCTCAGGTGACATATAGCCAGCACTTGCTGGATCATTTGGACATTACAGATGGAGTTCATGCCATTGCCATCTCTACACGTGGTTTTGTGTTGTGTAGAAGTCTCCTGTGAAGGAAGCCTGGTGCTGTAATAACAGTGAAAAGGCAATTAGAAAATGTATTTCCAGGCCAGCTGATTATGGACTGAAACCCCTACAAACTGGGAGCTGAAATAAACCTTTCCTCCTTTAAAAAAAAAAATGTGTTTCCCTTATGAGATGTTACTGCTGAAAGAGTACACTGATAGAGATTTTCATTTCACTGGACAAGTTGTAAAAGGTGTTACAAACACAAAGGCATCCAATTGATTGGATTGCCTTGGTCAATGTTATTACTGCTTGATTGCCATCAGTTCTCCTCCCACTGGAAAATGTAATTGAACTCTTATGAAATAGTTGCTGTAAGACCTATGCTTCTAATAGTGAAGCCTGGTGAAAATACATTTCGGCATAATGCATGAAAGCCTTGCACTACTGGCTTGTGTCAGGAGTTAAGTGGGAGATATACAAGGTTCTACTATAGAAACAGTCATACTGAATGATGGGTGGCAAGCTTGGCTATTCCATGTTTTCTAATCTTCACGTTTCTTTTGGTGACTGTCCAGGTTATTACCACTTCCATCAGGCTCTGTCTGTATGTCACTTCCTCTTTCTCTCTATAAACACTGCCTCTTCCTGCTGGCTGGAACTCTCTGAGCCTTTACTGTTTTCAGGGTGCTGCCTGATTTCATGAATCATTTCTTTGCCCAAACACTGCTAAATTTAACTTTTTCTTTTAACAGTGACAAACACTGCTCAGGCACCACAACTGACCTCCTCAACTACAAGCCTGAGTCCTGAAGCAGAGGCCACTCCAATCACTAACCTCAGGTGATAGCTGGCAGTAAGCTCCTTCCCATTCCCCATAATTTCAGGCCTGAGTCAGGGACCCCCCTACCTCCCCCCTTTCCCCATCCCATCTCCCACCCCCACGCCATCCCATATCCCTTCTCCAGCCTGCTGCTGTCCCTGCCCCACCCTCTGTCCCTTCCACCATTCTTCCCCTAGGCAGAGGGAGGAGTTTCTGAAAGTAGATGGAATCTTGATGCTCCAGCCCACAAATGTGAACCAGCTGCCTCCTTGGCTTGGCAGGGGGCCTTCACAGATTGCTGCCAACACGTCCCTCCAGCTCGTCTCGCCACCTGCCCTGCACAAAGGGCCAGGTTCAATGGAGCCAGGCTGAGCTTCTCACCGTTCCCTTCACAGAATGCGCCTTGTACACAGGACCAGTGTCCAGCCCATCTCCTTGGCAAACTCCTAAGTGATCTTCAACACCCAGTGCAAATATCACCTCTGCAGTGGATTTACCTGGCCCCTCTCCTTACACAATAGGCTGATCTGTGCTCCCACAGTTTCTCCTGTAGATAATAGTGAGAGTCCCTGAGTTGCCTACAACAGTGAGGACAGAATCCTCAGCCATTCTGTCTGAAATGTTAAAGAAATGATCACCCTGTGAGACTAGTGGCTTAGGGGCCAGCCAAGAACCAGCATGCAGCTCATAGATGTGCAGCCATAACTGTACCCCCAACCCTCAGGGGCCCATTCCCCCTGCCCTACCCATCCAGCACTGAAGGAAGGGTCTGAACAAGTGGCACCAGCTGAGACTGAGAAACAAGAGAGGCAACAAAGCAGAGGGGATGGGGATGTGGCCATTGTGGCCTGAGAGCAGGAAGGACCAGCAGGCCCCGTGCAGACCAACCTCATCTCATCAGTGGCCACGCCTCACAGCCTGGACTTTGGCTGACTTGAACAGGCAGGTGAGACGGAGCTGCCAAGCCTTGCTCACTCTGTCAAGGTCACTGCCGCCATGCCCGTGAGGACCTGGGAGCTGCCCCTGCTACTTCTGCTGGGCCTGGGGCTAAGGTCCCAGGAAGCTCTGCCTCCACCCTGTGAGAGGTGGGTATGTGGGGAAGGCTGGAGTGGGGAGGAAGGCTGGGTGAGGTCTCAAACTCTGAGGGTCAGCTCTTCAGAGGAAAGGGAAGAAAAGAGGTCTTCCTGGGTAGCACACTCCATGCCAGGCACTGCGCCTCCACCAAGACAGGATGGACAGACTGTGGCTGGCCCAGGTACTGGCCCAGAGCCTGCTGCCCACAGCCGCCCTCCCAGCTGCTCCTTGAACCGAGAAGGGCAGGACTCAGGATGTCCCAGCAAACCTTCTGCCCCAAGTCCCTGGCCTGGGTGTGACCGGACCTCAGAGCCTGGGTGTGAGCACCTGCGTTTAAAGCCTGCCCCTGATGCCCTCTCTGAGGCCCAGGGCAAGTCACACCTCCTTCCTGAGCCCCAGTTCCCCTCAGCAAATATGGAGATGAGTGAGCCCACTCTGCCCCCCAGGCGCAGGGCTCTCCAAGCAGACTCACAGAAGTGTCGCCACCTACCACATCGCCATCTCTTGGAAGAAGAATAACAGCAGCTAAATAGGGAGAGAAGCACAATTCACAGTAAAGTGCAGCTAGGAACTGCTCAGGAGGTGAGCAGAGGGTGTTAAAGAGGTGATGGGTGTGACTGAGGACATGCTGTGTGAGCAGAATTGTGGAAGGAACCATCCCTGAGCAGATACTAATGAGGGACAGAAGGTTCGGGCATGGCAACTGCAATGCAAAGGCCCTGGGGCACTTTTCAAGCATTGGGAACAAGGCCCGTGTGGCTGGGACAGAGATGGGAACAGCCCAGAGGGCTGAAGGGGCTCTAAGGAAAAAGGAACCAGGGCCCGTGCTCCAGGGGCAGGACTGGGGATGGTGCCAAGGGGTTCAAGACAGGATATACTCTGAAGACTGAGCTATTGAGACTTGTGATGATCGACTGTGGAGTCAGAAGGGAGAGGATGCACCTGGAGTAGGTCACAGGTTCTGTCCTGTGCGACTGTGAGGAGGACTTCGGAGGGGCTGGTGACGAGTGTTTGCTCAAGCGTTAGGTTGTTTGCCAAACGTGTGGAAGGAGCAGACTCACCAACTAGTAATTCCTATGGTGATGGTTTATTTCCTTGAAGACACCTATGAAAGCCATCAAAAGTAGCAACAGATAGATAGGGCAGAGTCCAGGAGAAAGTCATCTTCGGATCCCAGGGGACTGATACAAACAGCACTTCCTTCCTCCTGTCGCCAAACAGGACACTCCCTGAGTCTTGGTGTCAAGCCATTCTCAGGGGGATCAGGCCCCTCAGTCATAGAGTGTGGAGTACCTGACTCAGTGACCTTTGTTACTTGGTCTCCAGATCTCCAAAAGTCAAACTCCAAAGGCCCCCACCATAAATCATATTATTAGCATAAAATATCTGGTCTGGTCAAAGGCCCCAGGGAAACAACATGCAGGGTGTGAACCAGAAAGCCTTCACTACACCAGAAATTTGCTGCATGATGAAGAATTCATTTGATCTTTGTCCTGAGTTCCTGGGAGGTGACTTCTATGCCCTTGGAATTTCCCAAGTGCCAAGAGTGTCTCTGCTGTTCATGGAGGCCCTGATAGTTTCTGCCAATGAGATGGCTTAGGGTGGGTCCCTTGGTAGCTTCTGCTTAGGATATCACTCAGGATGGGGTAGGCTGTGCCAGAAACATGGACATTGTGTTTAAAGATTGGGGCTTTGAGCTACAGTATCGGTGAAGGGGAGGGTGGCTGGAGATTGAATTCAATCACGCAACCAGTGATTCAATCAATAATACCTATGTGATGAAACCCAATAAAAACTCTGGACTAAGCCAAGCATGGAGGCACATAGCTATAATCTCAGCTACTTAGGGGAGCTAAGGCAGGAGAATTTCAAGTTCAAGGCCAGCTTAGATAACTTGGTAAGACCCTGTCTCAAAATTTAAAAAAAATAAGAGTCAGAGGTGTTGCTCAGAGGTAAAGCACTTGCCTACTATGTGCACACCCATAGGTTCAAACCCCAATATCACAAAAATAAATCAAAGCAAACAAACAACAACAAAAAACACCTTCTGGGCCGGGGATTTAGCTCAGTGGTTCTGCTGCCTGCCTCAAAAGTGCAATGACCTGAGTTCGATCCCCAGTACCAAAAAAAACCCTTCTGAACTCCAAAGCTAATCCTCACATGGTCTATTCGATCTTTGAATGTGTGCCACTACATACTGAGATGATAATGCTATACAATTCTGAATGGTAACAGTTTCTGTATGCAGTAGGCTGAAATATTTTGATGAACTGCTTAATTTTTGGATTTAATTTTTAAGTTGTATAATTTATTTTCTGCAAAATAAAAAAGTAATAAAAAAACAAAGATAGGTGGAGCTTCCTGGATGAGGAGAACATAGATGAGCCAGGAGCCAGGAGGTTGAACATGGTGATTCCACAGGAGGAGCCCCAAAGCCCAGGGTCTCCCAACCTCACCCTATAAATCCTTCAAATACAATTGTAATAGTAGGTATAGTGCTTTCCTGAGTGGTCTGAGTTGTTCTGGCAAATCATTGGATCTGAGGGCTCCTGGGGCCCCCCACATTTATAGCCAGTTGGTCAGGAGTGTGGTTGGAGCAGGGACCCGTGAACTTGTAACCAGGGGCAATCTCTGGAGACAGAGCTCTTCACTGTGTGGGGGTCTGCACTAACTCCAGATGGGAGGCCCAGAATTAAATGGAAGTTGGTGTCTAAAAATGTATGATTCATAGAATGACGCCGATTCTTTGAAACATGTGGTTTGGGAGAAAAAAAGGATGAAAAGTCTCAGGGTAAGGAAATTTTATTTCCCAGGTGGTTACAGGCCCCTTGGGATATTGAGGAGCAGTTGCTCAGCATTCAGTTAACTGGACATCACAGTTCCTTATTAGTGGGATTTAGAGATGGTGAGCCCAGTTCCCGGGAAGGGGACTCGATATGCATAAGGCAATACAGACTAGTAAGAAAAAAGCAAAGGAAACAATGCCTGTAATTATCGTCTATAACAGCTAAGATGTGAGGAAGAGACAGCTCATGCTTAAACTCTACTCAGTGAAGCTACAGGCTCCAGCCCCTGGCAGACCAAAGCCGACAGTGAAGGCCCTCATGGGTGCTATAGCCCTAGTGAGAATGTAAGAATCTAAGGATTATGGAGTCAAAGTGGAAGTTCCAATGAAAATGGACCATTTAAACTGGCTCTTTGGGAACTGGTTGTCTCTCCCTCACCCAAATATCTCATGGAAATGGAAACAAAGTTTGCTTGGGGAATGGTCCACCTCCTGAGCATCATGAAAGAAAAACCTACTGGTGTTGCTCTAATGGGGGCCACAGGGAGGAATTTAAGGTGATGGGATTTAGGTGAAAGTCTGGATGAAAATGTGTGCATTTGAACAGGTTTTATTTATGTACTGGTGCTGGGGATCAAACCCAAGACCTTGTGCTAAATGAAAGCCCTGCCGCTCAGCTACACTCTCAGCCCATTTGAAAGATTTTATATGAAGTGTTGCATCCCTTTTACTTGATTGTACTATGGGAATGAATACCACATCTGACTGGAGAGCATTTCCACCACGCAGTGCTGTGCAGCAGAAGCGTGTGACACTCACATGGCAATCAGGTGGGGATCACTGCACCTTCCAAGTGGGGACTGATGAGATCCCTGGGCCCATGTGCACCTTTTGTGGAGCAGAGTGGGCTTGGAGCACCTCCCAGCATGACTGCCAAGACTTTGGACTAGAGAATTTCCAGTTGACGGGTAATTATTAGCTTCCTACCAGACATTATTAGAAATTGCTCCTAAAACTGAAGAACACGAGATAACCTTAAAACCTGAAATATCTATAACACCTTGGGTGATGATGGAGAAATGCTCTCAGGGTTAAGGCAGTGGCCATGATAAACATGCATGGGTGATGTAGGAACAGGCTGTTGGGGACACAGAGTTCCTGTGTGCAAGAGCAGGTGCACTCTTTTCCCCTAAGGCTGACTTTGGAACCACTCGAGGAGCTGCTCGCTTCCATTGCCACCTGGACAGTGGCCTACAAACAGCTCTCCATGGGCCCACAGAGCAGCTCACTGTGGATGCAGCTCCGAGCTGTGCAGCGTGCTCTTTGGAGGCTGCTACTCTGAACAAGAAGAGATGAGACTCAATCAGTGTTGTTTAATCCACTCTATACGTTGTTTATTGTTGTGTATTGAAGTTGTTCTTGGCCAATGCCTGGCTCTCCCCTTCCAGGCATGTGGTGTCATCGTGCTATGGGACAGTACCATTCTCTTGTTCCACATCTCTCCAGGCACCAATGTTATGTTGGATTTTCCTCACAAACACAATCCATGTGTTTATTTCCGGGCAGGGGATTTAGCTCAGTGGTTCTGGCGCCAGCCTCATAAGCGAAAGGTTCTTAGTTCGATCCCCAGTACCAAAAACAAATAACCTATGTGCTTATTTCTTTACCCTCAGCTACTATTCCTCCTCCTCTCCACTTGCCACTGATTTTTACCAAGCTTTTCCACCTTTGGAAGGAACATTAGGTTCGGCCACTGTGCTGGTCCAGATCACTGGTAGCAATGTGAGTCTAGCAAGTCCCCCCTCTCGGCCACTTCAAATGGGATGGGGGTGCAAAGGGGCAGAATTACTGGGCCATCTCAAGCTCCAGGCCATGAAGCTGCCTTCCCTGATGGCCCCAGATAGCAAGATGGGCTGAGCCCACCCCATCGGACCCTTCAGAATTCTTGCAGAGAGGTTTCAGGGTACAGTTGGAATTTTTTTCTTGGGACCCATCCCTGCTTCTGACACTCACAAAAGGTTCTGGTCCTGGGACCACTGTGCCAGGTAGGAAAAAAGTATCTGAATGATGGGGAAACTGTCCAGTCACACTAGTGCCTCCCCACCCTGGCCCAGGTCAGCTCACATAATAGAGGAATCCGTGCAGGGGGACCTTTCCTTTGCCCCCTCATGTTGAGTGTGAACACACTCTTGTGAAGGTGTGTAAGCCAGTCTTTCCTGCCTTAGTCGCCCCCATTTCAGATAACCAGTGTTTGAATCAGTTGTCCCACTCTTTTTTTTTTTTGAGACGGTCTCACTATGTAGCCCAGGCTGGCCTCAAATTCACAGCAGTCCTTCTGCCTCAACCTCCCTAGTGCTAGGATTACAGGTGTGTGCCACCACACCCAGCTTGCCACTCCTCTGAAGCATTCTCACAACATAACATGTCCATTAGATGAGATCTCCCTTGACCCATTCTTTTTTTTGGTACAGGGGATTGAATTTAGGACCTTGCACTTTCGAGGCAGGCACCAATGCCACTAAGCTAAATCCCCAGGCCCTTTGACCCATTCTTGTACACTGTGTTTCTTGATCTGAGGAAAAGTAGCCCAGCAGTCCACACAGTTACAGTACCATCCATTCCAAGGTAGCATTTTACAGAATTTTGAGCATTTTGGGCCAGAGATTTAGCTCAGTGGCACCCACCTCGTCTGCCTCACAAGTGCAAGGACCCGAGTTTGATCCCCAGTACCCCCCAAAAAAGAATTTTTAGCATTTGCCTCTACACCCAGCTATGCACAGCTACTTTAATGCCTCCCCCAAGCATCTGTAGTGCTTTTCATACAATTATGCCTCAAACAAGAGTCCCTTTAATAGTTAAGGTCTAGGGCTGGGGATTTAGCTCAGTGGTTCCGGTGCCTGCCTCAAAAGCGCAAGGACCCGAGTTCAAACCCCGGTACCAAAAAAAAATAAAATAAAATAGTTAAGGTCAGTCCCTTTGACTGATTTTTCCTACCTTCTTCAAAGAATCCCCACCAGCAGTGAAAACCTTTGAAATAATATACCATATCCACCCCTGAACCCAGCAGCTTTTCACTGGTCAGTTTGTAGAGCTGCTCCCAGGCGGCTTATCGGCCCTTGGGGCTTCCCAAGTCAGTCCTGAGGGGAAAGGGCTGCCTGCCACGGACATAAGGGGCACTGCCTTGCCCCGCATGCAGTATACTCCCAAGGGAGCCGTTGCCGCTGCATGGAGGAGCCCCCTGGCACTGCCTTCTTTATCAGAGTGGAACTTGAGCATCGCCAAGCATCAGAGGTATTTGGAGTGTCAGGATCATTTTGTGTCCCATAGTCATGGAGCTATTTCACTGAGCACTCAAGAGTAAGCTAGTGATTCCTTCTCAAATGGCATCTCTTTTACCGCTACATCTACAAATGTTCTGGTTGAAGATCTCAGCAATCACTGCTTGGTACAACTCACAGACTTTTGCCATAATCCCTTCCACACAAGGCTACCGTTCAGTTGGTCCTTGCCAACCCTCCATGTCACTGATTAGAGTGCTAAGTTCCTTCCGTCCACCAGGTGTTTTGTGCTGTGTCAAAAGATCAGCCAGTGTGGGCTCAGGTAATTTTTCCATACAAACACTCTGCTCCTTCTCGGCTCTGTGTGTCACTACCACCCCAAAACTGGCACCACAGCACAGACGTGCCCCCCCACCACACACGCACACAGCCTCAGAGAACATGCCCAGAATCTCATCCCTCCTGACCTGCTTTCCCCCACTGTCTCTGCAGCCAGATTTACTGCCATGGGGAGCTCCTGCATCAGGTTCAGATGGCCAAGCTCTACCCTGACGACAAGCAGTTTGTAGACATGTCACTGTCCGCAGCACCACGTGAGGCCACCTCACCTCCTGAACCTTTACTCAAAGATGGCGGGGGTGAGGGCAGGCAGGTATCTGATCACACAGCTCAGGGACACTGCTGATCCCTCCCTGCCACCTGCTCTCCAGACCAAGTCCTGCAGAGTTTCAGCGCTCTGGCCGCGGCCCACAACCATGGCATCCCCAAGCAGCAGCTGCAGGAGTTCGTCCAGCAATACTTCCAGCCTGTGGGGCAGGAGCTGCTGCCCTGGACCCCTGAGGACTGGAAAGAGAGGTACAACCTGGACAGAGGACAGGAGAAGGCCCTTCTGACTGGGCTCCCTTCCTGAACCCTACGGGGCACTCTTCCAGCCCCCAGTTCCTGCAGAAGATCTCAGATTCCAAGCTGCGCGCCTGGGCAGAGGAACTGCACCAGATCTGGAAGAAGCTGGGAAAGAAGGTAGCAATGTCCTGGGCCTGACCCAGGGCTGACCAGCAGTTCTGGGATGGGAGAGAGCTGTGCCTGTTGGGGACCACAGCATCCCAGAACATAGATGTTTCCTGAAAACACAATGTCTCACCCCCTTGGTCCCCAAATGGAAGCCCTCTAAAAGGCACTTCTGAGGTCAGAGGGGAGCATCTGCTTCTCACCCCCACCTCCTCCAGGAAGTCTCCCAGCCTCCCCAGCCTCTCCTGACCCCTCCAGGTTGCCCACCTCTGCCTCCAACGCCAGGGCAAGGGCTCACTTCCTGCCAGGCTCTCTCCTCTCCTGAGGGGCTGGGCCAGGCCTCTGGCTCAGAGACAGTAACTGCATGTCATTGCTGCGTGTGACTGAGCCCACACTCAGCACAGTCCTGAGGGACTTTCTCCCCTTTCTCTGAGGGAGACTCTGAGAGCCAGTGGTTTGCCCACAGCTACCCAAGACCACCTGCTCCCTCCTCAAGCTCAGCACCCTGAGGCCTGGCCCTTGCTGCTCAGGGCTCCTGTGCCAGCTCAGCCCCCTCGGGAACACACCTGGTGCTGGTCTGCTGCTCCTTCAAAATGTCTGAGGCAGGCTGAGCTTCCCACTGACACCAACGCACACCCAGAAGTGGCAGGAATGGGGAGAGAGAGGACCTGATGGGCCCCACAGGCCCCACACTGCTCCTGCCTTCGCTTGCCCTCGGCCTTGTGCTTCTACATGCATGAGGCCTGGGGAAGCGGCTGGGGTTTGGTCCCCAACTGGGTCAGAGACTTGATGGAAGTGGGGGGCTGACCCTCTAGTCTTGGCTTAGTGGTGGCAGCAGGGATGTAGGGACCAAGGAGAAGCGACAGCATCCCCTCACCCACTTAGCTACACTTGGGTCACAACAATGACTGCTGCCTGGTGGTCACCTGCTGTCTCAGTTACTTTTCTCATTGCTGAGACAAAATACCTGACATCCAAAGTTCATGGAGGAAAGGTTTATCTGGCTCATAGTTTGCAGAGGTTTCTGTCCATAGTTGGCTGGCTCCAAGGCAGGGTGGCATGGCCGACAGGCATCACAGAAGAGAAACAATTCATGGAGGACAGAAGGCAGCAAAGCAGCAAAAGCATCAAGTGACAAGCAACCCCAGCAGCCCTCTTTCTGTCCCTTATGTTCTGTCCAGTCTACCCACCCTTAGCACTCACATCCAGGGAGGCCCTTCCCATTATTCACTCCCAGAACTATGTCAAACCTATCAGTGGACTAATTTTGTAATCACATATCTTTGATCCCAGCATCACATGCTTAATCCCAGCTTAACACACTCTAGATCTAGCCACCTATGAAAAGCCCCACCTATGAGTACCTGAGGCTTTGGGGGGACATCTAGACACAAGCCATAGCACCTGTCCAGTGCCAAGCTGAGTGGTCAGCTTCTATACACCATCAAGTGGAGTCAGAGGCTCAGCAGCAGCAGGCACAGCCTGGCCCCAGAGCCATGGTGCCAGCGCCTCCAGGCTCAGCCTCCTGCAGCTCCCAACCCTCTACTATCCCTCTCTCCTGACTCCAGATGAAGCCAGAAGTTGTCAGCCACCCTGAGCGATTTTCTCTGATCTCCTCAGAACACCCCTTCATTGTACCTGGGGGACGCTTTGTCGAGTTCTACTACTGGTGAGTACCCAGGTCCAAGAGGCCAGGGGGCCCTACAGGGGCCAGCAATGTTAGGAACCCAGAGCCAGTGCCCTGCCAGCTTGCTGTGCAGAGAAGAGAGCAGCAGTGGAGTAATGCCTTTCTGCCCTTCTCCAGGGACTCCTACCGGGTCAGAGAGGGTCTGCTCCTCTCTGAGATGGCAGAGACAGTGAGAGGCATGCTGCAGAACTTCCTGGACCTGGTCAAGACGTAAGAAGAGGGCTGGAGGTGAAGTGATGTGCCATGGGCTTGGGCACAGGGTGTCTCAGCAGGACTCTGTCTTGGCAGCTATGGGCATATCCCCAACGGTGGACGTATATACTACCTGCAACGGAGCCACCCCCACTCCTGACCCTCGTGATGAATCGATACCTGACTCACAGCAACAATAGCACCTTCCTTTGGTGGGTACCTCACCTGTGCTGCCCCGCAGGCCCGCCCCTCCCTGAGACCTCCTTGGTGGGGGGTGGGGGGGTGGGGCTTGCTCAGGCTAAGGTGTTGCATATGGGACTCCATCCCAGGGAAAACATCGAGACCCTGGCCTTGGAACTGGACTTCTGGACTGTGAACAGGACTGTCTCTGTGAACTTGGGAAGAGAAAGTCACATCCTGAATCGATATTATGTCCCTTATGGGGGACCCAGGTGAGGAACTGCCCAGCCCAAGTGTCAACCTCTTGTCCTTCACTCTAGTATGAGCATCACAAAGATAGGGCTGGAGGAGGAAGAATTTAGTCCAGCCTCTCAGATGTGACACTGAGTGCACTCAGCCACCCAGGACTATGAGGCCCCAGGGCAGCTGAATCAAGAGGGCTGGACCTTCTGTTTGAGCAGAAGACTCAGTGTCTGGTAGTGCCAACCTGCTCATCTCTCCTCTCTGCCAGGCCAGAGTCCTACAGCAAAGACGAGGAGTTGGCAAACACCTTGCCGAAAGGTGAGCAGCACCAGGAAGAAGGGCAGAGGAGGGGTGGCTGGACCTGTGGGGTATATGTCAGGCCTTGCTCTGCTGCTACCTTATCCTGCAGCCAGGCCTGGCCTGGGCCCCCTCTCTGTCCTTACAGGGGACCCAGAGGCTTTGTGGGCTGAGCTCAAGGCTGGCGCTGAGTCAGGCTGGGATTTCTCTTCCCGCTGGCTGGTTGGAAGCCCACACCCTGACTTACTCAGCAGCATCCAAACCAGCAAACAGGTGCCCGTTGACCTGAATGCCTTCCTGTGCCAGGCAGAGGAGCTGATGAGCAGCTTCTATTCCAGACTGGGTGAGGACCGGGGGAGGGTGCTGGCCAGTGGCCACCTTGGCAGTGGAACTTCTGGGAGACCCATAGGATGAAGGGCTCCCCAGCCTGCTCAAACTCTCTCCAAGAGAGGCCAGTGCTAACACCGTGCAACACAGGGGTACAAATGGAGCCCACCACATCTTCACACTGCCTTCCCTTTCCTACCGTGAAGGTCTCTCCAAATGCCCTCCACTCCCTCTCCCCAGCGCTGCCCCTTGGCCCCCTCAGAGCCAGAGAATTCATAAAGTCAGTGTCCTGTGGAAGATGGACCTAGCAGACACACCATTGTCAGGTGCTCTGCAAGCTACAGGCAGGAAGTGTGTGCTGCAGGGAGGCCCGACCCCCTGGGCCTCAGGATAGCTTAGCCCTTGAGGAGGAAGACAAATGGAGGAAGGCAAGGTAGAGCTGGAGCTGGCAGTATAGCTCAGCACAGCACTCGCCAAGCATGCGCAAGGCCCAGGGCTTCATTCCCAGCACTGCAAAACAAACAACAGAAAACAAAATACAAAGTAGAACCATCTAAGGCAGGGGACCCAATAGCAGGCTCAGTCTAAAGGCAGTGCCTCTCAGGGGACGACGCCCAGGCTGCCAAGTACAAAAGCTTGCGAGCCCAGCGCATGGCCGCCATGCAGGCTGTCCTGTAGGATGAGCAGAAGGGTGCCTGGTTCAACTATGACCTTGAGAACAGGAAGAAGAACCTCGAGTTCTATCCATCCAACCTCACCCCGCTCTGGGCCGGCTGCTTCTCTGACCCTGGTGTTGTGGACAAGGCTCTGAAATACCTGGAGGTGAGGGGACAGTGGGCGGCTGTGGCCCCTGGAACAGAATGTCCCCAGAATGACTGAGCAGAGAGAGACCTGGCTGCACCAGCCACTCTTGCTGCCTATGCCTGTTTTACCCTGTGGGTCTTGCTGTGGCCACCAGAGGACAGCAGAGAGCCAAGGAGAGAAGGGCCAGGGAGGACACAGCTGGCTGGCTGCCTGAGGCCCCAGGGTCCTTCCTGGCTCCCTGTCCAGGCTCCACCCACAGTCACAGCAATGCCTGGAACCTTCTAGGACAGCCAGATCCTGACCTACCAGTATGGGATCCCCACCTCTCTCCGGAACACAGGCCAGCAGTGGGACTTCCCTAATGGCTGGGCCCCTCTCCAGGACCTGGTCATCAGAGGTAGGCAGACAGGAATGGGGCATCCTCCAGGGACCAAACCCAGAGTGCAGGACTTGGCCGCCCTGGTACTGGGGAGGCATGAACAGGGATGCAGGGCTCCGCGTCCTTTCTCTGGCTCCTGTCTCTTGCCCCCACCCCGTCAGCAAGCGGGTTGCCCCACCTGTCCAGTGGGACCAGCCTCCTCTCTCCCTCAAACCCAGGTGCTGGATTACGAGCAGGTTGGCCTGTGGTTCCAGGGAGGAGGTCTTAGAGCCCAGGCCTCTTCCCCTCCCTGGGGACAGGAAGGCCTGGCCCCTGCTCTGCTGAGGTGGGGGCTCTGGGGATTCAGGTCTTGCTGGGTTGGGGTCTAGGCTTGGCCAAGTCATCTTCACCTCGGACCCAGGAAGTGGCTTTCCAGCTGGCCCAGAATTGGATTCGAACCAACTTTGACGTCTACTCACAAAAGTCAGCCATGTATGAGAAGGTGAGCTGGCATGGGGTGTCCCTCTGACTCCTCAGGCAGGACCCCCTCCCCAGGTGAGGTGGGGAAGCGGAGGGCTTTGCTGGGCCCAGGACAGCCCAACCCGGGCTGTGGCGGCACCCAGTGGCCATTTCCTGGTACTGCAGGGGCTGTGAACAGAGCAGCTTCTCCCCAGGGGACTCCTGTGGGTTGCTGCCCTGGGCCTGGGAACACTGTGTGACCTCCAGTCATGCTCTTCTCCCCAGTATGACATCAGCAATGGACAGCCGGGCAGTGGAGGGGAGTATGAAGTTCAGGTGAGCTGGCATCGCCTTACAGGGAACCCCTGGCTCTGTCACCCCCCCACAACCAACATGAGCCCTCAGGCCTCACTGTGGTCACCTGTATGTGAGCCCACCTACACGGGAAAGACTGACCAGTGCTCCTTGGTACCCCAAGAGGGGAGGACATGACATCCCTAAAACAGGGCTTGGGTCTCCCCCAGACTCTGACCTGCTGGCCTTGCCTCTCTCCAGGAGAGGTTTGGCTGGACCAACGGAGTGGCCCTGATGCTCCTGGACCACTATGGTGACCGGCTGACCTCAGGGACCCAGCTGGCTCTCCTGATGCCCCACTGCCTGGTGGCCACCTTTCTGTTCCACCTCCTGCTGAGCTTCTTGTCATAGTGACCACAGTGGCCTCAAGGACTGAGCAGGAGGGTGGCGTCACTCCCACGTCTGCCCCCATCTGGCTCCAACTCCTACCTTATTAAACCTCTGCACCTGGCCTAGTGTGGTGCTGGCCTGTAATCCCAGCACTCTGCAAGGCTGAGACAGGACCCCAGCCTGGGTAACTTAAAAAGACCCTGTCTCAAATAAAACATTAAAAAAGGCAGGCCTGGGTTCAATCCCAAGTACCAGCAAAAAAAGAAAAACAAGAAACACCTTCCCTTCCTTCTGCTTCTGACCTCCTTCCTACTTTATCCTCTGTCCTATGTGTATGTAGGGCAGGGCAGTGACATGGATGGCAGGGGGTGGGACCTGGGTCCCTCCTGGAACCTCTATAGAGGTAGATATCCTTTTCTGAGGGGAAGGCCTAGCCCCATCACCCCAGGTACCCCAGCCCCACACCACACAAGTACGTAGCCCAAATGCTTTATTGTTCCGCTGAAATGCTTACAAATACTGAAAAACACCCAGCCCAGCCCTAGGCAACCAAGGACCCAATGCTGGGGACAACGGCAGGGGAGGTGGGCTTAGTGTTAAGGCGTGAAGGGCTGAGGCCAGACAGCTGAGGCCTGGTCCTCCACTCTCCTTCTCCATCACCCTTCAGAGGCAGAAGGGAGGAGACAGCCAGAGCTCAGGCCCCTGTCTGTAGCTCCCTCTTGCTCAGGCTTTCATTGAGTGCCAAGCAACCCTCCTCCCTTTCTGTCAGCACCTGGAGGATGGCCCTTTTAGTTTCCTCTCCTGTGCACAGCACTGCTCCTCTGGCCGTGGATCCCCAGCATCATCCCTTCTGGCTCTAAGCAAGGCACAGTGGAAGGGAGAGGTGAGACTAGGGGCAGCAGGCTGTGCGTCAAGGCTGGAGACACAGGCAGGGAGCAGGTGTTCGTCCCTCCCCCCAATATAAGGTGCCTGTGGGCCTGGGCTGGAGAGATGACGGTGCGTACCCTTAGACAGCCCATTGCTGAAGCAGTGGGCTGAGCCGTGGAGCCGTGGCAGTTAGTACTGTTACCATGGCAATGGAGAGCAGTCACCATGGAGACCACGGTGATGGGTCTCCAACAAGGGGATGGGGCTGGGACCTCAAGGCTGACACTTGAGGTCTCTGGCCTTTGAGCCAAGTAATAAAAAGTAAAAATGAGGCAGAAGGGCGAGGCAGAGCACACTGCCTGAGCTGCTGCCCGATTCCAGATGTGGCTCTTCTTGGCCCCTGAGGCCCCTCAGAGGGGGTGAGGCAGGAGGGGATCTTTGGCAGATTCTGGTACCATAATTTGTCCTTTACAAGGAGAAAACAGGCCAGGGAGAGTAGGCGCCAGGTCAGAGTTGGCCCTCTCCAACAGCTCTTCAGTGCTGCAGGCCCAGGCACAACCCTGAACAGATCTTGCAACTCCTGGGCTCCTAGGAGCCAGCATATCCCCTCCCCAGCTTTCCTCTTCTGAGCCCAGAAGCTCACAGGACTGAGCTCCTTACAGAATATTACAAAGTCTTCTTGCACGAAAGCCCTGGTGACGCTCTGTGCTCACTGGGTTACTCTTATCTCCAGGGGTGAGCACAGCAATAGATGCTGGGCAGGGGTCCAGGAGGCCCACGACAGTCAATTCATGAACTGAGTGTAACCCTCTGCCCCTGTGACAATGACATCCATCCAGATGCGCATGGCCTCTGCAGATGGGGCCACCATGTAGTACAGCCGATCGTGGGTCTTCACGCAGAAGGTGAGAGCTGGGTTCGGGCTCTGCTGAGAGAAGAAAGGAAGGTCCTGAGGTGGGGCTCACCCAGACCCAGAACATCCCACCTCGCCTGTCACCTTTCCCTCACAGGCCCCAGGAAGCACTGGACCTTAGGGGCTGAGTCCTAAATGGGCCAAAGCCTCGTCCCCACTGCTCCAAGTGGACCCCAGGCTGAAATGCTCCCCCTCTTGAACCATAGCTCTCTAAGCCCTCTGGACCCTGGCAAGGGCACATTTGGCTGGAGGCACTGCTCCCTGCACCCCCAGGTTCAGAAGTGAATATCAGAGAATGAGTCACATAGGGCTCAGTGAGAACAGTCTCTCCTCAGCAAAGAAGAGGAATATAGGAAAAGCTATATGCAGGATGGAGGCCAGGGCTGCAGAAAAGCAGTAGTCAGGGCTAGGGCAGGCATGGAAGGGTTGGTGGGAGGGAGGCTGGCCCCAGCCTCATACACCTGCGGCTTATTAACTCCCCCATTCAAATCCAGTCTCTGAGGCTCCTCTGCCCTTTCTGCTCTCCTTTCTGTACTGCCTGTCCCCATAGAATGACATCCTGCTGCCTTCTCCAGAAAAGGAGGCAGCAAGTGCACTCAAGATCTACTCCTCCCTCAAACATGGGACAAGTTAGAGGGAAGAAGGAGAGTCAAGGGTCGGGGGAGAGAGGGCCCAGGAAGTGTTAATGTGTGTAGTTCTGGTTACAGGCATGTGGGGCGGGGTACCTCAGTCACCACAGTGAAGCAGAAAAACCTCTTCTGGGAAGGGGAGAGGAAGAGAAAGTTGACAAAGAGAAGAACTGGACCGGACCACTGCAGAGGCTGCATCCTCAGCTCCCAGAGCCCCCCCAAGCCACCCCTTCCCTATGGCTGTCCTTCTTGCCCCTCTGCCATTCGCTGCCTCTGACCTTGGCAGCACTGCGCAGGTGGTCATAGTACACTTCCTCGATGGCCTGGAAGTAGATGACCCCCTTCAGCTTCGTCTCGTGCTTGTCTGCAAATGGGAAAGGGCTGGACTGAGGAGGCTGCTGGACTCCCAAAGCAGGAACACCATGGGCATGGCGCTCTGGTCCCAGCCTCCTGGACTCCAAAACAGAGCCCACAGGGAGCCTGAAGATACAGGAAATGCTGAGCCCTGCTTGTCATTACAGAAATGTACATCAGATACCAGTGCGTTATCACCAATCACCCATCAGAACAGCAAAAATATCCACCATACTTTCAGCAAGGCCGTGAAGAAACAGGCAGTCTAATAAAGAACGAGGGGTAATATAAATTGGTAAAACCCTTGCTCATGTCTATCAAAATTAGGCACTTGATCTTTGAGCCAGTGACATAAATACCTAGATACAAATATTTTTGGTACAGAAAGACCTCATTAGGTGGTAAACAGGAATGTATTGTCCACTACATCTTTTTTTTTTTTTGGTACCGGCAATCGAACTTGGGACCTTGTGCTTGCGAGGCAGGCGGCAAAACCACTGAGCTAAATCCCTGGCCCCTGTCCACTACAGCTTATGGAAGAAAAAGTGGTAAAAATAATGTGTTTGCATTTGCTTGATCTCCCGCAGAGATCCCAAAGGATACACAAGACAGTAATAACAGGTAGAATATTTCTTGACTTAAGCTTTTTCATACATTTTGATTTCTGAACTACACGGATACATGTATTGAGTATTACTAAAGGAAGAAGGCACAGGCCAGAGCCCTGGGGACATGGGTAACACTCAGCCTCATGCAATGCATAACCCAACATCTGGGGTGGTGCGCAGGCAGGAGGATACTCTGCCAGAGCAGGACAACCACTCGGGCAGAGGGGCAGGAGCACAAGCGAAAGGTTAGGGCCTGGGCCACCCTGTCTGGCGTAAACCTGCACCAGCAACATGACTGACCTCCTCACCCAAGAGCCTGAGTCCTACAGGAAAAGCTGGGCTAATCACTAAACTCAAGTGAGAGGTGGCAGTACGCTCCTTCTCCAACCCGTTTTTTCAGGCCTGAGTCAGGGACACTGGCAGGCTGGGTCCCTGCCCCACCCTCTTCCCCTTCCGCTTATTTCCCCTATGCCATAGGAGGAGCTTCGGAAGGCAAATAAAATCCTGCTCCAGCCCACAAACTTGAACCAGCTGCCTCCTTGGCTTGGCAAAGACTGTTCAGGCTGCTGCCAACGCAACTTGCCTCACCACCTCCCCTGCACAAACGCCAGGTTCAATGGGGCCAGGATGAGCTTCTCACCATTCCCTCACAGCACATTCTTCATACACTGGAACGCTCTCCAGCACACTCCCTCGACAGACTCCTAAGTGAGGGGGTGCAGCTATGCATCCTCTATATAGTGTGCCATGCTAGCCAGGCGTGGTGGCACCCGCCTATAACTGCAGCTCTCAGGAGGCTGAGGTAGGAAGATCTCCACGAGTTTGAGGCCAGCCTGAACTGCATAGCAAGACTCTGTCTCAAAAAACTAAAAAACAAACAACCATTTGCTATGCTGAATCTGAAACCTCCTCTATACATTCATAGGTCCACCTCCTCTGGCAATGTACCAAGCACATAGCAGGTCCTCAATCAGTGTGGAATGAATGACTGCCAGGCACTAGGATCCAGAGAGATGCCACCCATCTTCCCGGGAGTATCCACCTCATGGGAACTGACAATGGAGTGGGAGGAAGGTACAGACACGCAGCTGCCACTAGCTGGAATGGTTAGGAATTCCACAGCACACCTCCACATCTTAGGCTGTCAGGAGTAGTAAACATGAGAACATATGCAAAGTAGTCAGCACGGTGTCTGGCACCCAGTGTGGCATCCATCCCTGGGCTGTCACATGGCAGACAGACCCCAGGTAACTGCAGGAGCTCAGAGGAGAGCGGGAGGTAGACTCCTGTGAAGGTAGATGCGGAAGACTTCAGAGAGGTGGCGTCTAATCTGACCCAGTACCACAGGGTTTCTACTGAGGAGCAGGAGGCTGCAGGCGCCACAGGCAAGGTACACCAGGTCCTGATCCTGCCACACCCAACTCCACCATTTCCCCCTTGGGACAAGGACCCTGGCTCCATGCCTGACCACCCTTCAGGCTCCCTCCTTCACTGCAAATAGTAACACGCTCCTGCTCCCACTTCCTAACTGCCCACCGATCCTTGATCTTGTGCAAGCTGGCTCCTGCCCCACTGCTCTGCGGAAGTGCGCTCTCCACAAGCTCCAATCCCTGAATCTAACGGCCTTTGGGCCACCTCACTTTTGGCCCTTCTGCAGGATCCATCATTGCTGGTAACACCTCCTGTTGCAAAAGCTCACTTCTCTGGCTGTGTGCCTTCCTTGTTTCCACTGCCTGCCTAAACATGGTCTCCTTTTGTTTTACAGACATTAAGTAAGGTCACACTTGCCAAGTGCCAGCCCAGCACCCGGCACCAGGTCAGTGCTGGCTCCCTGCCTCCTGCTCCTTCTGCATGTGCTGGTCTCTCCTCCTCTCCTTCCCCGCCAGAGGAGGTCTGCGCCAGCTGCAGTACTCCCTCCCTCTGCTCTGCCTCTTAGGAGCTGTGAGACCTTGGCAATGTATATGCCTCTGAGTCTCATTTTTTTATCTGTAAAGTGGGTATACACACAGTGGTTTTCTCATGGGGTTATTACAAAAATTAAATGAGATGATGTGTGTAGAGTACTGAGCACAGCACTTGGCTCATACAAAGGCTGGTAAATATGACCTGCTGTTATTGTGACTGTTGTGATTATTATTCCAACAGACTCAGCTGTCGCTCTGCCTCTAACCTTGACCTTGCTCCTAAACCCAGGTGTCCCAGAGGCTCCTCAAACTCAACATACTCACAATGCAGCTCTTCTGCCAGGCCTGTTTCTCCCTCTCCCAACAAAGACCCTGCCTTCCTAGCCCAGGTGAAAAGGTGGGGACACTTGTGCCTCTGTCCATCCACACTCAGGGCCCTGGGGGTCAGAGAAGACCTCTTGGAGGGGGTGACACTTGGTAAGGGACCAGGTTGGAGAGGGAAGCGGGGCACTCCGAGCCTGGGCATCTCTGGCACCAAACACGGCAGACCTTTCCTCTTGGGCTTCTAGTAGGATTGCTCAGTCTGGGTTGTGGGTCACCTCCCAGGAGGGGCATTTACTGGCAATGCAAGGCCTACTTTTCCCTCTGCCATCGTGGCTAGCAATATTCTTGAAAAGCACGCTCTGAAGCAAACAACACTGATGCAGAGCCAGGGATTTAGCTCAGTGGTTCTGTCACCTGCCTGGCAAGCAGAAAGACTCAAGTTCGATCCCCGGTACCAAAAAAAAACCAAAAAACAAACCCTGAGGCAGAGAGGAGCCCCCCACCCACCCGATGCACAGAAGAGATATACTGGGAAGAAGAAGGAAACTCGTGGGGTGTCATGGCACACACCTGTAATCCCAGCACTCTGGGAGGCTGTGGCAGGAGGATCACAAGTTCAAACCCAGCCTGGGCAATGTAGCAACTTAGTGAGACCCTGTCTCCAAATAAAGAATTTAAAAGGGCTGGGGATGTAGCTCAGTATGAAGGCCTTAGGTTCAATTCCCAGTACCACAAATCAAAACAAAACAGAAAAGGAAACTGGTTTTGAGCCGCTGGGATTTGAGGACTGGTTGTTGCTGCAGCACACCCTAGCAACTCCTGACTAGGGCATGATCCAGTACCCCCCACTCCAAATAGGAAACGTCCAGAGGGAATTCCAGAGATGGGAAACTGTTGGAGTGAGGGGGCTAACAGAATGGGATGGGGCAGTTGCCTGCCCCCTCGCTGTCCCAAGAGCTCTATGGCACTGCATAACTGCTCATGTTGAAGTCTCTAGGGAAACTTGCCCAAGGAGATCCCCAGGCCAACCCATGCACCTACAGCGCCTATCACAAACCCATTAACTCTGTTCAGTATCTGCCTTCCTGGCTGTAAGCTCCAAGGACAGAGCTTCCCTCCAGCACCCACAATGCTGCCTGTAATTATTGGGTGAGCAGTAATACTGCTGACTCTGGAGTAAGCGAGTGAATGAATGAATAGATGGATGGATAGAGGTGAACCAAACATATTCTACACTTTCAGGGAGGAGAGGACAAGACCCAACCTGAGCCTCGGGGTCCCTTCTCAGAAATTTGGCCTCCTTCCTGAAGACCAGTGGTCTCAGGTCCCACCTCCAGCTGCCCCGGGGAGGTCCTGTGGGAACTCACCCACGTAATAGGAAAGGGTACGCTTGAGCCGGTCAAAGACAAACCAGCGCTTCTTCCATGATTTGATCTTGCCGCCCATCTTGACCAAGTAGCCACGGCAGACCTGGTGGGAAGCAGAAGTGAGAAAGGACCTAGGTGAGCAGGCCCTCAACCTTCGTCCCTGCACAGCCTCCTTAAGCATGTCATCTCCTGTCTCTGATGTCATGGGAGCTGTTCCCAGCATCTCAGGCCAGCACACCAGGCCCTGGGACAAAGACCTGGTTACATTAGGGCAGGAAGTGACGCCACTACTCCAAGGCTGGTGCCTGTGACCACAAGGCCCTCTCCCTAGCAACCTGGGCTATCCAGGCCTGGTACCTTGCTGCTGAGCACCACGTGCAGGCAGGTGTCTACACCATGTCCTGACGACTCAATGTGAGTCTTCAAGTCAAAGTCCTCCTTCCGGATTGGCAGGTAGCGGGTCAGGGGCCGTGCCTAGGAGCAAAGGGCAGGGTCAGCAGAGTCCTCTCTTTTCTCATCATTCTATCCCAGCCCCTCGGCTTCAATCTAGAACCCCCTGCAACCCAACATCACCCCCTGCTGAGCCCAACTCTGTCACTCTGGTTTCACAGGGCTTGTAACAAAAGTGGAGACCTAGCGTACTGCCTCTACCTCGGTCCGGGCAAAATGCTGGATGACTCCTTGCCTCAGTTTTCCCACCTGTGACCAATATGCAGCCATCCTGATCTTGTCCCTGCCCCTGTCCCCTCCTGTGCTGAACAGAATAAAGCAAAAGCCAGATGTGAACATGCTCTGGGAAAAGAAGTCCAATAAGAAATGTGCTCTTGGGCCGGGGATTTAGCTCAGTGGTTTCGCCACCTGCTTGCAAGCGCAAGGACCCGAGTTTGATCCCCAGTACCAAAAAAAAAAAAGTGCTCTCTAGAGCTAGGACTGTAGTTTAGTGGCAGCACATATGCCTTGCATGTATAATGCCTTGGATTTCATCCCCAGCACCAAAGGAAAAAGGGAGGGAAGGAGAGATAGAGGGAGAGAGGAAGAGACGAAGGGAGAGAAGGAAACAAGAAATCTTTCTGTCCACCCATAGGACCTTGTTTGGGTCATATAACTCTCTGGGCCTCAGTTTCCTTATACATATGTAAAAGAAGGACTTTAAATTAGATAATCACATAAGAATACATAAAGTATTATTCCATGAGTAATGTCAACAAACAGCCAGCCTTGGAGAAGAGATCACACGTGAGACGTGTAAGAGTCAAACATTGTCTCCACTGTGACAAAGATGGCCATGGTAGACTTTGAACCACCTGTTGGGAGAGGTTGCAGAATTTGTAATGCCATGCATTTCCCTGGATGACAAGACATGCGTGTTAAGATTTGTGGCCTTCCAGTCCTTAATATTTTCATCTTTTTAAAATACATTTTGACTTTTAGCCTTTTCAAGAACCATAGTCTTGCCGATACTGTTTACCTCATTTTTGTATCTATTTTGCTGTGGGTAAGTGTATAACATAAATAATGTTTATACATGTTTCAAGTGTTTAATGAGTAATCAGCAAAATCAGCCAAGGAGTCCCTCTGGAGCCATATAAAGATTCTGGCTCCAAATGAACCAGAAGTGTTTGTCCACGTGGCAAATGACCTGTGTTAAATGTAAATCCTTTTTAGTGTTAACGTCTGTGCTCATAAGCAGATGTATTTTTTTTTTTAAGATTGTTTTTTTTTTTTTGGTACCAGGGATCGAACTCAGGTCCTTGCGCTTGTGAGGCAGGCAGTGGAACCACTGAGCTAAATCCCCGGCCTAAGCAGGTGTATTTTGATGAAACACATACCAATTCTGTCATCACTGTGATCTTTAAAAATCTGCATTTAGCAATCTAATGGAAGAACTAAGTTGATTTTTTAAAATTTGCCATAAACCGAGCAAAAGTAAGTGCAATAATTTCAAGAGATTTATGGCAAATTAATTTGCAGTATGGGTTAATCTTTCTAATATTTTTATTGCTCTTCAGTAAAAGAAGGCATAAGAAAGAAAATATCCCAGTGAATTTATGGCTTACTGTCAAAGCTTCATTCTTGGCTGCATGTTGAAAATGTAATTAAAGTTAATAGAAGAGATGAAATTTAAATAAATAAATAAATTAGATAATCACAAAGTCCACTTCACTTCTAATACTAACTAGAATTCTCAGTCAACCACAGTATTTTTCTACTCCTCTTTTCCTATAGAATCTTAAAATGGCAAGAAAACATCACACATTATTAAAAGAAAACACAGAACAGACAACTGCCAGGGGGAACCCTAAAGATGAGCTGACACAGCCCTGTCCCACACTAGTCTCGAGCAACCCCTGCAGCAATGCTTGAGTCCCAGGCCTAGGACAGAGGCTGGAAGAGGGAGTCCCTCGCAGTCACAACAGAAGCAGGAAAAGAGAACTGGCATTTAGCAAAGATTCCAACCACAGAGGTAAAACTCAGAGTTCTTGATTGTTTCTTAATTGCCAAACCCAGACTAGGTAACCTGTCCCTTAGAATTTATGTTGTTGCACTGCAGAAAATAAGGGAGCTCTGGGTGTTGGTTCCTGCTGTGGGGAGATGCAAAGGAAGCCGATCCAGGGAGGCCTACAAAGACCCAACCGTAGGGGACAGCTCTTCTGAGTCCTACAGGTCCTCATGGGGCCAAAGTCTGGGACCCTTGCCCAGCCCCATTTCTCTTTCTACCTGCATACATCTCCTGCATGAGGGCTGGTTTTGAGCAAAGAGGGGTCTCTGTCCGAGGAGAATCTACTGCAGTCCCCAGGAAATGTGAACCAAAAGTCAGAATGAGGTCATCCATGGATGGAGGGGACTGGAGCTGGAAGGCCCCTCGGGGTGAGGGCCAGGACACTGTGGAGTGCCATGTGGAGTGCCATGTGCTGACAGGCAGCAGAGGAAGCAGGAGGGAAGATGCAGCACAGATGCACAAAGCAGAGATGAGGCCCTGGAAAGGCCAGGGACAGCCACTTAGATTCCTGGCTCCCAGCCCCATCCATGGGAGGCCTGTCTGGACCCTCTCCTCTCAACCACCCCCAGTGCTCACAGACACTGGCGGAACAAACCCCACCAGGTCGCTGTTTCTTGGGGCTGAAGAGTCCCAGGTAGAATCTGCCTGTGCATGGCCAATAGCAATCTTTTCTGGAGAGGGGCCCAGGGAAGGCTCCACTCCTCCACAGCCCTCACCATCAAGCTCCCCACCACACCCTGCACCTCCTACTCACCTGGGAAAACTGCTTCTCCCGCATCTTGACCTCCTTCTCCACCAGCTGCTGCCTCCGGGCACTCTCGCTCTGCAGCCTCCGTTCTACCTGTTCCCGCCTCCGCCGCTCCTCCTCCAGGGCCTGCCGCCGCAGCTCCATCTCACGCTCCTGTCCCCAAAGCCAGGGGTCAGGGCCATGGCCACCATCAGCATCCCCCACTGGCCCTCCTCAGGCCCAGGCAGAGCCGCAGGAGCCACCTACCACAGACGATGGCCTGGCAGAGGAAGCATCATTCCCAAAGCCACCCTCTCCAGGAGCTCGGCTGGCTTAGGACATCTGCTTTAAAGTGTGACTGGCCTGACTTCAAACCTGGCTGTGTCACCACTGCGGGTTGTGACCCAGACAAAATCATTTCTCTAAGCCTCAGCTGCCTCATCTGGAAAATGGGGTTAAATGTGCCTACTCCTGCGATTACAGTGAAAATTAAACAAGATCCTGTTTATAAATGCCCATCACTGATTCCAGCAGGAAAGCAGCAATAAATATACAGGGCTCTATAATTGTAGCTGAATTCCTAGAATGTAAAATCATTTAACCTTTTTTGCCAGCTAGTATATTCAGTAATCCTTCCACAATCACCAACTTAAGGCCCTTTGAAACGCCACATTAGTAATCTGTTGAAGAAAAATACGATTGGAGACCAAGGTTCTAGTTGAAATTATTACAAAAGGATTTTAAACTGGGCAAGGTGGTACATGCTCACAATCCCAGCACTCTGAGGTAGGAGGATCACAAATCTGAAGCCCACTTGGGCAATTTAGAGACTTAGCAAGACCCTGTGACAAAATAAACCCAGTTCAGGGAAAAAAAAGATTTAAAAAATCATTAAAGCAACTCATAAATACAGAGATGTCAGTGATCCTTTATATGCCTTATTGACAAAGACTCTATACTAGTGAAGTGATGGCAATCCTTTTAGGGCTTTCAATGGTAACAGTCCACTGCACCACTCCTGCCATAGATTTGCTACCACTGCTCTGTACCATCTGAAGTATCTTCCTAGTTCAAAGAATCAATCTTCTTTCCCTCCATTTGCCAAGAAATGCTTATAAATTTGCCCTACTTTGATGTAAATAAGATTAAGAGGCACTCTTTTCTGGTTGGTCTTCCATCTAAACGGTCAGTACTCCTGTTTTTTTTTTTCAGTACCTCCTTTTTAAAACCCTCTAGATGCTGGGTGTGGTGGCACACACCTGTAATCCCAGCACTCGGGAGGCTGAGGCAGGATCACTGTGAGTTCAGGGCCAGCCTGGGCTACATAGTGAGTTCAAGGTCAGCCTGAATTGATAGCAAAATCCTGTCTTGAAAAGACAAAAAATTTTTTAAAAAATTTTTAATTAAAGAAATAAAACCTTTTAGCTGCTAACTGCACTCCATGGGTTCCACTTTCATCTCAACAGACATGGAGTGGAAAAAAAAAGCCAGAACAGTCCTGTGGATCTGTAGCTCCATCTACTCAGGAGGCTGAGACAGGAGGATCACTTGAGCCCATGATGAGTTACAGAACAGCTTGGGCAACATAGCAAGAAGCATCTCAGAGAGAGAAAGAAAAGTGCCTCCCTCAGTCAGCTTCTGCAGGCCCTTTGCTTAACTTCCCGCCCAAGCAGAGTTTGCCTCAGCCTATCTATGCCCAATGCCAACCATTGTTCCCTCTTTGCCCAGCCCCAGCAGCATGCCCAGGTTAAGGGATCAGGACTTCCTGCAGCCACTCCCCAGCCAACACCTTTGCTCTGGCTTGGACCCCTGCTTCTTCCACTTCCATCCCATACTTTCACCCCTAGTCCCTGCTTTCCTACCTATCCCCAAGAGGAACGACCTGATATTCAGGGAGAGAGGACCAAAGTTCCCATGCTTCCCAAAATGTCTGCAGAAGGATGCAGATAGTCCAGAAGTTCCTGTTCAGGCAACTCATGTTTGGACAATGGTTCCTGAGCTGCCTTCTATTCCAGAGAGCTGAGAAGCTGGCCCAGCCTCCCATGGCCTACTTAAGGAACACAGACTTTTCTTTCTTTTTTCCTGTTTTTTGTTTATTTTTTGTACTGGGGATCGAACTCAAGACCTTGAACTTGCTAGGCAGGCACTGTGCTGCTGAGCTACATCCCCAGCCTTTTCCTGTTTTTTTGAGACAGGGTCTCGCTATGTAGTTCAGACTGCCCTTGAACTATGTACCCCAGGCCTCCCAAGTGCTGGGATTACAGGCCTGGCAACAGACTTTTTTTTTGGTACCGGAGATTGAACTCGGGACCTTGAGCTTGCAAGGCAGGGCTGAAAACACTGAGCTAAATCCCCAGCCCTAAGAATTATTATTTTTTTTTTTGGTACCGGGGATCAAACTCAGGTCCTTGCGCTTGCGAGGCAGGCAACCGAACCACTAGGCTAAATCCCCAGCCCCTGGCAACAGACTTTTAAGATGCTTTCTTAGCCAGGCATAGTGGTGTACACCTGTATCCCCACACTCGGGAGGCTGAGGCATGAGGATCACTGTGAGTTCAATACCAGCCTGAGCTACACAGTAAGTTCCAGGCCAGTCTGAACTAATAGTTACCCTGTCTCAAAAAACAACAAGAAAACACTTTTTGCTGGCCACAGTGGTACACATCTGTAATCTCAGCACTTTAGGAGGCTGAGGCAGAAGGATCACAAATCTGAGTCCCAGGGCCGGGGATTTAGCTCAGTGGTTTCGACGCCTGCTGCGCAAGTGCAAGGACCCGAGTTCGATCCCCGGTACCAAAAAAAAAAAAAAAGAAACAAATCTGAGTCCCACCCGGGTGTCTTAGTGGGACACTATCTAAAAATAAAAAACAAAATGGGCCGGGGATTTAGCTCAGTGGTTCCACTGCCTGCCTCACAAGTACAAGGTCCCAAGTTTGATCCCCGGTACCAAAAAAAAAGAACATAGGCTGAGCTTGTAGATCAGTGCAAAGACCCTGGTTTCAATCTCTAGTACTACAAAATCACAGTAAAAATAAAATGCTTTCTATTCCAATGCAAGGTCATGCCAATACAATGCAGCTGGAAGGCGCTGAGGCAGCACCAGGCCCTTGGCCGGGGGAGGGCACTCGAGCCCATGCCTTCTGCCTCCTGGCAGGTCAGCCTCACCCTGGACTCCATAAGCCGGCTCTTCTCCGCGTGAGCTTCCCTCAGCATCTTCTCCATCTCCTCAATCTTGCCCATGTCCAGACCACTGGCACTGCAGAGGGAAGGGAAGACAGGCTGTGTCAGGAGCCAGGGGTGCCTGCTAGAGGCCTTGGGCCAGGCAGGGAGGCACCTGGACATGTTGTCGGGGGAGCAGGCAGAGTTGCCCCCCGTGGAGATGCTGGTGTCCATGCTGTCTGAGCTCTCCAGGCTCAGCGTGTCGTAGGCGTGCTCGCCCTCCTCCCCTCGCTCTCGCCCAGCTGGCAGGTGGTGCAGGATGGAGTGGTGCACCAGGGCAGGGAAGGGTGCAGTCCCATGCAGGGCGTCCCACTGGCACTGCGCCTCAGCCGCCGCTTTCTGCTTCAGCTCGGCCAGCCGCCGCCGCTGCTCCTCAATCACCTGCTGTCCTATAGGAGGAACAGGTCAGAGTCACAGGGTGCTCCCACTTGTCCAGGGGAGGGGACACCAGCAGCACCACAGAGGGATGAGGCCAGCAGGGACAGCTTAACACGCTCATCTCCAGGCTGGCAGCCCCACTAAGGCTCCAGTCTCCTGCACAACTGGCCATGGCACATGGTCTGGTGCAGTGCTCTTTCTCCAGGGCACCTGGCTGCAGCTCACAGTGGAAGCCTGAACACATGAGCGGGACACATGTACCCGCCTGCCTGCTGGTGAGGGAACGGGAGGTGGCAGGAGCCCCATGAGCCCAGGGTGCCAAAGCAGACACTCCCACAATGCAGAAGCAAGAGCAATGGGAGCAGGAAAGAAGGCAGTGAGACAGGGAGCATAGTCGAGGGCAGCAGGGAGCTGAGCTGGAGGGGCAGAGCCTCGGGCACCTGGGCCCAGCTCAGCCTGGGAACCTGCGAGGGACCCGGGCAGGACACATCTTGCTGGCAACGGGGCAGGGTTGCCTGGCCAAAGCAATGCCCTTGGTGACCCACGCTCTACTTGCTGGGTTGTCGGTTGAGAGGGGCTCGGCAGGATGCAATTCGAATGGCATAGGAAGCCCCGGGCAGAGGGTATGGGAAAGAGACACAGAGGGGATAAAGAGGAGAGAGAGACACAGACATGGGCTTTCAAAGCAACCCAAACACACTTAACAACAGGACTGCTGGGTCTCCAGAGCCAATGTCTCTGGGAATTTTTTCTGGAAGTCATTAAATCCATCCTACATCTAGGCCTGCTCAGGTCAACAGACACTTCCCATATTGGCTGGCCTCTCTAGAAAAGATGTCACAGCCCCCCAGGCCCTCAGTCCCCTGTTCCAAGTCTTTTGATTTTGGGTTTTTTTGTTTTTTATTTTTTTGGGTTTTTTTGGTACTGGGGATCGAACTCAGGACCTTGCGCTTGCGAGGCAGGTAGCGGAACCACTGAGCTAAATCCCCAGCCCCCAAGTCTTTTGATAAACATCCAGGAAGCTCTTCTTTCAGTGTCCAACCAAAATACTTTCTCCTCTCACCCAGATCCCAATTAAAAGAAAAACATCCTGTGAATGGTGTGGGAGGTCCCCCAGGGCACAGGGGGGCTGGCACTACAGCCACTCACCCTTCTGCTGCAGGGCCAGCTGGCGCTTGGTCTCAATGTCCTGCAGTGTGGCTGCCAGGTTGCGAGGAAGGCTGCCCGTGCCGTTCTGGGCAAGCAGGGCACTCTGCAGAGGGAACAGAGTGCTGGTACCAGGGCTCAGACCACCCCACTCCACCCCACAGTCTGCAGGGTGGCCCTGGCCTTGCCCTAGGACGGCAGTCTCCATTCCCCCACCACTCTTTGTCCTCAGACCTTTGGGGAGGGGCTGCGACCCAGGGTAGCCACACTGAGCTGGGAGGAAGAGGAAGAGGAGCCAGATGAGGAGGGGAGTGGGCCACTACGGGTCCGAGGCAGTGGGCTTGTGGCTTCGCCATCCATCTTGGAGTGGTAAACCTGTAGGGAAGAGACCAGGTGAGCTCTGGCTTCCCCACTAGCAGCCACCTCATGTCCTCTACCCTAGCACCAGGCCTCTGAGGCCTTCGGACTCCAGGTGACAAATGGGTTGAGTCTCCTGGGTTCCCCAATGGGCACATGCTACTGCCAGCTGCTAAGTTTCCTTCCCAGGTTCTTCCTCCCTAGCCCAATCCTGATCCAACCCTGGATCTGAGAAGGGCTTGCAAACTAACCCACACCAGTAAGAAGTTAAGAGCTGCACAGGAGAACAAGGTAGGGGCCAGGTCCTTTCTGGTCAAAGCTCTGCCACTAATAGACTGTGTACCCTTGGACAATTCACTTCCCCACTCTGGGCCTCGGCTTCCTTGTGTGCAAAGGGAAGGTGCAGGACTACATTAATGCATTGTCACGCTCCCTCAAAGCACTGACATACAGTGAATATAGTCTTTGGCGTCAAGAGCCCTGACTCTCCACATAAGCTCTACCACTTTCTTCATAGCTATATGGCCCTGGCAAGTTTTCTTATCTTCTCCATGTCCCAGTGTTTGATCTGTAAAATGAGAGTTAACACCGTCTACCTCAAAGGCTGTGGCAATGATTAAATGGATCAAAACATGGCAAAGTCTCCAGCCAGCTGGGCACACAGCAAGTTACATGAATCAAACTCCTCCCAAAGGGAATGTGGAATTGTAGCTGAGGTCACAGCCTTACAGGTGCAGCACCTTCACTCAAAAATGACTCTTGGGGCTGGGGATTTAGCTCAGTGGTTCCGTTACCTGCCTCGCAAGCACAAGGACCAGAGTTCAATCCCCGGTACCAAAAAAAAAAAATGACTCTTGAATGGTTGAATTTTAGGCACCACAGTAAGTCAGTGGAGTAAAACCAGAGACTATCCAAGTTCCCTTCCTCTGCCACAGTCAGTAGCTGGGCCCACGCCCTCCTCCACAACTACTCTCAGGAGATGGGTATGTCTGCAGGGCTGTCACTTCAGAATTTCTGTCCTCCTTTCTGCCTCCAAATATCACCCTTGGGAAGACCAGGAGAATGAAATATAGGTGTTTCTCCTAGGACATACTAATTCCAGTTGTGAGAGACCCAAGAGTGTGTCCAGCCCTCACTGAGGTGAGCTCTGGGGAGAACCCCTTCCACCACCACCCTCGGACACAAGAGAATGGCCCTCCAGCTGCCCCAGGAGCCAGATGACTACCCATGGAGAGATCCTCAGTGCCCCTTTCAGGCCCAGAAGCCCCTTCTTCCTGTGCTGAGCTGATTATGCATAGTGTACAGTGTGGCTGAGGGGATGGCAGGATGTACTCTGAGCAGACAGAAGCAAGACCTGGGAAGAACTGGCAGGGAAGAGGTTACCTGCAGCTGACGGGAAGCTTTGGCAGGCAGAGGTGGAGGGGAAGAGCGAGGGGAGGCTGCAGCAGGGCTAGTCACCAGCCCGGCCATCAGCTCCTGGTACCACTGCTCTAAGTCTACAGCAGGGAGCAGCAGTTTCTCCATCTGCAGGGGCAGGGAGAAGGCAAGGATGGAGAGGAAGGGCCAGGACAGGAAGGGAAAAGGGATGGGAGGAAGAACAAGAAGGAAGAGGGGTCGAGGAAAGGGAAAGGAAGACCATGTCGGGAAAATGGACAGGAAGGTAAGGGGAAGAAGGGAAGGAAAAGAGGGAGGAAGGAGAGCAATAAAGAGAAGGAAGAGAAAAACAGTGAGATGACAGTTGTCTTGAATGTGATAAAGGCAAAGAGAAACAGTCAGGGTGCAACTCCCAGAGCACAGACGCGTACTATGCCAGCCAGCCAGAGCCTGCAGGCACCCAGCATGCCCCTCAGGCTGGCCTGAGCTGAGATGCTGGTGAGCCCGGGCAAAACAAACACAGACAGCCACACCTGCCATAGGGTGGGGGTGTCAGGAACACACAGACCACCAACCTTGGGTGAAGGCGTGATGGAAGCGAAGGAGGAGAAGGAGGGCAGCACAGGAGGAAGGCAGGTAGTGGGAACCAGGTCCCGGGAAGCAGAGGCCCAGGGAGGCCAGCCTGGCGTGGGGGTGGGGGGCATGGGTGAGGTGCCCCACATCACCTTTAGCTGCTCAAGCGTCACGTACTTGGGGGAAGGCCAGGCGTAGGAGGGAATACAAGAGGTTAATGGGATTGCAACCCAAGACATGGCCCTGCCCACAAGGGAGGAAAAGAGTAGGAAGCAGAGAGCAGAGGCCAGCCTGGAGAACCAGAGTCCTCTAGACAAGATGCTCTTCTCCTAGAGCAGAAAGGCTGCCCCTCCCCGAGCCATCGTGAGCTGATGACAGCTCCTGAGGCCTTGGGAAGAAAGGGAAACACTCTCAATGCCCCTGGCCAGCTGCCCTTCTCTCTCACTGCTGAAGACTGACCCTGCTGTTGCCCCACCCCTACCCAGGCCCGAGGCGCAATGGAGGGCATCCATACTCAGCAGCTGGTACCTCACTGTCAGGCAGGGACTGGGTGAGCACGCTGGGGGAGGTGGCAGAAGCATAGGGGTCCAATCGAGAGCACAGCTGGAGAACCTGTGCCAGGCTCACATACTCCTAGGGATCCCAGGGTAGGGGGAGCAGAGAAGAGATTAACGAGGTTCAATCTGGTACCTAACACCCCACACTCCATGCCAGGCACATATGTCAGCACACAATCCCGAGCAGCGGCAGGTGCTCAGCTGCCTCCTAGCCAGTCAGCTGTGGGAGCAGGGGAACTGAAAAGGCTGGACAGAACTGACTGTAGAAGGCTCCTCCTGAGACCACTTTGGTATTTTATTGCTGCCCCGAGCAGATCCTAGAGATCCATCACTGGACTGGCCCTGGGCTGGAGACAGGTAAAAAAGCCCATGAAGGACTTCCAAGAGCCCACTGAGGCACAGAACCCAGACCCTAGCAAGTCCAACTGTCTCCAGCGTCTGGGTATCCCCAGGCCACACACATGCAGAATGGATCATCAGTTACATCATTCCCCAGGGTCCTCTCCCACCCCACTCACAAGAGCAGGAGCTGGAAACAGGTGGGGAAAGGTGGGGACACACCCAGGGCCTGTGCAAGATAAGTGCTGAGGAAGAGGCTTAGCAGAGAACAGCTAAAACCCCTAGAAGGAAAATGGGCCCACTGGCCAGGGTAAGCACTTAGAAAGATGCCAGCACATTGGATTGTGGTTGGGAAGACAGGTGTGTCAAACCCATCATATATCCTTAGAATCTGAACTTATCTAAGCGCCGGGCATGGCAGGCATCCACAGTGTGTGCTAAATCCCACCAGTGGACCCTAAGCCTGCCTTATCCAGGGTACATGTCCAGGCCTAGCTCCGGGGCCAGCCTGGCCTCTGAGGGTCATGGGAAATGAAAATGAGCCAGAAGGTCCAGTGTGTTGTGCAAACTGGTGAATGACATGCAGAATACATGCAAATCAATCCTCTGATTTGGCATGGGCTGCCCAGGCACTCTATGGATGGCAAAATGGCACACTCACACAAACACCACCAAACTCCGCCCAGCAAACAGTTATTGCCACATGCCCTTCTTCAGCTGGGCCCTGGGAAGCTGCAGGCAGGAGCTCAGTGGGCAGGCTGATAGGCACCCAGCAAAGCAGGGCACACAGTGAGCTGTGATTACCTCTTGTACTTTGGGGCAGAGCAGAGTGGAAGCAGGTGGGGTTAAGGAGACAGAGGAGTCCCCAGCCTGAGAAGACCCTGAGAATGGACCCAGAGCCTTGGTCCCCAGCCCCATCTCTGAGGAATTGGAGATGAGCAGCTGAGCCTACAGAGAGGGTCATGGTGAAGGGGCTCACCTCACACACCTCAGCCACCCGCCCCAGGCCGAATCACTTGTGCAGTGACACAGGGAGGGAGGAAAGAGGTCAGAAAACCAAGTATGTCCTAATCAGGCCTCACACATCAGATGTGCAGACTTGGAAAAGAACTACTTAGGGGCCTCAATGCCCACTTCTAAGCTAAGAGCCTGGCTTCAGGTGGAAGCCCAGAGACCCCCAAGATCAGGATCCCTAAGAACTTTGCCCCTCAAGGTGAGTCCACTCAGCCCTGTCCCCTACCAAACCTCTGAGCTGTCTGCCTACCCCAACCAGGGCCCTTGAGCCCCTTGCATATATCCAGTCACCCCAAATGGTAAGATCAATGGGCTCCTGAGCGCCCAGAAAGCAACAGAGAAGCACCTGGTACCCAGGGAGGTTTAAATCTCAGACCCCAGGGCCATTCCTCCTCATATCTCTCCAGTTTAGGATGATCCCTCCACCCTCGACCTCAGCCACTGGGGTGAAGGTGGCACAGGTTGCTCCCTTGGGCCTGAAGCTGGGGCTGACCCAACTTTTACCTCTTTGAGGGTCGAATTGGTCTTTGGGAAAGGCCTGCCCCCTGTGAGTGTGTGGTATCTCCTTTCCAGCGCAGTCAGCTTCTCCTTCTCCTGAAAGCCCGGAGTGGTCAAGTTAGAGAGAAGTGGGACAAGGGTTAGGGAAGAGCCCCTGTGATGTATCCCTCACACTGGGAAATCCCCACCCCGGCCCTTCTCCATGCCCTTCACCTACCCCACCCAGTCCCTGTCCAAACCCGAGATGGGTACCTTCTGCAGCAGCTGCAGGGAGGCATTCTTGTCCCTGGCCAGGCGCTCTGACTCCTGCACAGCCTGGGCCCGGATCTGCCCAGCCTGACTGTCCAGGATGGCCAGGCGCTCCTGAGGAGATGGGAGGGGTGGTGTTCGGTGAGGCCCAGGGGATATGGGGCTGAGCCCCAGGTGAGACCTGGCTGACTCTCCTGCCCAGAGTCCCCAGGCTCAGGTGAAAGGACTCAACCAGCTCTTCTGCTTGGCCTCAACTCACCCCAGGAAAACTCAGAGTACCCTAGTCAGCTCCTTCTCTTGCTTTTCCTTCACTCCCTCAACCAGTGACCTCTGGGCCACCAGGCAAACTAGCCAAAACCCCTGTCACCCACTACTGCATCCAAGCCCTCTGCTTTCCCAGCTGCGCTTCTCACCAGCCTGCTGCTGCTGCTCTCCCAGCTTTCTGATCCACTCCACATTGCTACAAAATATCTCCTTAAAATGGTTTTTGAGCTGTGTTTGCTTATCTGAATTGTCCAGTCTTTCTAAATATAATATACACTACTTGAGCAACTTTGTGGGTTTTTTTGGGGGTGGGGTTTTTATTGGTACCAGGGATTGAACTCAGGACTTTGCGCTTTTGAGGCATGGGCTGGCACCATTGAGCTAAATCCCTGGCCCAGTAACTTTGTTTTTGAGACAGGGTTTCCCTATGTTGCCTGAGCTAAACTTGAACTCCTGAGTTCAAGCAATCCTTCCGCTTCAGCCCCCAGAGAACCCAGGGCTACAGGTGTACACGAGCATAACTGGCTTTTTTTTTCTTTTCTACGTGTGTGCGTGTGTGTGTGTGTGTGTGTGTGTTTTCGTTATTGGAAATTAAACCCAGGGCCTTCATAATAACCTACATCTCTAGCATTTTTATTCATTTTTGGTATTCTGTTTTTGAGACAGGGTCTTACTATGTAGCCCAGGCTGGCCTCAAACTCTCAGTGATCCTCTTGCCTCAGCTTCCTGAGTGCTGGAATTACAGGAATGCATGGCTCCTCATTACACACAGGATGAAGCACAAACTCCCTAACCAGCACCCAAGGGCTTCAGGAACAGGTTCTACCCTTTGCCTGCTCAGCCCTCTATGTACCCTGGGTTCAGCCACAATGTAACTCGGCTGTGCAGCTGTGTGCTTTCAAGCCTCCCTTCTATCTCTCCCTCAGCCAGGGGTGCTGTCCCAGGCCTCTGCACCTGTGCTGAGCCTGTCAGCCTCCAAGACTAGACCGAATGCTACCTCCTTCCCAAAGCCAACTTTGATTGTGCCTCAATTTCTCTGTTCCTTCCTCTGTGTTCATATTATTCTATATCGCCATGTCCCTTGCCTTATTGTTATTTGTCAATATATCTGTCTCTACCACCCACTGCCACCTCATCCTAAATATAAGATCTGAGGGCAGGACAACAGGATTTAGCATAGTGCCTGGCTCAACAATCATTTGCCAAAAGAAAACAGAAAGATACTAAGTGAGAGAGGATAAGCGCTAGGGAATATGGGCAGGGTTAGTTCCAGGAAGGCTTACGGAAAGAGGCGGTCTAAACCACCCCTCTGAGGAACAAGATTCCTCAGAGAGGAATGCATAATGCATTCTCCCTGTGGCTGAGGCTTGAGCTCCTGCATCAGTGTGTATGCGTGTGCCATTTGCCTGTCTGGAGTGTGTGCAAGGTGAGGACAGTGAGATCGAGGGAGCTGTGTCCCAAAGTGGTGGGAGAAGAAAGCATGAAGAAAGAAGCTGTGCTAAACCTGGAGTCAGCCCAAGAAAAGCAGCAGGTTAGGCAGTAACTCTCACAACAAGAGCCACCATGTCCACAGACCCCAGGAGGAGCCAGGAACTCTGCTGGATGTTTTGCATTTGTTACTTCATTTAATCTTATGAGGCTGGTGCCTTTAGTGCCCATTTCATAGGTGAGAACACTGAACTTAGCTCCTATATTTAGGAGCTAAGGTCTCAGCTAGCAAGTAGCAGAGCTAGGACTAGAACCAGATCTGTTGGATTCCAGGGATAGTACTCCCCCAATCACTTTGAACCAGAGTAGACAGAGGGTCACGGGGTTCTAGGGCAGGCAGAGCCTGGGTGCAGGGTGAGGCTGGGCACAGGGAAGAACATGAGGGAGAATATGACACCCCCACACATCCAGGTCTCAGAGCTGAACTTGTTTGCCAGAGGCTAGAGTGGGCATGGAGAGGAAAGAAGTGGAGTCCATACTACTGACCCCTCCCAAACTTCCTGGAACTTATGGCCTCTAGGACCTCAAAGAGATAGGAATAGGTGATCTAAAGGCTCCTTGATGAATATCCTCAGAAGGAAAGCAGAAGAGGCCAGAGAAATGCCAGCCTCTATACCTCACACAGCACAGTGGAAGGACCATTATGAGCCAAGGCAGGCCTGGGTTCCAACTCTGACTCTAAGCTGGTAGCCTGGGAGGCTTTGGATAAATGTGTGGCTTCTCTGAGCCCTAGTTTTTCTCCCTATAAGATGGGGATAAGAGTGCCTGCCTTGTGAAACCACCCTAAGGACATGAGATGACCCAAGCAGTCCCCTGGTAGGGAGCCTAGCACACACACACACACACACACACGTGCTCAGCAATTTGAAAAATGTATGCATTTGTAAGGCACAGTAACTCAGAGAGAGAAGCAAAGGGCCTGGACTTGGGAGGTCCAGTAGCTCCCCACTTACCACCAAACACAGGCTGGCCAGCAAGCCCCATGACTCACCGCTTTGGGATACTGCTCCCCTATCTCACTGTCCTCAACTTGCACATACTCCAGACAGGCAAACTGCACACTCACACACATGGATGCAGGAGCTCAAGCCTCAGCCACAGGTACGAGAGTCTCCTGGGCCCTCCTTCCCTGCCTCCTCCAGACATATGCACATCTAGCCCATCATCCAGCCATGCCTGGTCTGGCTGAGATCAGAAACAATCACAGCATTAGCGCACCAAAGCCTGTCAGGATACCATACTCAGTCCTCTTGTTTATAGCTCTCAGCCGTGCCAGGGCTGAACCAAGGCTGGAACCCAGGTGGGTCCCTTCCTTGGACCCCTGGCCAGCTCTAGTGTTCAGACGCTAGGTCTCTCTAGCCCCAGCTCTTCAATCAGACAGAACTCTGTAAGGACAGGGGCACAACTGGGGGTGTAGCTCAATGGTAGAGCACCTGCTTAGCAAGTAGGAGGCCCTGGGTTCAATCCCCAACATACACACACACACACACACACACACACACACACACATACACACACCAGCTGAGGTAAGCCTCCCCCTCCATTTTTCACTTCCTGCCCAGACAGCGCCCATTTCTGAAAGTAAGCCAACTGGACTTTCCACTGGAAAATGGAGGGGACCACAGGCACTAATACTAGCTACCCCTTATGGTTAGGGTTAGGGTTTAGTGTGAGGGCCAGGACACTATTCTCAATTGGGGGTCCAAGAAAGGGCATCCACCTGGGTTCCAGCCTTGGTTCAGCCCTGGCATGGCAGAGCTATAAATAAGAGGACTGAGTATGTTGTCCTGGACGCCACCCTTTTCTGAGTGCTTTCTGTCATCATGCATTCCATCCTGCCTTACATGCTAATTCTCACAATGGCCTGCTGTAGTTCTGATTTTACAGACCAGGAAACAGAGGCACAAAAGGTGAAGTTAACTTTCTTGAAGTCAGCCCTGCTCTTGAGCCCAGGGACAGGAGTGGCCGCCCACCTTCCTCTTGGCGATGCTGAGCAGCAGCTCCGCCTTGTTCCGCAGCAGCCCCTGGCCCGCCAGCTCTCGCTCCTCCTCCGCGCGGCTCTCCCGCTCCAGCTGCTGGAATTCCAAGTCCTCGAAGAGCTTTGTCTCAGTCTCTAGGGCCTCTGCCTCCTTCAACGACAGTGATATTGAAGGGTTGGGTGGTGCTCACCCTGCCACTCTGGGGCCGGAAGGCCAGGCCACAGAGATTGGAGTGGTGGGGGCTCGACCCGACCCGGGGAATCTGGGCAGGGAACCTGTCCCCTCCCGACTCCCTCTGCTGTGCTCCACTGGGCCCCTTTCGCGGGCATCACAGCCTGTAGCGCTGGTCCCCCCAACCTCGCCTGTCCCCTCCAAGCCACAGCACCGACCCTGGTGTCCAGCAGCACTGCAGGGGCCGGGCGGTCCCGTCCCACCGCTCTCCTCTCCTCAGTCGGGGTGGGTGGCCCGCGGGGGCCGGGGAAGGGGCTGGAACTGACCCTTCTCAGCTGCTCCTGTAACTGTTCCCGCACTGACTCGGGGCAGTTATCGAGCTGCGTCTGGAGCTCGGCGTACAGTGCCTGGCGGGCCTCCAGGTGCCTCCGTCCCGCGGCCAGCTCCGCCCTCTCCTGGTCGGCGGGAGGGGAGGGAGGCGGGGCACAGGGGAGAGAGAACACACACTCCTCAACTCCGGCCCGCGGCGGAGGGCGCGGCGTGGGGACTCGGGACAGGCCAGGCGTCTGAGGAGCAGGCCAGGGGTAGGAAGAAGACAGCGGAGAAGGAAAGGCAGACAGGGAGAGAGGCTAGGAGCGGAGGTGTAATGCAGGCGCAGGAACCTGTTACATAGGCAGGGGTAGGGGACAGGGAGAGGGAATTGTGGTCTCTTGTGTCCCTAGAACTAGAAATGTTTGGGAAGGTCCTAATACAAGGCCTTCTGTTTCCTCTCCAAATTCGTAGAGGCCAAAGCTGGTGCCACATGGCAAAAGTGGAGCCTCACATTCGACCACTGCCCAGAGACCAAAATTAACCCTGGGGAGACAGGACATGATGGTAAGGTGTTAAGTCCAGAGGTTGGGTGTGAATGTTAGAGCTACAGCTGTGCAACAGCGGAGGAGGGGGACCCCAGTCCGACTCCCAGCCTCCCTCCCCTCCTGCCCAGGTTGGGGGTAGGGTGCTGGCACTGCAGGCTGAACTTGAGTAGGGATGAGGGCTGCAATTAGTTGGCCGTTGCCATGGTAATAGGAGCCCCAGGAGTGGGTACAGAGAAGGGGTGGGTGGCTCTGTCTGGGGCAAGATGACACCTCTGAGGGTGGGAAAGGGGAAGAGGGGAGGAATTGGTGAGTCACCCCTCCCAAGGACAGGCAGAGGAGAAACAGTTATTACTGATTCCAAAGCCAGAGTGGGGCCATGGGCTGGGGGCTGGGACAGGAAGCCCAATGAACTGTCATCATCACTACCATCATTTGTCACCACTGCTGCCACCACTACAACCTCAAACAACTAGGCCCAGAGGAAAGACAAAGGCCAGGCTTCCAAGCATCCTCAGGTCAGT